>NC_079134.1:144420305-144731386 GCF_945859705.1 Episyrphus balteatus | reverse complement strand
CAAAAGGTAGGTACAATTATGGGACCTAGAACACTACCTTGTGGTACCCCAGCCACTATTTTCCTAAAGTCTAAATAATCATTTCCGTACCTTATGTGGAAAATTGTATAGACCTTCAGGCAGAGCTTGACATAATTTGAAGTCGAAGCCTTCGTGCAAACTTTGTCAAAAGCTTGAGACACATTTAAAAAGACCGCTGAACAAGTTTTTTTTCTTCAAAAGCTTTCTCTTGAAAGTGCTGTAATCTTCAGTTTAAAATCTTATGTCATCCTTTCAAGCAAATTACTGAGGTGAAAGATGATTTACATTAGCTTTGTGTTGAGGAGCATAAGCTTCCACAACTTCCCATGAATTTAACCTGTTATCTTAAAGTGAATTTCCAAACTCTATAATTGAGTTAACTCTCATAATAAGTGCAATATATTTTCTTTCCCAAATGAAACTTTTCTAATATTTTTAAACTGACTGAAAATATTTTTGCCACATGGATACATTCCACTCTGGCACTCAGTGTCAGAGCATAATCAACAAGCTACGAGCAACGCCAAACAAAATCGACAAGAACAAATTCTTTCGCAAACAATTTTCACGTGTGTATGGCAATGATTGTGATGCTGGCTGATGCTGGCTGATGCTGATGATAATATCAGGCTAAACCTAAAGCCTTACCAAAGGTGCGTCGTCGTTCTCGTCAGTTTAAATTTTTGTTAAAATTTTATTCTTATTTTTATTTTTTTTTTGTATTTTTCTGTTTGAGTTTTTTTTGTTTTTTTTTTTGATTCTTGAAGGGCACATCTTTCTACTTAATATGATACCCGATAACCGAGACTAAGAGTTGAGGTTGGCTGAACTGGCTAGCCATTGCCATAGCCAGACGACACAACTCGCGATGTATGTATATTCACTTCTTCTTGATCGAAGAAGCATTTCGCATTTCAGTTGCAATGCAACAACAGCATTTTGCGCGAAACCGCGAACCAGTTCTTTGTAATTTGAACGAGAAGAAGAAGAAGTGTATCTTTGTATCTTTTTGTTAAAGCCATAAAGCCAACAAAAAATACATATACAACACATATGTTTGCACATATAAAATGCATGCATATGTAAGGAATCTTTTTGCTTTGACTTCTTTTGCTTCATCACTTAAAGATAAATGACCTGTCTTATGTGTTGTAAAAAAAATAAAAGTTCGTACAAATCAGGGAGCAGACGGGTGGGAGCGGAAGCTGGTATGGAGCTGAATAGTGTCGGGTAGCGACAGGCAGTCGGCAGTTTTGTAAAGATGGAGATTGAGGCAAAGTTGACTTTCAAATGGAATATTAAATTTATATTGAATCGGCTTAAACGAGTGTTTTTATCCTGATAGTGGGAAGATTATACATATACTTACTTGTACCTTTAGTGAAATAGTGTGAATTCTTTGAAATATTTTGTAGGAAAAAAAGTAGGAAGGTATTAATTTATTCTGTACTTACTTACTTACTTGAAGTGGCTCTCACAGTTCACAGTGCATTTCGAGACTCGACCTCGACTAACAAACCTTTCGATGTCCAGCCAGCTTAAGCCTTCGCTAGCCCTCTCAAAAGCTGGTTGAGGTTTTTCTGCACCTAAGATGAGGGCTTCCTATGCCACGTTATCCATACAGGTTCGCAACGTAGACTCGTCGCTGTATTTTAGCATTCTGATCAGATTAATGTCACTTCAAGGCCCATAGAGCTCGTCTTTGAATCTTCTTCTCTGCATTCTACAGAAATTTTATATATGCCTTCATCCCATTCAGTAAAACTGATATGTTTTAGTTTTTGTGTAAGGCTTTTGGATCATTGCAGCTGCTTTAAACAATTTGCACCAAACGCCATCCACATATCAGCAGTTTATTTAACACCTTCTAAGTATCTCCTACCATACTCCCAGTTTCAGAGGTTTAGTTGGGTTGCCTGGTAAAACTCAACACAGCAAAGGTGACTTTTTCCATTGAATTCTGCATTTAGTTCCTCCTCCGAATGATTAGGAGAAACTTGACATGACGATATCTGGCTTTTAAAGGAGATATAAAATTTGGCATGAGGGTTTTGAATATCCATACAATCATTAAAAACGTTCATAAAATTATAAATTATGAAATTGTTTTTTTGTTAGGAAGTGGTAAAAATTTACCTAAATTCATACCTACATAATTTACAAACTGTTTGAAATTAAATGCACCGTGGTATATTAGAAACCAAGATCTTCACAACGATTTTTGAATCTGTACGGCTCGCGAAAAAATAAAATGTTTTGCGCAAGAGTATAAAAAAACGTTTTCGAATCTTCGTATTCGGCACAATGAATCATTTGAAAATAGTAGAATTTAGTAAAATTTGTCCTTTATGTCATAAATCGTATAAAGATAAAGTTTAGAAAATTTGAACCATTACTTAAACTAAGTAAACTTTAAGTAGCATCAGTAGGAACTTTTACCAGAAAGCGATCTACATTACATTTAACATTACTGTTAAAAAAAGAGCCAAGTTCTCCTGTGTTGAAATTATGCTGGCACAAAAAGTACTGAGATGTACATAATGTAAAAGTGTACCAAGTTCTAAAGTTTGGGTTCAAATTCATATCAATAAAATTTTGATTGTTCTCTTGACAATTTTTCTTTTAATTACCGATCAAAATTTTATTGATACTAATTTGAACCCAAACTTTAGAACTTGGTACACTTTTACATAGGTACATCTCAGTACTTTTTGTGCCAGCATAATTTCAACACAGGAGAACTTGGCTCTTTTTTCAACAGTAATGTTTTTGTTGTGATTTCACTATTTTTGCAAGGTATTGCTGAAGAATTTAAAATCTCTATACCTATTTGATGAAAATTCAGCGAAAATGGGTGGTTGCCACTCCCTCTAGCTAAAATTCTCAGATCTAAAATTTTTCTTTTGTATAAACTACCAGTTCTACCATTCTATCAAATTTCAAGATTATACGATACCTTACTATTGTGTTATAGTGTTCTATAATAATTGATGAAAATTCAGCGAAAATAAGCGGTTGCCACGCCACACAGTGGTGCCATTCTTCGTTTTTGGCGTCAAAATTCATTTGCACGGCCATTTCTGGATGAAAAGTCATGAAATTTGGTACACTGAATGAAAATAGTATGGAGAATACAAAAAAGCTGCCAGAATCTCACGTTTTTGAGATATAAGCAGATCAAAATTAATTTTTATCTACGAAAAGTGACGTCATAGATTTTTTTCGACTTCGGATTTAAATTTAGAACGTTAAAATCTATTAGAAAAGTATATTTTGGTTTACGGAAAAAATAAATTCTCAGTTTTATTGAACATTGTAACTTTTCATTATATCATGTTTTCTTTATTTACTTAAAAACATAGTTGGCAACCATATAACCCCAATATTTTCAATTTTCTTATGAAACATAAATAGAAGAGATCTCAAAATTTTGATAAGTGAAAAAAAAAATACATGAAATAGCGTATTTAGAGGTCTTAAAGTGTGTTTTACTGAATTTTAATTTTTAAGACTTTGTTTTCAAATTTTTTGATTTTTTTGTAAAGAATATGAATCTATGAATCCTAAATCTTAAATCTAACACCTTTTTGACATGAATTTAGCCCAATTTCTAGCTTATATACTGTTTTGCAAATGAAAATTCTATTTTAAAGCTTATTCTTTCCGCCATTTTGGAGCCGCCATTTTGAACAAAAAAAAGTTGGCAGCCTTTTTGTATTCTCCATACTATTATCATTCAGTGTACTAAATTTCATGACTTTCGTCCAGAAATGGCCGTGCAAATGAATTTTGACGCCAAAAACGAAGAATGGCACCACTGTGCGCCACCTGGCTAAAATTCTAAGATTTTAAATTTTTTCTTTTGTATAAACTACTAGATCTACCATTCTACTAAATTTCAAGATTCTACGATAATCAGAAGTGCTCTATAATATTTGATGAAAATTCAGCGGAAATGGGCGGATGCCACGCCCCCTGAATTGAAAATCTCAAATTTTCTTGAAGCCCTATATCTCAAAAACTACTCATCGTAAGAAGCTGAAATTTTGTGAGGAGTTTGGTTTTGACAAGTTCAACAAATATAGCGAGTTTGAAATTTCTAGCATCTTTGGTGTGGAACTTAGAGGGGGGTCGAAAATGGCCTGAGTTGTTTCCTGTAAATAAGGGTGTAGTCCCAATGTTGCTAGAGAACTTGGCTGGCTGGCTTGGCATGTGAAATAGTGTTAACGTATAATCCATTAAAAATGCGTTTTTAAGAAAGGACATAAGTGGAGTCAGTTAATTTTTAAGTTTCGATAATATTATTGGATCTTTTTACGCTCTTAAAAAGTATTATAATCTGATCATTTAAAAGTTCTTCAAAAAAATATTTAAATATTTTCAAAAAAAAAAAAAACAGACTTACCCAATACAAATTAACCAATATCGTCTATTACAATTATGTAATTAAATACACCAGTCTTAAATTCTTTAAACACTTAAACACAGAAATTCTTCTCCTTTGTTCTTTAAAAACCAATTAAAATTTCCCCAAAAATGCCTATACAATACTCCTCCCAGGAATAACTTACAATTTAAAGTGTTTATATATTTATATGAAAACAACTTCCTTTGTGTGTTATATGAGATGGAAACTTATACCCAAAAATTACATAAATCGTTTATTAAAGGGGTAGGTTAAGTTTTTTTTTTTTCTTGTTCGCACTTCCTTTTGCATTTACATATACATACGAGCACATAAAAGGAAGTTCAGGTGTTAAAATGTATAGCCAAGGGTTGAAATTGAAGTCTTTATGAAATAAAGAGAAAAGAATAAGAAAAACCACCTCTTCAACCCTTTTCCTTAAAATGCAACTTGAATTTAAATTCGATTCTCAATCATAAGTCTTTTCCAAACCATTTATTGTTTTTTTTTTGTTCTTTTCATTTTCAGATATAAATGTGAAAAATCAATAGACAAACTGAAACGGTTTTCAAAATATATTTCGTCCTCGCCAACCGTATACATAAGTAAATGAGAAGGAACGCCGAAACAACACGAACAAAAAAAAAAAAAAAAACAAAAAAAAAAAAAATACCGAAACCAACAAAGTTCAGTGCGAGGAGTATTGTACAGGAGCAATACTATATTCCAGCTCCCCTTGTATACCCATTGCCATCACCATCCACATTCTCATTTTCATTGTCCTCGAATATAGATGGGAAATGGGAAATATGGGGAGCATAAAAGCGAATGGAACACAATAAAAGGACAAATCACATTGTGGACCAACCCAAATTTAAATACGATTCCAATATAGCATAGAGTGCGCGCAGGAGGTAGTAGTTTAGTTTAGAGTTGTATTAGGTACATCGTAAGAGAAAACACACTCCCGCGAGACACTATTGCTATACCATTGCCGCTGCCGGGCGGAATTAGCGCAACTATAGGTCCTTACAATAACAATACAATGCGGGGTCTTTGATGCTTATACTCTATTTCTATTCTATACAGGAAGAGGAACAGCAGCAGAAGCCTCCATAAGCTGCACACTCTATAACTGAACTCCAAACTGAACTCGCACTCATTTGCAGGGTTTTTAGAATTTATGGAGACTAGAGTGCGACACATCGAGACATCTGTAGCGGCTGCGGTAGTGGTACTGGTATACTGGGTACAATATACACCTAACCTAGTATTACCCGTACCGTTGCGTGCTGTTGATGGTAGAAATTTTGCTTTGAAAACGCTAAACTCAAATGTATTGATGGTCTTTGCTTTAGGCCTCTGCGGTATAGGGTTGCACATTAAGGGGAGCATTGGGTTTAGGGTTTTTGTGGGTTCGGCTTGGGTTTGGGTTGGATTTCATCCAATTTCAGAAGAATGGTTGAAAACCCCCTGTTTTTTTGGGGAACACTCTTCGATTTATATGGGTGTTTTCAATAAAATTTTCTGTCTGTCCACTGAAATTGATAATAATCGAACAAAATCGCAATGTTGGAGTGCAACGTCGAAAAATGGTATATCCTGGATGGAACACATAAAAAGAATTTAAAAACATGCAGGCATTGTGCGGTGCGGTCTGGATGATACGATACACCGATGTAGAACTCATTTTCAGAGAAAAGTCATTTTACATCGATTTTAACCTGTGTGTCAGAGTTATACTGCAAAAAGGCACTTATACACATAAATTTTACTTGATTTACATACATACTCGAATTCTCGTACATTGATACCTTTGTAGAGAATATTTTCAAAATGATTGTTTATTATTTGAAGTAGAATCCTGTAGGATGGTAAGGATTATGTTGAATAAATTTTATTCAGCTGGTATGTAGGTAGTTTAAAATATGTAATACGAGTAAGTTGAAAAAACATCACGGCCTGATAAAACAAATGCCAGTTAAGTTGAAGAGACAGCTAAACAAAAATCCGGTGAACTTTTTTATATCGACAAAAAAACGAAGGGGGAGTTACTTGAAAAAAATTGTGTAAATTCAATTTTTTTTTTTGTAGGTTGTAATGTATGGGCCTTTCCATTTCCTCTCATCCCTAAGGTATACGAAAAAAAAAATTGTTTCAGTCTATAAATTTGGTTTGATGGATAAATGGGAAAAATAATTCTGATTTTCAGATAGCAAAACTCTCTGCTGACTTGAGGTATGATTTTGTTTGTGAAGTTTTATAAACCATAAGCTCTTAATTTGTAAATTAAAATGATTTAATAAATTAATTTCGAGTTTTTAAGTGGTTTTTATTAGAAACAACAATATACATATTATGTTTGTATATTGGTCAGCTAGGAGGCATATGGAACTGAAAGAGTTGGTTTGCGATTTTTATCTTTTCAAAATTATGAATATGCTTACTAGGCCTTTAAATTATTTGAAAAATTTTATGAAAAATCAAGGTGCATCCCATCGTCATGGGTTGAAAACGTTTGAAGATCTACTCACAAAATTGTAAGATTAACCTAGACTTTAATAAAACATGGTATAATACAAGGAAAAAAACTGTAAGGTACCAGCTTTTGTAGCTTATACTTAAGAAAATAAAAATTAAAAAAAACGTACGTATACACCACAGTGTACGAAAATATTTCAAATCAACAAGTTTTCAGAGATATAAAAATATAGTTGACCCCATTTTGTTTAAGAACAAAACCAAAACAAGATTTATACATATATTATGAGGAGTTCAGAAAATTAGTGGGTCAATTCCAATTCTATATATGTTAGATGCTTTAAGGTGTTATAAATTAAGTGATTTCTTCTTAAAAACAATGGAAGAAAACTAAGCATACATAAAGCTATTGATCTGCAGAAGTTTTTTTTTTCAGAAGTTCATTTAGTTGTTAAAACAGAGTTTCTCAAATTTGTTTAATGAACAAATTTTAAATGTAGTTACTTGAAACACTTTCATTCTGAAGTTTTTATATGAAGATCTAAATCTTGTTTTTTTTTTTTTATTCTAAAACAAAATTGTATCAAATATCATTTGTAATCACTGATAACTTGTTGATTTGGAAAAATTTATCGTACACTGTGGCGTATTTTTTTGGAATTTTTTTTTATTCGGAAAATAATGAAGCTATTTCGATCACATAGTATTCACTTGGCCTCAGACTTGGAACTACACAAAATGACTCTGAAAACTATTTACGTATTATAGGATTGTTTAAAGAATGTCAACTACAAACACTTGGTTATATTTTTATATTAAAGTCAAAATCATTCAAGTGTAAGGAACCTTAGCTGATTGGAGAATATTCTTAGGTCTTGTTTAAACAGTGCCCCATTATTTTCCAACCCGGATCCCGGATGATATACCGTTGATAGAGCATGCGGAAAAAGTAAGTCTGTCAGGATGTCGGTGTGTATAAACGGCTACAGCCTAAACAGATCGGCCAATCCTTCAAACTTGGTATGTAGCAGTTTTTGGATACTGTACAGAGTGGTTTTTGGAATTAATTTTTTTTGGACGGAAGATAATGAAACTGTACTTAGAAAAGTTTGATTTTCTCAAAAAACTCTCCGACAATTTTGATTCAAAAATTCAAGTAACAGTTAATAGACAAGACTATCATTCTGTGTTTTTTTTTTTTGTTTTTTTTTTTTTTAAAGTCGTTATTAACGGTACGGTAATTCTGAATATTTTCCAAATATAACGATTTTTTTTAGGATTTTTAAAAAGAATTTTAATTTTTTTTTTTGAAAAATCAAATTTTTGAAAATGTGACATTGAATTTTTTTAAATTTTGATTTAAGGTGTCGATTGGTAGTTGCTTAAAAATGGCATACCAACTTTATTTTTAATTTTTTTTTTCAAAAAATTTATTTATAAAAACTTGGATTTTTAAAAAACGGCTCTAACGATTTTGAATTTTTTTTTCTAAAAATGCATCTAAACAAAAGAAATAGAACTGCATACTTTGTTTGGAGCTCATTTTGATATAATATGTTGTTTTTTTTTTCATTTTAAGAACGAATTTTATGTTTTTTTTTTTTATTTTATTTTTTATTTACCAAATTTGTATAGGTATAAAAATTCTTGAGTTCTAAGCTCAAGTACGTTTGTACCAGTCGTGCAATTTTGTTTCGTTTTCTATTTTATAAAATCGAGTGTATAGTAAAACTATAAATTTGATTTAAAAATCACAAGTCTCAAGCTGTCACATACGGTACTTAGATAATTCTTGCCCATGCTTAATTTTTTTTAACTTTACCTGCAGACGGTTTTCTTAAATACCTTACAATCTTTTGATTTTCACAAAATTATGTTTTTAATATTGTTAAATTCATAAAAATAAATCGTTAAACGGTATAATTATTACGCCATTTTGACTTCGAAATAAAAATTTAGCATGGGCAAGAATTATGGAAACACCTAAATGTCAAATATCTATAGATTGAAATAAGATATCGACATAAATTAAATGCAGTTACAAAGGGTAGTGTTTTATATAAAAACTAAATCATTAAAGAAGTTTTTAAGTGTAGTATTGGAATTTAAATTTCTATTGAAATGGGTCAAGGGATGTCAAAGTAGCATTTTCTTAAATCCCCCATAAACGAAGTCATTATTACAGAAAAGTTCTCAGTTTGAGTGCTCCATAGCTTTTAAGGTCCAAATAGTTTCTAACAAATATAGCAAATACAAACAAGTTGTAAAAGAAATTTGTTCTGGGCGGTATTTTACACAATTTAAAAAATCTGATTTTTTGCGAAAATGTTCATTTTTTCCATTGACGACTCAAAATAGGGGATCAGATCAGGTTCTAGAGACCACTCAGCATAAGTTATGAGCCGAAGGTAGTGAAATGAAAAAGATTAAGTCAATTCAGATGGGTTCTAACAACTCGTAAAATATCGATTTTCGTAAAAAACGAGCAATATTCAGAGGCTTCTCGATTTTTATTTTTCCATTGTCGAATAAAAAAAAAAGTATCAGAATATGTTTAGAAGAGTACAAGGCATAAACCATGAGCTGCACGCAGTGATCTGAAAGAAAAGTCCAAAAACGCTCCACTCTATTGTGTATGCTCGCCATCATTATTAACTCAATTAAAAACAAAAAAAAAGTTACGTATACACCACCGTGTACAAATAATATTCTAAATACCCATCTTATCGGCAATAGAAGATTAAAAGTTATAACACAAAAGTTATTTTTCTTCATTTCTGAAATATGTTACTAGTCTAACGCCTAGTTAAGAATCTTTTGTTAAGATATAACTTTTGATTATTTTAATAGTTAAACTTTGTATCATAAGTTTCATTGTTATCCCTGGAGAGTTTATAATTAAATGTCTATACTCAAACAATTAACTTGACAGTAGAGCTTATACATAAGACAATAGATAGAATGCCAACGTGAATCTTATCTTCTTTTAATGGAGGAAAATATGAACTATTTGGCAAAAGGCTTAAATAAATATTAAATGAATAATTTTATTTAGAGCTAAAGAGTTGTTATAAAGTGTAAATTTAATTTTATATTAAACAAACTTTGCTCCTTAATTTGTATAGTTAAACAAAAGAAAATGTATGTATGATTCGCTTGAGTTGTTTTGTTTGTCTCATAGTTTAAGGTCCATTAACTGACAAATTGGAAAAATCTGACTTCTATTTTCTATACGAATACAAAATGTTCCCTGCAGACGGTATCTTCTTGCAATACCAAGTATAAATCTAGCAAAATTCATCAAAGTTCAACAAATAAAAGTTTTAAGACTTTTCTAATCATTCGAATTACTCAAAAGTCAAAACTATATAACAACTTAATGTCCTTTTGCTTTGATAAAACTTTTCACATTTCATATATTTTTCTTCTCTCCTGAATTCCGACAATTTAAGTAAAATGAGAACATAAATTATACAAAATATATGAATGTCTACCTTTATGGTTACCACATCCATCACTTTAAGGGAGTATGGAGTTCAGGCGAAAAGGAGAATCACCTCTTCAAATTATTGCTATTTTGTGTAGGTATATGTTGTTGCACTCCATTCATACGCGACAAAGTATATTTTACTCCTTCCTTTATTACAAAAAAAAACTTACCTTCATCGAAATTGGAGGAGAACACAAAATGACGCCACTCTTTTGGCCATATGTACATATTATCAGAGCTCCATGTCATCCACCATTTCCAACAAAACCATACACAACACAGTCAGAACCACCAAACCATCATCATCGTCCCAAGCAATGTTTTGTTGTAGTTACTCGCGTATAAGGTACACTCGTATAAAGTGACAGTTTGATTTCGATACTTTTTTCTCTTGAAGTAGATGGTTGGACTGGATGGTCAAGCGAAGTTATAATGGAATGAAGCTTATCAACAAGCCTTCCGTGTTCTTTTAGGAAAAGGAAAGAGAAGTTAAAACTAAAGTACCGATACTGGTGAATGTGAACGAATAACGCAATTCACCATCATCATCACCATTCACCAGTGTGAGGTCAGATTCACATTCAACAAACCCATCAAGTTGTGACTGAACGAAACGAGAGCGTCGTCTCCGCCGTTGTTTCATTTTTTTTTGTGTTCGTAATAATTCGTACAAACGAAGGAAATTTCACATCAGTTCACATACCGACAAACCGATACTACGGAATCGGAATATGGCAACAGATCTCTTATTTCGTTCGGATTTTGTAATAATTGTTTGATTCGAACCGAATCGTGTGCGAATTTTCTTCGACTTTTATTTGCCTTTTTTTTTTTTCGTCCTCTACTTTTTTGTTCGTTCTGTTCTCTATTCCTTAAGTCGTAGTGTATTGTCGTTGTTATTATTTTTATGTTACATTATTTGCTGTATTTGCGCTCTTAGACGTGTCGAAGTGGAAGTTAAAGTCATCGTGTCTCGTTTTGTGTCTTGTGTGTCACACAGCGAGTATCTCATAGTCTTCTTCTGTGTTCGTCTCAATTCCACAATCTCTGGTTGTTGGTCTATTGGTCGGTCTCCCTCTCTGGGTGCATCTCGCTGCTTTTTCGCTTCAAATATATATGTGTTAAACCAGCAGAAAATAAGCGCCGATACCGATTCAAAAAGGAAGTCAGCAAAGTAGTTGAAGTGAAGTTGAAAACTTGATATCAAACGCGAGAGAGCCAACTCCTTCTATATCATTCCTATAAGACACCTATAAGGCGTACCTACAAAGTTTCTTCTGAAGCCAGTAATTGGACACTCTTTTGGAAAAAAATAAACTTGAAAATATCAATTTATAATTATATTCGCCGTGAAAATAAGTGCGAAATACTTTGATTTAGTGGTTAAATCGATTTAATCCGATAGATACTTTGGTTTTGCTAAAGTTTAGAGGATTTGAGTTGGTTTTTTTTTCCTCTCGCAGATATAACTCTGATGCTTTTTGGTGGTGGAATTGGATTTTTGAAAAATCGATACGCCAGTGCTTCGTCGCTCTATTTTTGGTCTTCTCGGTGTGTTATTATTATTATTATTTGTTCGTTGTTCTTCTTTGTATCTAGATACATTTGCCGAGAGTATAGTTGTATTTCTTAGTGTATTTTAGAGATAGTTCCGGTTGTTGTTGAGAGTTGAGGTTGAATATTTGTTGTAGACGACCAACGAGTACTCATTTTCTATCTATCTATTTCGTTTCCAATTCGAGTTTTAGATTTAATTCAATCTTTTTTTTGTATCTTTTTTTTTCGTTGTTTTCTTTGTGTCGCGCGAATCGGTTTTTCATCCGTTCGGTTTGGTTTTAGAGTAGCAGCCAAACAGAGTGTGTATGGTGTTTTTTTTGCTATTGCTATTTCGCTCTGATGTTTGCCAGTTTAGCACAATTAAGTACTAAAGTCTAGTATAAAAATAGTGTGGAAGAGGTGTAATAAGAGTATTATATGAATAGTTGGTCCGGAAAAACATGAAATAAAAAGTGAAAAAGTTGATTTTCCACTTAATTCTCTTTTTGTTTGTTTTTTTTTTTTTTTTACATATTCGTATATACCTAATAGCGATAAAATAAAATTAATTTATTGGATTACACCTATGCCTGCATGTCGTGAAGTGGTTGAGTGTGTCGCACGAATATGTCGGGGTGGTTTTTAAAGATAAAACAAAATAAAAATTGCAAAAAATAAACGATACAACGCAGCAGAAAAATTTTAAAGAGAAAAAAATAAATAAATAAAAAAAAATATCTTTGGAGTATAGTGGCGGTGGCCTGACAAAGGTAGGTTATAGGATTTTTATAGTAATAAATTGTATTTCTATTTTTAAACACAATTAACATAAATTTTTATAAACAATTTAATTCAATTTATAAATTAATAGTCTCATGTCAATTGTAGGCAAGTGTTGAATAATAATTTATAATTTAAATCATCATTTTTATATGAATATTTTTTTTTCCTCCAAATGCAAATAAGGGTTATCAAATATTTAAAATAAAAAAAATGTAAAGGAATTTTTTTTTTTTTTAATTTGTTGTGTAAGTTTATTAATTTATTAGTTTAAACGATGAACAATTAGTGTCACGAATAGGTACACCTATCTCATAAATTATTTTGATTTGATTTTAATAGGTATAGTGTGATATTTTGTAGGTAGGTTGTTGTTGGGTTGAGTATGGAATGGAGGTATGTATTTATTTGTGTGTTTGTATGCGTGTTTTGTTTGTATGTGTGCATTTTTTCAGTGAAAAAAAAAAAATAATTCTTATAGGTAATATGTTTTGAGGTCACTCAAAAAAATGGGACAAACAATGTTTGTTGAATAGAAAAAGAGTATACAAAAAAAGAGAGGATTAACAATAACGTCTTTGTCATATAATATGGATTGCTTCAATGGGTTAATTGTTTTTTTATTTTTCTCATTACATATTTGGTAATTTTATTTATTTTATTTTTAATTAGTTATTTTTTTTAATTTTTTAGGTGATATGGGTCAAGATTTTAATAATATTTTGAGTTTCCAGATTTTAGACACAAAAATTAACTTGGATTGTAACTTGTCATTACTATGCCATGTATCGCTCTTAATGACTACTTCACTTACATTAAAACATCGGTTTCTACTATGCCAATATTAACAATGAATTTTGAATGAATGAAAACAAACAGCCACCCACGGTGGTCTTAAAAACGCGGCAGGTTTTGTAAAAATGGATCCCAAAAGTAATGATGCAGATTTGTTCAAAATTATCTCAGGATTCCAAATTTGTAAGTTTCAAAATCGTACCTGATCCCTTTTTTGAGTTACAGGCATTATACATATATATACATTTGACTTGCAATGAAAAAAAAAAAAATTAAACAAAAAACATAAGCACATTATAATGTCCTATACCTTTTTGGAAAGCTAAAATATACTCCTTGAATTTGATGTTTATTTGAAGTTGATTGAGTAAATAGTTTTTGAGAAATTTAATTTCAAAGTCAAATTAAAAAAAAAAATAATAATTTTTTTTTTTTTTGAATTACAAGGTACAAGTTTTTTCAAAATTGAATGTTCTTTAGTTCTTAGTCAAATCCTTAAAAAAAGATGCAAAAAACTATTCTAGTTTTTCAAAAATGGAAAGAAAAGATAGGCACTTTTATTATTGGTTCATTTGTTCCTAAGGAAAAATGTGTATAATGGTTATTTAATCAACAGATTTGTAAGTTCTAATCACACTAAGTGTGACTCAGAATCAACCCCAAGAGCGAAGTGGTATTTTGGCACCTTTTTTGAGATTTTTTGTTAATTTTTGGTGTTTTTTTTAAATGTTTTTTTTTTCAGAGTTTTGTATTTTTTTTTTTAATTTTTATATATTTTAAAGTTATTTTTATTACGTTCTGAATATTTCAGGACTATTTTTGAAATGTAAAAGTTATAATATTACGTATAACAGAAAAATATCCCATATTACATAGATTTCAGGACAGCTAAGGTCCTCAGGGACCACAAAATCTCTTCTCGATTTTCATCGTGAGAGCCATTTTTCATGAATCCTCGTTGACTTTTCGCGTTAATTTAAAAAAAAAGAAGACGTCCTGATCAGCAGCGTGTTACAGTGACCTTTTTTCCATTTAATTTGAGGCTAATTTTTTTTTATTTGAAAAAAAAATTTAAAAAAAGCTAAAAAAAAATTGGAGAAAAGATACATTTTTCTTAATTCTCAAAAACTAAGATTCTTTTAAACATGCGGTTTTTTGTTTTTGACTTAAAATCAATGAGAGCATTGATTTGTGTAAAAAAATTTTACCTTTTATTAAAAACAATAGAGTAAAATAAAGTAAAAGAAAAAAAAAATATTTTTTTTCTAAAATAATAACTTTAAAATTAAATTTCTCAAAAACTATTTACTAAATCAACTTCAAATAAACATCAAATTAAAGGAGTATATTTAAGCTTTCCAAAAAAGTATAGGACATTATAATGTGCTTTTGTTTTTTGTTTAATTTTTTTTTTCCATTGCAAGTCAAATGTATATATATGTATGTATAATGCCTGTAACTCAAAAAAGGGATCAGGTACGATTTTGAAACTTACAAATTTGGAATCCTGAGATAATTTCGAACAAATCTGCATCATTACTTTAGGGATCCATTTTTATAAAACCTGCCGCGTTTTTAAGACCACCGTACACCATCAACTGAAGAACTTTATAAAAATAGCATAACTTAAAGAAAGAGTTAAGAATTTTAAAGCACTTGTGGCATTTTCCTTTCAGAATGATCTTATATCATGTTAAGTAGATAGAATGATCAAGTGTTAAAAGGAACTAAAAAAAAAAATAATGATACAAAGTTAAAAAAATACATACAATTTAAAGACTGAATAAAGAATGTTTTAAGTGTCATACATAAATAATATTATTTTGTATTTTTGATGAATGCGTTCAGTGCAGAAAAGACGCTAATGTATAATAAATAAAAACCTACCCCAAACCGTTTTATGATCTGACAATTTATGTTCTGTTTAATAACTTATCTACACACTTTTCGGCACATACTTTTGATGCATTGAGGTAGGCAAAAAAGGAGGTAAGTGAGAAATGTTGCCGCATACATTTGGTCCCTAACTTCCTAATATGAACCAAAATTAAAATTTATTTACAAATTGATCACCACCTATGACACGACACCAACTTAAAAATTTTGAAAAACGTACTTTAAACAATAAAACTTTTCTTGAAAAACCTATACCTACATATATAGCAGAAAGCTCACTTTAAAACAAGATGATACTCATCTTAAAACCAATCTACTTAAAACAACAAGATTTCTTATTAAATCAACTTCATTTAAAATCCGCTAAGAACGTTAATGTTTGATAGCTATTTTTTTCTAACAGGTACCTACATTGTTTAGTAATCCCTTTAATTTAAAACAGATTCCATTAATTTTTATCATGTCTTTTTTCTGCGTGCGAGGATCATATTATAACTTTTAAAAATACTTTACATTTACTTCCATCATGTATAGAATGCCCCAAATAAAAGTTCATTTAATAAATAAAAAGCACTTTTCATTAATGATAAAGTCTTAACCGCTTAGTTGAAAATGTTTAAGTTTATCATTTTTTTAATTTTTAGTTTTTGAGAATTGAATGAATACCTCTGGTCCTTTGCCGTTTACGTTGTGGCTTGACTAATCACTGTAAAATCTAAGGAACACAAGTCTTCTGCCTTCTTCATAATATCAAGTAATAGTAAAAATAGATAAGAAATAATGCAAAATAAATTTTAAAATAGCTTTATTTTGAAATTTATTTAGTCAATTTGAATTTATTTGAAAAAAAAAAATATAGTTTTTGGAGATTTTAGGGGACTTTGAATTTTTCAGTACAATTTTTTGTTTTAATATCTTCCTTAAGTATGGTGGAAAAATGACAAAAATGTGAATTTTTGAAAAAAAAATAAAATATTTTTCAGGAGACTTTGAAATTTTCATAGGTACACTGTGGTGTATGCGTAACTTTTGTTGGGAATTTGAAAATTTGTATTTTTAATATCTCCTGAAGATAAGGTGGATGATTTTTGGTTTGGGATGGCCGTTTGAATATAAAAACATAAATTATTTTTTGGGGGTTTTGGAAATTTCAATTTCAATTTTGTTATCGTTTACTTAACACTGTAAGGTAGTGAGAAGCTATTATTACAAATATATAAGGATAATACAAAATAGTTAAAAAATTTCAAAAGCAAATTAAGTTAATTTTAAATAAAGATTAAACATTAATAGTCGTATTTATTAGATTTTTGTCTACTACACTGTATAAATTTTTTCAAATTGTTAGAAATATGCTTTATTTAATAAAAATAATAATCACATTATTCGCGGCAAGTCTTATATTCTTTTTTTTATATATTAGGTTGTATTTTGTATAAATATTTTTCATTAAACATTAATTTTTAAGCTTGATATTTAAAAGAATTAAGTTCACAATCTGTGATAAATCTGTGACAACAAGGTTTCTAAGGTATCTAATCACATTTTCCAAATTTAAACAGTTGTATAAAGTTATACGACGTTTATAAATACTAGGATAATTGTTTGTAGGTTACTTGTCTGTTCAAACATTTTAAGATGATATCGCGTTTAAGATTATTCCATAGACGAACACTATTTATAAAAAACTGAGGTTCCGATGTTAAGGATGAGTATCGTAGATGTATAAGTTGATGGGATCTACTCGACAACGCCATTTGTATTCTTTCATACAGAGCAAGATATCGGAAAATAGAAATAGAGGCCGCAGTTCTGGCTTCAGGGAGCTAAAAACTTCGCAGTTTCTACGAATTAAATTTATAATTCATTAAAATTGTGATACTTCCTAAATAGGTAGGTGCCTACCATTATTATTTTTTCCCTTTGTCAGACACGAATAAAATTGAAATGACTTTTGTTTATCAAACTAAAAAGTGTTTCTGAATTTTAAGTCGAACTCACTCCTTTGATATTCAAACAAATTAAAGAAAAATAAGAAGTTCGAAAAGTCCCAAGGTTTCATTCATTTTTGCGACATTTCTACCATATCTATCCATCTATCCAAAAAAATAGGAACAAAAATAAAATTCCCTCGAAAAAAAACAGGGAATGAGATATGAGAGACAGGACACAATGCAACTTTTACCCATTTAACCGAAATGAACCACCATGTTACCTACCTCTATCCTATCTCTACTCGCTCTAGCTGAGCTGACATATTCACCGCACCGCATTTTATATCTTCTAAAGAGAGCGGCCGACAACGATTGTTGTATTATTTTTTTTTTCATCTTTTGTTTCCAATATAAAACTGTTTGTATCTGTATCTTTTGTTTGATTGTATTTGTGTTATATGTGCACAAATTCAGTTTTTCAACAAAATTATATTCTCTTCGCATTTTATTTGTAAATGTCGTGTCGTCGTCGTCGTACGACGATTGTGTCGTTTATTTTCCCGTTTTACAATATAACAAATCCCACCGCACCACACCACCCTGTGCTGCTCTGTAGTGTTCCCCATCAGTGGTACCTCTACAGTAAGTAGTATAAACCCGTGGGCTTCAATCTCAATCTGTGTATTTTATAAGCGCTCTGATGTACTCTCGTATGTTAACGTTTTTCGTTTGTGTGTCGTGCCGTTCTATAGCCGTGGTGCTCATTTAATATAAATTGTACGACGAAGCGAGTAGAGGGTACATTATATGGTTTTTCTGTGTCCGTTTGTTTTGCCGCAGCAGAGAAGAGTATAAAATTTATATCTAGATGTGTACTCTGACTGCGTTCAACTTCCATCCAAATCCACAATATTCCAAATTCCATTCCAACCAACCAACCAACTTCCATTTCCATTCACAATCGACCGACCTCTCTTCCCTGTTTTTTCACACACAGTTGAAATTTTTATCTCGTAATGGTTAGGAGTAGGTAAAGATTTTTCCTCATAATTCTATCGGATTAGATACAATACGGTCAGGTGTTTAAATTAAAAAGATACAAATCAATCCAACTTAAATGTACTTAAGTTAATCCATTATTAATACTCAAAAAAAAGTACTCAAAAGTATCTTTCTTTTTTTTTTGCTAAAAAGTGATTTGAATTGAAAGTATCTAAAATGAGCTCAATAAAACTAATCAAAATCCATTTATAGTCTTTAATTGAATAGAGTTATAGATACAAGATAAAATTTTTGCTGTGCTCTCATAACGCCGCGACACAATAAAAATATATATAAAAATCATCTTATCCCCAATTCAAGTCGAATCGAATCTAAAATTCATATTTGTATCTTTAAGTGGTAACGCTGCTGCCGTGGTTGCCGGATAAAGTGTATCTTTTTTATGTTTTCTTAATTTTTATGAATTTGTTTTTATTTTTTTTTGTTAATTTTATGAGAAATTATAAACAAAAAAAAAAACAAAAAGACAAGAGTTGAGTTGTTCGAGTACAAAGTGGAAATTATATTTCTTCTTCTCATGAGACAGATACAAAAGTAGCGAAAAGTGGCAGCAGTTGAGTAAAGTGAGTGAGTTTTGTGGATGCGAACGAAGACGTTGTGTGGAAAATTATAGGCAAGGGGTATATCTTCTTGCTTTAGCTACCTACATAAATATTATAGAGAATAAAAGATACAATAAAACGTTGTATTGTATCATATCATCATTCTCACAGAGAGAAAGATATTGTGTGTGATTGTTTGTTGAACGGTTCGGCCCGTTCGTCATTCGTCGTAATCGTTGTCGGTTGGTCGTTCAATTGGGTCGCCTTGAGCGCATTTTGGTCGATGCGTCGTCGTCGTTGTTGTTGTATTCGTCTTGGTTTTTAACGTCTTCTCTATATGGTAGTCGTCATTGTCGTTTTGTTGTAAAAGTAGCCAAGCTATCAGCGTGGTCTGTCTGTCAGTTAGGAAGTCAGTCATTCAATCATCCGTAAGTCGGTGACACGCAATTGTATATACATATACAACTTATTACCAACCTACATACATTTTTTTTTTGAAATTATAATTAGGCATACAATCACCTCGAAACTATACATAAAAGTGGATTAATAAATTTAAAATGCAAATATGATGGGATTACCTGTGCATTTATAAAAGAAATAAAAAAAAAACAATTGGTAAGTTCATAGAAAAAAAAATGTATATATTTTCTACACTTATTAAAAGGTACAAAGGTATATTAAAACTACGTTTATACTTTTTTCTTGGGTTTTTTTTTCTAGGTAGATAGGTTATGTGTACTTGTTCTTACTTGGATGGAATTTTTGTTTTTTTTTTCTTTTCTTCTTTTTTTTTGTATATTGTTTGGGAAAGAGTGGTGGGAACGTGTATTCCATACCTACCGCTATATCTGTCATACATAAAGTACATTTGCCTTCTTTTTTTTAATATTGTAGGTAGGTACATATTCGAATATGTTGTGAGTGGAAATAAAATGTACGAGGTGGATTATGTTTTAATTTTTTTTTTACATAAATTCGGTATGAATTGTCGTCAACTATATTTACTTTTTTGTATTTTCTGTTGATCTGAACTGTGTGTCTGCATGTCTAGAATTTACCCTTTGCCCATATATTCCCAATAATGTTGTTTGGTCAGTGCTGTCGATTTAGTAATGAGGATAATTGTTATTAATATGACATGCGAAGGTTACTTATGGATTTTAAATAAGTGAAAGTTCACAATTGAAAAATTCGGTTAAACATGTGTATTTAATAGCTCATTAAAAAAATAACAACAATTTCACAACTGACAAAATTATAACGGTCTCCAAGCGTATGAACTTCTAAGTCTTAGAAAAAGGAAACGAGTCTAAAAAATTAAGTATTTTAATACCTCTTTGGGACCAATTGCAGATTTTACTGTCTCTTCGAAAAAAAAAACACCCTTTCACCAAAATTTTTTTAAATGAAAACTCTTTATTCTTGCTTTCTATCCCAAAATCAATGTTTTTACCAAATTTCATTAGGGTGACCCATCATTTTTGTTTTCACTAAAAAAAAAAAACACCCTTTCAACCATGATATTTTTATAGACACTTTACATTCTTGTTTCTTATCTTAAAAGTAACATATGTAATTGCTAAATTTCAATAGGGTACCACTAATATTACTCTTGTAATGCACACTTTTTTAAATAAACCCATATTTTTCTTATTTAAAAAAAAAACACACTTAAACATAAAAAAAAATTATAGACTTACATTATTCGTAATTCCCATGGGAAAGAGAGCATATGTATTTAATGAATTTTGTAAGGGTACCATTTATACCATTGATTTTATGGGACTTATCGCGGATTTTTCCCTATTTCCCAAAAAAACACCCTTTAACCTAAAATATTTGTATAGACTGTTCGGGTTCTTGGTTTCTGTTATAAATTAAACATTTTTACCAATTTTCATTGGTGTAACAATTTTTTCCTAGTTTTTGTGGAACTAATTTCGAATTTCATCATTTCTTAAAAAAAAAAACACCCTTTCACTCAAGATAATTTTGTGCACTTTATAGATTCTTAATTCTTATACCAACCAAAACATTTACACCAAGTTTTAAAAATTAATAAAACTTAAGTCAGCTGTTATGATACCTTCCTCACACACAACTTAACCCATCAAAAAAACACCCTTTCACCAAAAATAATTTTAAGATTTTTATGAATCCCTTCCTGAATTTTATCAGTGTAGCATGTTTTTCACATGGGTTTCGGTTATATTTTACCTGTTGAAGTAAAAAAACAAGCACCCTTGTTTTTAATCGGCAATAACTTTTCTTAGAGCAATCGTATTGACTTTATTTATTATGTCATTATTATGTCATTAGATTCAGCATCAAAAAATACCTTGAAAACATGTGTCATATGATGATATTCGACAAATAATTTTTTTCACTATATTTTTGACCTTCAACCCCTCCCTCTTGTCCGCGAAAAAACACCCTTCCACCCAACTTATTTTTATAGACTTTTTTTTGTACTTGGTTCTTATCCCAAAAGCAAACTTTTTGCCAAGTTTCATGAGTGTAACAATTTTTTTTTATTTCTTGATTTTATGTACTATTTTACTAGTGAAATCAAACAGAAAAAATCAAAGTATATTTTTCTAATGGTTTTTTGTGCGCTGAGCTCGAATCTGAAGTCAGAAAAATTCTATCACATCACGTTTTTGACATATTGCCATGCCAAAAATCAGAAAAATAGAATTTGGGACGTTCAAAATTCAATATCTCAAAAACTTTGCACGTTAGAGCTATTCTAGTGCTATTCTATTCAAATTAAAAAGGTCAATGACCATTAGAAAAGTATGGTTTGGTTTCTATTTCTCGCCAATATTACTGTCATTTACGGAAAAATCAATTTTAAAAATCGTTTTTTTGTTTTATTTCAATTTTTCCCAATATTTTCTAAAACAAAAGTATAGTTTTTCCACACAATCCTTAAAAAACGGTTTTAAGCTAAATAATTGCATTCTAAACTTCAAAATCAAAATTTTTTTCGGTAACTTTTTTGATTGAAAAATAGGCTATTTTTCAAATTAAATTCGTCAAAAATCCAAAAATTAACTTTTTGCTCAAAAAACATTTTAAATAGATAGAAAACATAACAAAGTAATTTTTAACCAAGTTCAAACCAAATCAAAAAATCGTATTTTTACATTTTTTTCAATATTTTTGAGGTTATAGAAAAAAATTGTTTGAGTAAAAGCTGTAGACATTTATACTACCTACAACTTTTGCATTTGACTTTTTTCGATAGGGCTTCTAATTTTGAAAGAAATCGTAAAAAAACATGATTTTTGACACCCACCCCACTTCTTCGCCCACCCACCCCCTTTCCCCCAATTTTTTTGTGGGCAATTTATTTTTCCCCTTTCATATACCATTTATCCTAAATTTTCCCACCACCCATATGCTGCTAATATATTTTTTATTTTCAAAAATTATTGGCACTGGTCTATTATTTATGGATGCACTCAATGATGCTTTATCAAAACTCATGCTCTGTCCACTTTGGTCTGTTAACTTAAAGAACATAAAACTGAGAGAAAAGTTCAGAAACTTAGGTAACTCTTTGGCAAAATATACTACATCATCTTATAACTTTAGAGCTGCTTAATAAGCTTATTAAGAAAGAATGCCGGTCCAAAAACTTTTACTTCTACGAAGATATGAGTGAATATCCAACTGTTTCAAATAAACGAAAATGCGCAAAAATGAGAAAAATGTACCTATGTTTTGAAAAAATGCCAAGAAACACAAAAAAAATAAGAAAACAAACAAAATTCTTTTTTTTTTCATTTAATTAATAAAAAAAAGAGAAATAACGGTTTGGATAGTCGGAGCATAATTTTTTTTAGCAACATCGTCATAATGAGAGTTTGGATTCCTGTGAACCCGAAATACTCTTTCTTGGCAAATTAATTTGTGTTGCTCTTCATCGTCGAACGAAGATGACCAATATTATTCTAAATAAAATGTCGCGCAATGTCGAAATTTATTTGTTTCATTTTGTATTTGTAACTAAAATGTTACAAAAACAAAATATCAAGTTATATTCACTTCTTTACTGCATCTGATCATCTGATGACATTTTTCAAACTAAATGAGCCAAAAATAGTCATTTAGTGTTAAATTAATTGTTTAGTTTAGCGTTTGAAGGCTTGTTAAATTTAAAAGTACTTGGTTAAACAAAAAAATCTCATTTTAAGGTTTAAAAACATGTTAAATGTTTAATTCTGCCCGTTTTATAATGTCCATATATTTAGTTCCCAGCATTTGTGTTTTATCAATTCTAACAATGCCTTGACATTCCATCTATCAAATTGTAAAGAAATAAGATGGAAATAGGTGGAAACTTTTTCAGTTTAATAAAATGCCAAAAGTCATCACTGTTGAATTGGTGGTTTTTATACCTACTGCTCTAACAATTGCTTCAAAAATCAGCTTGAGGCAGGTCCTTTTACTGACCATTTACATTTACATTTTACATTTACATTTATTGATTGAAAAATGATTTCACATTAAGAAGAATCTTATAGGTAGTGAATGCTTTACAGTTATATATATTTTTTTGGAATTTAAATTTAAATTAAAATTAAATATTATGTTTAAAAATACATTATTAATTGATAAAAGCTTGAGCTAATAAAATAAATAAATAAGATCTATCTATGTATCACTGGCCAAGTGAATGAAAAGGTTACTTTTAAAATTACTCATGTTTGTACTTCTCCTAAGTGAAAGGGGTAATGAGTTCCATAAAGAGACGGCGTGTACGAAGAATGAGCGCTCCGATTGCAAACAATAAAAACGAGGTAGAATAAAAGAAGATGTTCTTTGCGAACTTGCAAAATCTAATCTGCTGTACAAATAGTCAGGTTGCTTAGTCTGCTTTATATTATAAAAAAGTGTTAGAGTTCTGAACTTTAAGAGGTTTTCAAAGCTAATGCCCATGATCTGCATGAAAAAGTTTGATATACGATCGAACAAGCGTTTTTTGAAAATGTATCTGGACAGATTATTGTAGACAACGTTCAATTTCCTTCTAGTAATAGAGTCGACACAGCAAAATATCTCGCATCCGTATAACAAGATTGGCAATAATAAAGACTTTACAAGTAACATTTTGGTATTGGGAGGCAATGAACTTTGCGTGGACCATAAAAGTCGAAGACCACTGTAGACCTTGCCAATTACAGCCGAAACATGATCAGTCCAAGTGAGAGAATCGTTAAAGATAATTCCAAAGTTGCGAACTTTAGATACATATTCTATAGAAGACTGACCAAGTTTCATAGGCGGAAAAAGTGAAGTATCTAGTTTTCGCTTAAATATGCATATGGTTTTCGACTTTGCTGGATTCAATGATAGATTATGTTTAATTGCCCACTGTTGAATTATCTCTAAATGTGCATTCATTTTCTGGATAGCGTTGCAAACACGGTCTAAGTTGAAGTTAAGATAAAGTTGGACGTCGTCCGCAAACATATGGACGGTGCAATACTTAGTGACTTGAGGAAGCTCTTTTACATAAAGTGTGAATAGTAGCGGCCCAAGAATAGATCCCTGCGGGACTCCAGCCGGGACGCCAAGCAACGATGAAATATTATTTCCTACAGCCGTGCATTGCAGGTGACCATTTAGATATGAGCTTATTAGTTTCACTGCCAGGGGAGAAAAACGAAAGGCATGCAGCAGCTTTTTACAGAGGAGAGAATGGTTCACCGTATCAAAGGCTTTGGAGAAGTCTAATAAGGTTAGAAACGTAGAGCAGTTGTTGTCCAAGCTTTTGCGGATATCATCTACAACAAGCAAGAGGGCAGTTTAACAACTCCTTTGCGCTCTAAACCCAGATTGCGCTGGGCTTAAAAGTGCGTTGCTTTTGAGGTAAACTTGCATTTGTTTCAATATAGACTTCTCAAAAACCTTAGATAAAAAAGGCAAAATTGCTATAGGTCTAAATTCAGAATTAATTTGAGATTGAGATTTTGATATCGGAATAATCTTAGCCCTTTTCCACGAAAGAGGATATTCACACGTTGTTAAAATTTGATTGAAGATGTGAGTGATATATTTTAGGATGATGACCATGATCTCGTCTGAAATTTCTGATTTCTGTAAGTTGAAAAATGATATCAGACAATATGTTCCTAGCCTTCTGTTTCCAAAACATTTTGTAAGTTTTATCGTTTATCCTTGTGCATTGTTTCTTCAAAATTCAAGCTGCACTTTGTTAATTTTCAGTATTTGTATCCACACATGTTTGGAACTATGCAGGTACCTAATGTATGAAAATTTTCGTTAAGTTTTGCATTAATTCACTTGAAGATGGTTTTATGACTTACCTTTTCGTTTTTACTGAAATTTCTAATAAATATTTTTAAATGTAAATACATACAATATCAATTCGATGAATTTAGTAGATCTAGGTACTTACTATATTTGGTTCTTAAAATGTTTTTATTTTAATAAAATTAGTACCTACTTGCGATTAAGAAATGAGATGACTTTATCTCTTTTTAATTCATCACTTCTCAATAAATTACCAACATTATAAATGATTCCATAATAATTACAATTTCGACAACACTGTTCTGTGTCACTGTGCATGATTTTCATATTCTTCGTGTGCACACACATTCTTTTTCATCGCCACCGACCAAACCGAGCCGACCCAACCTCCGACCGTCCCTTCGTTCGCTCTGCTTAACGTATGAACAAAACGGATAACCAGCTATAGCAATAATAAAGAAAAAAAAAAGTATCTTTAACTGGATATCCATCCAACGACAATTTCATAAGTGCATGAGTGAGATAGCGGCAACGAGTTCGAGTCGAGTCGAGTATACAATAAATCGAAGATATCGAGGGAGACCAAATAACCAGAGACAGAAAATATAAAGCAAAAACCCCCATCCGTACCCGCATCATGCCGAGTCAACCAAGCAAGCGAAGCATTGCCCGTGCGAAGTTTTTTTTTCAAATTGAATGGATGATTCTGATTCAATAAAAGTTAAT
Organism: Episyrphus balteatus; assembly: GCF_945859705.1. NCBI lineage: Eukaryota > Metazoa > Arthropoda > Insecta > Diptera > Syrphidae > Episyrphus > Episyrphus balteatus. The sequence continues at coordinate 144,705,430 of NC_079134.1, read as the reverse complement.
AAATTATTGCAATTTACTTGCAAGACTTACGAGTATAGTAGATACCTCAACCTACTATAACGACGACACGACACACGGGTATAAGTTACGACAAGTTGCTTCGTTATGAGAAAAAATTAAAAATAAAAACTGGACTTTTTAAACAAGAAACAAATTAGATTTTATTTTTTTTTTTTGCAATTTGCTGGTTTGCTGGATTCAAATAACATGACTTGCGCCACCTCCAAGTAAAAGTTGCATCAGATTAATCATGACAAATAAACATTGTTTGAAGAAATTCGTATCCATCGAATCTATACATTTCTTATGACCATTTCCGTATTTCCAATTAGATAGAAGCTATTCCAATATTATATTCTCTCATCAAAAACATTGCCAAATATCAATAATCTTAAGATATATCCAAGAAATAACCACACCGCTGAATTGCTTGTAAAATTCTACCCTAAAATGTGGTATCATACACCTAAAGTACCTCGCACTGGCATCAAGATGTTGTGTATAGAAAACAAATCTTCGAGGTTATGGACATCTCAAAAGGCAAGCAGCAGCAAGCTACACATAGCGCGCGCAGGGCACACCACACACATAAAATGATTCACACAGAATCGGAGAGTAAAAGAAAATGAGACAAACATAGAGAATTCCACAGTGGAGAGAATGAGAAAGAATAAATGAGCGAGTGAGTTTCATTTGAACAAAGAAAAAAAAAAAAATAAAAAGTAAAAGATATTCATTTTTGTCCACCACCACCGTCCACCCCCTTTGTTCTGCTCCACCTTTTAAATTCCCCCTCATCTTCATGTTCTTATATGTCTTTTGTTGTTGGCTCTGCTTTAGTGCTGACTGTGTATAGGTTTTTCATATCCAACTTCATTTCGGTTCGCGTATCTTTGAGATAAAAATGAAAAAAAAAAAAAAAAAACATCGACAATGTTTAACCAAAGAAGCAAAAGATACATTTGTCGGTGATGGCAATGTCGAAGAAGACGATTTATATAAATAATGGGAATGCGCGATGGTACTTCTGTCTGCTCGATGCTTGATGTGGATGTCGTCTTTTTGCCCTGGTGAGTTCTCTATGCTTGAGGTGTAACGCTGGGATATGTCGAATTATAGAGTCGCTTCGATTGCATATACATACGTTCCACATATTTTGTTCGGTTGACTAAATATATTGATGACGATGCCATGGTGATGTCAAATTGTGAGCCGATGCTGATGTGTTGTTTGGTGACGATGACTATAAATGCCAATTGCACCCCCTTTATTTTGTACACTGTATACAGGCCCGGAGGTCAGCAGCTCATTGTATTGCTTGTTTTATGCTAGCTATGGCTATCTACCATCATTATACACAATAACAAAAACAACAAACAACAAAACTTCTCAGCTCACTCATCAACGAAATAAATTGCGAGCAAAGAGCGCACAATGAACATCGATAGAAATCGGAGAAGCAGCAGCAACATGATGTATGTATGTTAAATGTGCAGTTTACCCTGTTTGATGCAATTAGGGTTACCAGCGTTTTTGTTAGAAGAACTTCAAACATTATGCATTATGTGTTGTTGTATCTCGAATAATCTTATAGTCCAAAATAATCCAATGATTCGCAGTATTCGCATATAAAGTAGCAAGATTTGATAGCAGAAAGACAAATTCATCATTCGCGCACTATCTATTTAGCATACGGACTTTGTGGAAACGAATTCCTTATTGGGCGCATATTATTTTCGGAAAAATTATAGGGGTTAGAAAAGTCTCAAAGATTTTGAAGTTTTGAAGCCACCCGTTTTTCAGAAAAAAAAACTTCCAAGTCCATATTTCGAAAGCCAAATTTGAAAAAATTGAGGTACAAAAAATGCACTGAATCCGAAGATAGTAGGTAAACAAAATCATACTTCACTTTTCCTTTATGATGGAAAAAAATTTAATAACTTTCCCAATGCTTGAGCACGTAAATAATATCAGGAGGATTATTCGTTTGTATCTTAACCCTCTGTCGGCACACGGGTGCGAATTTGGCAGGACAAAAATTAAAAGTGGTCACAAAAAAGTGTCTTTATAAGGGTGAAAAAGGGTGAGACCGAAAAAAGTTCTAGCGACATGAAAAAGTATAAACCAAATTCGCAAAAAAGAGGTGTGCCTACAGAGGGTTAATAGAGACAACAGTACATGAAGTTCTTGATTCAGTTTTTGTATGTCTATGTATTAATTTTGTATGTATTTTTTCACGCTGGGAAAACCACTTGCTAAGCTTTTCCATCTTTCCTTTTTGCAATAAAAATTATCCATATCGATTGACTAAATCGCTTCTTTTTGTTATCTTTTTAAGGTCTTGTTATCGGTCCTGATATCACCGAATTAAGTGTTTTGAATAACGAAAGCTTCTTAATAAATCAAAAGCAAGACAAAATAGTGGTGACTTCTAAGACTTTTTTATATTATGCCTTTCAAGGCGGAATTCTAGCTGCAATTGTATGAGAGCTAGACAATTATTTTTTTTTTGTTCAGAAAAAGTTGTTTCGTATAAATTGGGTTGATAAACACTCAAAACCAAACTTTTATCCACCTTAAGTTCTTTATACTTATAAACAAAAATGTTTGTCCAACCCTGTTTAGGAGATCTTCAAAAAACAAATTAAAAAATGCCCACATTTTTTTTTTTTTTTTTATTTGAACTGCAATCGTTTGACCATCTGCACTAAGGTTGAAAAATGATAATTTTTAATATTTATCAAGATCTTGAGGTGGACGAACGTCCACCACGCAGTTTGAATTTTTGAAAAAAAAATTATGATAAAATACATTTTTGAGGACAATTTTCAGCATAAAACTTGTATTTTAAATTCAGCGTATAATATTCCTTCTAGCGCATAGAATAAAAAATTGATTAAACTTTTGAGAAAATTAAAGGTTGATTATTATTGAAAAATTCTTCTTTTAAAAAAAACAATAATTGTTGAAAAATGTATTCTCATTGTTAATTTATTTTTTTAAGCAAATAGAAAATAGAAAGAACAGCATTGTGTTAAAAACAGCATTATGTTAACATTCTTTCGACAAATTGAATAAATATTTTTCAAAAATGGACACACTAAAAGAGAAAAAACTTGCTTTAATTTTTTGTCACTATGCATTGGTTAAAGTTTTGTTCAAATATAATTTATAATTTGTCTTTTTCAACATTTTGTATGTTTCATTAATTTTATCGTAAATTTCAGTATTTTTTTTTTTAAGATCTCATGAGGCATAGTACATTTTTTCCTCCCTTTTACCTATTTAGAAAGAAACTTTGCCAGAAAAATAATACGAAGAGTAATATCGTAAAAATTAAGTTTTTTTTTTACGAATTCTGAAGACTATTAGAAGAAATCGTTTGGAAGTGCTAAAAAGTACTTTTTAGAACTTCATAAGTGAAGTTCCTTTACTATCAAGCTTGACGGAAATTGCATCCGAAAAAACGGAATTCAAGTTTAGAAATTAATCCAGTCAAATAAGGATTTAATGAATAAATGTTAGTAGAAATTTTTTTTGCTCAATATCTTCCTTTTGCCATTCTATAACATAACTCAAAAGTCTAGAAAAATCCGCTTGTCGCGATTTCAAGGTCAAATCGCGAAATTAAGATTTTCAAAATTAGCAAAAATAGGCTATGGTATTATATACACAATATGATACATGATTTCAAGGTATATTTGCTGATTCCAAAAAATCTAAAATCAAGGCAATCTGAAATCTCTGAAAAAAGTTATACCTGTTTTTCATCTTTCAACCCATATTATTATAACAGTTGCTAACTTACTACCGAAAAACCCTTAAAAGTAATGGTAGCGGAATCATATTTTGCATGAGGGTTTTCATATCCATTATCATTAAGAATCAAAACAATGCAATGCAAAAAAAACATTTATATCTATGACAAAATGGTATTTTTTGAGAAAAGGGGAAATTTTGGGATGTGCACTAAAAAACATCCTGGTACAATCTTGGAATTAGTGCTAATAGGCTAATATTTTTGTTTCTATCTTTGTTTGGATATTCTACAACTAGTGTCAAAAATCTAAAAAAATCTCATGACCGCAAGTTCTTATTTTCCAGGTTAAACTAAGTTAGGTGCAGATTTAAAAAAAATAATAAGAAAATTTTAGATTCTTATATGTATACCAACATAACCCATATCATTTCAAGGTATTTTTTAACGCTGATTCCAACAAAACCCACAAACAAATCAATATGACCATCGCTGAAAAGTAATGTACCTTATTCATGTTGATCTGACACAAATATCTGAAGAGTAGTTTTTTTCAATTTTTTCAAATCTGCACCTTATCTTCAAACCAAGAAAATTAGGACTTGCGGACATGAGATTTTTTTAGATTTTTGAGGGTAGTTAAAGAATATCCAAACTAAGATTAAAATGAAAAAAATAGCCTATTAGCACTTATTCCTAAGATGAACAAGAATCTTCTTTAGTGCATATCCTAAAATTTGCCCCTCCATCAAAAAATACCATTATTTTGTAGGTATATATATTTTTTGTAATGGATTGTTTTGATTTTTAATAATGATGGATTCTAAAATCTTCATGCAAAATTTGGTTCATCTACCATAACTTCTAAGGGTTTTTCGGCAGTAAGTTTGCAACTGTTATAATAATATGAGTTGACAGATGAAAAACAGGTATAACTTTCCAGAGACGTCACATTGTCTTGATTTTAGATTTTTTGAAATCAGCATTAAAAAATACCTTGAAATCATGTATCATATGTGTATATAATACCATAGCCTATTTTTGCTAATTTTGTAAATCTCCATTTCGCGATTTGACCTTGAAATCGCGACAAGCGGACATGAGATTTTTCTAGACTTTTGGGATATGTTATAGAATGGTAAAAGGAAGATATTGAGCAAAAAAAATTTCTACTAACATTCATTCCGAGATTTACCCCTTTTTTCTCCTTATTTTACTGTATTAAATCGTCATTATTCGATTCGAATTCTGAAACGTGATGACCAAAACTTTTACTCATTTTAGTTTGAACTGTGACCCTTGGGATCTCCACGCAGATTAAAAAAAAAATGGATTTTATCTTTGAATTAATTTTGAAAAAAAAAAAAAATAGTACCTACTTATAGTACTTTTTCAAAGATTTTTGTTTAAACTTTGTACTTTCTACTTTGATATTAATATAATTTTTAAAATACTGCCCAGTCTACATTCTGTTTAGCATTCTTATCCAGAAAGCCCGGTCGGTTATTATAAATGATCACAGCTTAGGTAATATTTTCGAAAAAGTCATTTTCTTTTTTCTTACTTTTTCAATTTCCATTGCCAAAATGCATTCTCAAAACTGTTTCATTTTCATGAAATAAGAAAACATTTCATTTCAAATCTAAAAAGTATGAAATTTACAAAATGGTAACCCCTTTTGCAATATCTAAACTACATGGTGTAATAAAATGAGTATCTATAGAAGTCTATCAAATGAGACACATAAAGATATACAGACAACAACAAAAACAAAACAACAAAAAAAAAAACCATCCTACTTTATGTTTGATTGTAGAGATGGTGTGTCGCTTGTTTTTTTCTGATACAGAAAATGCAAAATACCTCATTCAATGCAACAACACAACAAGCAGCAAGCAAAAGTATATCTAGATAGAGAATGCAGTGTGATTGTGAGAAAAGAGAGCTCTATAAACGAATAGTTCAGCACATTCTAGAGTTCTAGAACTCAGCATACAGCAACTATACACCAAGAAAACTGCCTGCTTCAAGATCTTCGTATATAGTGATGGATTTTACATGTTAATAGGGCAATAAACTTGAAATACACTACAAGAGAGACTCTGAGCAATGAGTTGAGGTACTGACTAAACTGACTCTACAAAATTGAGTAAGCAACACACATTGCTCTATCTTATACTCCCGGTCTCAATCTTAGATTTCTCCATATAGTTGCAGTTGGGGAACTCTTTTTTAGACAGGCTTTTGGATTTCATATTGTGAGACAAATATTTTAAATCAATTTATAGATGCAGCCAGCTACTTAGTCTAAAGTTGCTTTGTTTGCATAACTTAAGGGCAATTATGAATTCATTTCATGACTGGTGTTTGAGAGCACTTTGTTCACTCTTGAATAAAGTGTATTTATTTACAAGTAGCTTGCTATAGTATACATACGATATTTATATATCATATCTATCAATCTATCTATAAATGTTTGTTTAAAAAGAAAACAAAAATAATAGTGAATGTGAATAGAGGGACATATAATTATGATATGAGTCAAGTAGGTATATGGTTCGAGCAGTGCAACGATCTTGTTTGATGATGTTTGAGTTAATTAAATAAAATTCGCTTCGATATCAATTATTTTTTTAAATTTTTTTGTTCCAAGTGTAATTACATAAATTGTCATATAGAGTATATATATTTGAGACAGATTAAGTTGCGATTGAGAAATCACATTTAGAAAAATATTTACGTAAATCGTTCTTTATAAAAAGGAAAATAATATTCATACTTATGAGTTATGACGGTAGATACCTACATATTGTGTGATCTGTTTTAAAAATGTAGGATATATTAGAAATTTTCATTGTACCAAGTGTTTTCGTACAAGATCAAACAATCTACAAATTGTGAAAAAATTGTTTACACCGAGGTAATCAAACAGTTTCCAAGATTTTTTAATAAGTTTTAATGAAATACAAAATTTAAAAGTGCCAGTTATTAGAAGTTTTTTTTTTATTTTATTATTTAATTTTGTTATTTAAAAGAAAGAGCAATGAATCCATAGCTAGGCAGTTGTTTAAGTTTGTTTTCTTACAGCGGTAGTAATTTTTGTATCACTTTTCATAATTAAATAATAATAATTAAAACTTTTTAAAATGCTCTCTATGGCGTATACGCAACTTTTTTTTTTTTTTGGTTAAGAGAAATTTTAATATTTGTTAAATATTTAATGTAACCATTAACCATAACCGTTTTCACAATTGAATCGGTGATTGTTAAAACAACAAAAGAGAATTTTAGATCTTTTTTACAGGAGACACAAAAACTCATATAATATTAATATTAGGTACATCATGTGGTCAAATTTACAATGCACTGGCAATATTCAACTTAAAAATTGACATTTAAAGATTGATACTGACAATTTTATCATTCAAATCGATAATTGTAGTAAAAAATTATATACCTATATTCAAATTAAACTACTCAAAACAAAATTGGGCCTTATTTTGAAATTTGCCTAAAAATTTCTTAGTTGGTAAATATCGTCAAAGTGAAATCCTGTTTTGTTGAATTAAAATTATAATATTTTTATACTTTTTTTCAAAACTGCAATACCAGGATAAGTTTTTAAAATAATAAATGAATGTCACAACATACACTTTTTTTTCGGCATGTTGCTCTGAAATAAAAGTAAGAAATTGAGTTTTTATAAAACTTGAAACTGTTAATTAATTTGCAGCAAAATAGCGTATGATATAAAAAAAAGATCATGTGTGCAATTCACATGTGGTAGAAGTGAAACCTTAAAATATCATTTTTCTTGCAAAAAAAAAATCGAAAAAATGTACCTTTTTTTTATTCCATCACCTTTAAATCCATATTTTTTATATGACAACCTATAATAAATTTTATATTATCTAAAAGCTTTATGTTTCAGCCCAAGATATTTATATCGAACATGTCTATACAACATCTACAAAAAGAGATAGAATTTTTTTAACCCAATCACTTTTCATCAAAAAAGCAAACAAATCAATCAAACCTATAATTAATTTCATATCATGTAAAAGTTTATTATTTCACCTTTTATATGACACTTCAATCAAAAAAATTAAAATTTTTTAAAGCCAACCATGTCGAAATTTCAAACTGAGATTACGGTACCTCGTACACTGCAGGCTGGTCATCGACAACAGATCTCAACAACAGATTAAGATTGTGCAACTTTTAGAGCACGTACCATTATGTGTGATATATCAAATGAAAGGTAATATTATCAGAATTTGTATAAAAGTTAAATAATATGTATAAAAAAACATCTTTTTACCGTTATCTCAGGGTTTTAAATATGAAATTAATTGAAATTTTGTACAATTATAGCTTATCCTATTATCTATCTGCAGTACAAATTTCATTCATCTATTTATTAAAACAAAAAAGTTATAATCAATTGATTTTTCCTGTCGCTTTTTCGTTTCATCTTGTTTCAAAATACTACGATACTAAAGAAGTTGTAACTTCAAAAATATTTTGAATAATTAATTGTTTCTTATATTATTAGTAAATGTTTTAGTGAAAGAAGTAATTTTTTGGAATTTCATAGGAACTGCATTCAATCGAAAACCGTAAGGATATCTTTTTATCAAAGCGGTCGGCACCGTTGGTATCCATTTAAAATTTGAATACTCTATCAATATTGACGTATATAACAGTGGCGAAAAGATTTTGTATACCAGTTGATTCTAACCACACAAGGAAAAACCATTATGAAATGCTCATCGATTTTATAAATAAATTTCAATCGCACCAAATCTAAAATTACATCGTCACTTTTTCAAGATAATTTAATTCAAAATGCATTTTGATGTTCCAATATCTCGAAAACGTAAACGTTATAGATTTTTACTTGCGATATAGGTACTATATATCAAGTTATGCATTCGTACAAAAAAAAAAAAGTTGAGATAGCATTTTTCCATAACATTACGATGGTAGATAATGCCAAAAAAGTGGGTCCCGGAAGTCCGTCTGTCAGTCTGTCTGTCTGTCTGTCTGTCTGTATAAGGAGCTACAGCCTAAACGGATGGACCGATTAATGTCAAACTTGGTATGTAGCGTTATTTAGCGACTCTCCAGAGGGGTTTTTGGAATTAATTTTTTTGGACCAAAAATAACGGTACTTGTCATATACCGATTTTAGTAAAATTGAAATATCTCGAAAACGGCTCCAACGATTTTGTTTAAAAAATTCAAATGTTAGTTTTAAGCTAAGGTCTATATTTCAATGAAAATTTTTTTTTTTGAAAATCATTATTAACGGTACCTGCCATAGAACCGTTTTTTTCAAATTCGAATATCTCTGAAACTTCTTATTCGATTTCAAGGAAACTTTTTGTGAAGAAGCATTTATATAATTTAAATATAAACCAAAAATTAAATTTTCAAAAAAATAATTTTTGGATTTTTAAAAAAATTTTGAATTTTTTTTTTTGAAAAATCAAATTTTCGATAACGGGACATTGAATTTTTTTGAAATTTTGTTTTTAGATGTTGATTAGTGATTTCTACAAAATGGCATACCAATTTTATTTTAAAACTTTTTTTCCAAAAAATTATATATACAAAATTGTTTTTTTTTTAAAAACGGCTGTAACGATTTTGAAAATTTTTTTTTCTAAAAATGCACGTTAATACATCAATCAAAACTGCATACTTGTTTTGGAGGGCAATTTAATTTCAGATTTTATTTTATTTTATTTTTTTTTTTTAAACGAATTTTATTTTTTTTTTTCCAAATTTCTATATAAAAAGTCTTAAAAATTTAAGCAACTTTAACTCCAAGAGCAAGTTCGTGCGACCCAGTCGTGCATTTTATTTTTTTCTGGTTTCAGATTATAATTCAGTAAAGCAAAGAAAAAAGTATTTTAATTGGTTTTAACTTCAAAAATTAAATATTAAATTTTGACGAACTTGTTAAGTTAGCAGGAACAAGTTCAGCAGAGTAATGTTATGTTACTTAATTTAAAACCTATTCAATAAAGAAGCCAAGAAGTAAGTGCATAGCTAAAAATCAGCAGAGCAATAACGGGGAAATTAAAATAAAAAAAAAAAAGTTAAAAAATAACTGGGAAATTAAAAAAAAAACGTTCAAAATCTGTTTTGGCAGCTGCTTTTAATGAAGGCCCTCATATGACAAAAAAAATATTGTTTAACAAACAGGTCAATTGGTAAAAATAACTTAAATTTGAATAAGTAAAAAATTACTTTTTTTGGAAACTATATGAGTCTTTAAATTAAATGAAAGATAAAGAATTATTTTCTTATACTCATATATTATATGTTGTTTATTTAACAAACGTTTTCGGGAATTCTTCCCATCTTCAGGTTCAAGCAAATAATAAATATTTTAAATATTTTAAATTTAAATTTACATAAAAATCAATTTATCAAATCTCTTAAATTAAAAAAAAAAATTAAAGTAATTTTTAAAAAATATCAAATAAGAATGTATGAATTTTAATTTGGTTTTAATACAAAATAAGATAAATGAATAAATGCGTTTTAGAATTTTGTCTCAAATATGTCTTTAGTTGTAAAGGGTTTCAAAAATGCATGTAAGGAAGATCGTTCAAATAATCTGTTTTTATTCATATTATTCGTATGCATTTAATAATTTTGGGTTATTTATTTGTTTTAATAACCGAAAACCTGCTAGGTTATGATTATTGCTAATCATGTGATCAGCTGGTGTTGATTGATCAACTGGATAGATTTGTAATGTTCTGACCATCTTATTTTAGCCGTTCTTCTCGTTTGACCAATGTAAACTTCATTACAATCTTGACAAATAACGGAATAAATTCCAGATTTGTAAAGAGTGTCAGTCTTGTCTTTTACAGTGCCAATCAAAGTTTTTACTTTATTACCAGTACTGTTCGGTGATAATTTAATTGAATAATTATTAAGCACTTTCATCAAAGAATATGTCAACCTTTCTACAAACGTACCACCCATGTAAGTGATAGCTTTTTCTTTATTAGATACTAAAGTTGTTAAGTCTCTCAACTCCTTTTTTCTCATATGTTTTTTCAATAAAGAATTGACAATTTGTATGCTATAACCATTTATTGTAGCTATTCTATGAATAGTGTCCACTTCTTTGATGAAATTGTTTTTGTTAAGAGGAACATGAACAGCACGGTAACAATAAGAATTAAATGCTGCAAACTTAGTTTGGTTTGGGTGGTAAGAATTTGATGGAATACATCTTTCAGTATTTGTTGGTTTTCGATAAATATCAAACTCAATATAACTCTCAACTCTTTTTACCATAAGGTCTAAAAATGGTAGACAAAAATTCACTTCTGTTTCAAATGTGAATTTTATTATACCATGCATAACATTGTTCATATAATATATGAGTATAAGAAAATAATTCTTTATCTTTCATTTAAAAATAACTTATTTTAAAGAATTTAAGGGTTGTTCTAGTACATTCAATGCAAAACTAACAAAAATGTTTGTACTGCTTCAACTTCAAAATAATTGTTTAAACTTTAGCCCTTTACTAATTCTTTCAAATATTGACAACAATAAACCTAAAAGATCCACAGCGCCACAGCCGTTGAAATGAAGCTATGAAGTCAATGGGGCATATTCATAGTCGTTTTTAAACTCGAGTTTGAACAGCTACGAGTACGATTAAAAAAGCGTCTTTCCCAAACATATCTGACTGTTGCTGTAAGACTCACCCAATTAGGGAAAAAGGAACTCTGAATTTAATACTCAACCGAACTTATGACGGCTACTGACAATAATCCTCCTAATCAATTTTTATGTTATGTCTCCCCGGAAAAAGTTATTACAATTTTCAAATGAGTCGATTTTCTTATTATTATCGTATTCGGTCAAGGTCGACTACCAAAAAATCGATGAACACATAAATTCTATTCAAGGATGAAAAAATATTGTCTTGACATACCCAATCTAAATGAACACGAACAAAAATTGCAAATTTGGTAGGTATTGAAAAATTTATCAAACGATTTCAAGGAATACGAAATACGTTGATTCTCTGGGCAAAAAATTAAATTTGACTACCAAATGAAAAAACACCAGTACTCGTACTGGTTGGTAGCCTTTATGTAACACCCTTCATTTTCCATTGCTTGCTCCAAATTCATTTCTTTATGGTTTGGTTAACAAGCAGGCAAAAAGTTAAACACCGGAGCAAGTGCAAGTTCTTCTAAAATTGTTTCTTCCCCAATCCTTTCAGTTTTTTTTTCGGGGAATGTGAAAAAGAATTTTTTGGGAAACTGCATCAGCTTCAGCAGCTTGGTGTTGTGTTTTGTGTGTTTGTTGGAGGTATAGGATGCTCTTCCACTTTTTTTTTGACTGATGGGTATGGAAGATGCAACGGACAAACGGCATGCTCCAACAAATGTTGAATTCAAAAAAAAATATAAATACATTTAAAACAAAAACGACAAGAAAACAGTTTTTTAAAGCATAAATACCTACAACTTGCACACACTCCTCAACACTTTATGCTCAAAAACTCATAGCTCTATGGCTCTGAGGTTGTGTGTTGTTGTTTGTCCCCTTCCATATAGATGGGGCTTAACTGAGCTCATGCTCAGCAGCTCAACCGACCTGCTGCTGTTGCTAGTGGTGGGCCTCGCACTCACCTCCTCTCCTCAACCTCCCCAGCTTTGGAAACATAAATTACACATGAAACATAGGTACTTTTATGCATGCATCATCCAGAAGAGACCCAGGCCCGCAGCAGCAGCACAATAATTCTACATGTGAGAGAGGCGGGTGGATGGACATGGATAACCAAATGGACTCGGCGTTTGGTGGGGTATAGAAAGGATAGTATCAGCAGCTACAGGGTACAGGGTACTACTACCTACACCCTGGAACAGAGAAAACCCAGGGATAGGGACCCGGGGAGTTGCAAAAAGCACCTCATTTCGGTGCACATGCATGGTCTATGATGAAGGAAAAACCAATGATGATGATATTCGTTTTGTGTTGGAGATGGAAAAAGGAGAGGATGGCAAATGGACATGGGGTTTGGGTATGGAAGGCGCGCATAATATAAAATATACGAACTACGAACACAACATACATCGGATTTAGTTCGTTCGGGGTGCTTGTTGGCTGGCTGGCTCTGGGTTGTGTGACTCTCTACTCTACTTCCATTTCTACCTTCTACCTCCTGCTTTGCTAGTGGCGTTTTTGTACCTTTTGTGAGTTTTGTATCTGTGAAGTCGTCGTCGTCGTCGTTCTCGTCGTCGTCATTTGTTGTGTGTACACAGAGTATAGAGAGTCACCACCATCGAATTGGAATCGGAACAATAACAGAAAAAAAAAAAAAATTATTATGAAGATAATATAAAAGTGGTTTTTGCTTTAGGAGTAACTCTGTGCGCGCGTGAGAAAGAGAGAAATGTACACATTTTCCAACAGCAACTCGGGACAGGATTGCCATTGCTAGCTGGTTGGTAATACTGGTGCTTTTGGTTCAGTTCTTTGGGAACAAAAATTGCCGCGGCAGCAATGTTGTTCATGATGATGATGATAGTGGTGTTCCACACTGCTTCGTGTATATTTCGGTACGACAACGGCGGTGGTGGGTTGACTTTTTTTTTTTTTTTTATTGTTTTGTATGCTCTGCGGCAACACAACGACACAACGGCAACGATGACTTCTAGAGCGCGTTTTGTAGTTTAGTTTAGTTCGATAATTCCACATGAAAGGAAGAAAAAATTATAACAAAAGCGAAGAAAAAGTAGGAAAAAAGAAAAGATACTTATATGCAGACCTAACCCCAATTGACACCTACCCCTTCATACCCCCACCTCCCCTTCTTCGTGAGAACAAAGAAAATCTATAATAATTCACATCCAAACAACAATAATAATTGTGTGTGTAGGTTATTATTTATCGATGAATTATTTCCGGTTTGTGTATTTGATAGAAAAGTTCATATTATTATAAATTGTATCTATTACTCTTCAAACTGATGTATCTTTTGCACTTTCTAATCGATAATAATTAAACGAAGGAAGAAAGAAAAAATTGTCTCTCATCGTCGTATATATATATAATCGTGTGTGAGTGCAAAATTGAAGAAGAAAAAAAAAAAAAAAATAAAATACAACAAGAGTTGGAATAAATTAAAGAAAACCAATAAAAACGACCTCAAGAGCAAGTGAGAAGGAGCTAGCTAGCTTGTACAGAGATCACCACTACAACACAAGGTGTAGAATAGAGACTCTGTGTATAGTGTTTGCTTGCGCTCCTCTGTGTCACATGCACACTTAAGCAGAAGCAGCAAGAAAATCTTTAAGAGTTTTTTTTTTGTGTACTACACTAGTACATTTCTTCTGAGATTCAGATACGAATTTGGATTCGGATTCAATTTTTTTTTTTTGTATTGTCGGTTGTCGTATTCTTCGGATTCAGCCAGAGACGCGCAATCCACAATTAGTCCAGTGCATTTATATTTTGACCCAGCAGTTTGTACCACCCCCAAATTTTTTTTGCTCATTCGATAGAGCACTGGCTGAGTATCATTACCCTGATTTTTCGCACTCGTGAAATTCACCTTTCCGCCGCCATCTTGGATTTTAGTTTTTGTTGAATATCTCGATTTCTATTTATCCTACATAAAAGTTGTGTATACAAGAAACGTAGGCAATTAAATTTCGCGTCTTTTATATTAAGAACAATTTTTCGATATTCTGAATATTAAAAAAGTTACAAGCCAAAAAAGTAAAAAAAAAACAAAAAAATGACAATTTTAAAGTTTTGAGCACTTTTTATCAAAATTATGAAAAAACGTTCCGAGAAAAGATTATTCACCTTAAAATTTTCTATAACTCTGCTCTACAACTTTTTTTTCTATCTCTATAAATACAAAAGTTATTAATACTTTTTTGTTAAAAAATACCCCTTTTTTACGAAATAAAGAGACTTAAATATAAAAAAATTGCAGATCCTGAATTTTCTCTTGTAAGATAAAGCTATAAAATACTCACTAATCATTTAAAATTTAAGATTTGGTAAAAAAAAAATTTAAGAAAAAAGTAAAGATAAAAAACACAAACAAAAAAGAGCATTTTTAACAAAAAAAGTATTAATAACTTTTGTATTTATAGAGATAGAAAAAAAAGTTGTAAAGCAGAGATATAGAGAATTTTAAGGTGAATAATCCTTTCTCGAAACGTTTTTTCATAATTTTGATAAAAAGTGCTCAAAACTTTGAAATTGTCATTTTGTTCATTTTTTTTTACTTTTTTGGCTTGTAACTTTTTTAATATTCAGAATATCGAAAAATTGTTCTTAATATAAAAGACGCGAAATTCAATTGCCTACGTTTTTTGTATACACAACTTTTATGTAGGATAAATAGAAATCGAGATATTCAACAAAAACTAAAATCCAAGATGGCGGCCGAAAGGTGAATTTCACGAGTGCGAAAAATCAGGGTAATGATATTCAGCCAATGCTCTATCGAATGAGCAAAAAAAATTTGGGGGTGGTACAAACTGCTGGGTCGTCCATATATGAACATCCTAAATGCACTGGACTAAATAAGATACTGAGTACCTACATTTGTTTTGTTTTTTTTTTTTTTTTTTTTGTATAAAAAAAAAATTGTACTAAATTTTTTTTTTTTATCATTGTTGGATACTTATCTTTTGGATTCAGATGGATTGTTTTTTCTTCTTAATTTGTGTTACATTTGTCTCAGAAGTCGTATCTAATTCGTCGGTTGGAGTAATTTAAATTTTATATATCTTTTTTGTAAATTCAAGCTAAAATAAAAATACCTAAACGCCCTGAAGAAGAAGAAGAGACACGATAAAAATTATTATTTTAATTTTAATTTTTTTTTGTCTTATTTGGTCTCGCGTGTATCTGTGTACATCTTTTTTTTTCCCTGTAAATTGGCTTGGATTTTGTAGTTTTTTTTTTTTTTTTTTTAATTTCAAATAAATGAGTGATTCCGATGGATGGATGTAAAATAATGTTTAAAAAATAAAAAAAAAAAAGATATATAAAAATTAGTTTTGTGTAAAAATGTGCGTTGTTTGAGTTGTTGTCGGTTTTCGGTCTTCATCGGTATTATATAGTTTGATGTGTTGATGATGATGATGATGATGGTCAGGTCATACACATTTATATAGATAGAAAGATAGATATTGTATCTGTTGGTTATATTATTTCATTCAATTGAAATTTTTATGTAATTTTTTGTGTGTAAAATTGAAAAAATATATAAATTCGTGAAATGGCGACATATTAATATTGTTTTTTTTTTTTTATTTTTTGTTTTAAGAGGTGATTTTTTTTGTGCAATTTTTGTAATAAAATATTCACTCATTGAATGGTTATTTTTTTTTTTTATTAAAATAGTGTGAGTGCGTATGTTTAAAGCTTCTACTTAAATAAAAGATACATATTAAAGCAAACAAGCAAGCAAATAAAAAATAATGCATAAAGTGGATTACACACATACTGGATTTGCAAATCAAATCAAGTTATTTTTTTTTCTAATTGGATATAAATAAATAATCAAACAAAAAATAAAAAAAAAAATCAACAAGAGAAGGAAAAAAAAAATCAAATAAAAACATCAAAACCACAATTTGATGAGTAGGTATGTATTTTTTTTGAGTGACTACAGTTCTTGTATTTTTTTTTTTTAAATGCGTTTATACATATTTTATGAATCATTTAGTTTCATAAATATTTTTTTTTTTGATATTTTTAATTTTTTCTTGGTTTTCTCTTCTCACTTCAAAATGTGGTTTTTATTGTTTACTTAATAATGAAAAAAAAAATATAAGAAATAATTTTTTTGGTTGTTTGTTGATAATTTTTGGTTTAAATAAGAAAGAACTTGATGATTTATGGTATCTTTTTGAGTGTTTTTTATTTTTTCTTACGAATTTGGGAAGATGAAAGAATATGAATTTTTAAATAATTTATTTGTATAGATTTTCTACTTGTAGAAATAACGGTTTTATGGGTTTTTATTGTTGTAGAAATTAGAGCGTGACAACAGAAGAAGTGCAAATTAGTCATTCATCATTTTGTATTATTATTATTTTTTTTTTCTTTTTGAAAGGTTACCTACTTCCTACTTAGTATTGAATTTTTTTTGATGTCCTTAGGTACCTGTACCTACCTAGTTTTTTTTCTGGTTTCGAGAATTATTTATTATTTTGAGCTTGTTGTTGTGAGAACCGTTTATGGTTTTAATACCTAGTTGTTTTTTTTTACTGGATATTAATGTGTAGTTAAAGACAGAAATATTTCAGGATATTGTTTGTTTCCTGGTAGGTAAAAATGCCCAGAATGTTTTTTCTCTGACAAATTTTGATGGCAATTAATTAGATGACTTATTGATTTCTGGGAATTTCAATAATGCTATATGCACATTAATCTATCAGATTTTAAATTTGATCGTTGGCAATTTTTAAAGCAGTAATTATTCCAGTTCTTGTGAAATAAAGGAATAGAGTATTTGCTTGTGGCATTTTTAAAGAAAACGTCAATGAGATAATTTATTGATTCAAATATTGCTAATTCTTTTAGTTTATTTTCTCCTGAAGATCTTCAAGTTGAACGAACTCTAAATTTTCAAACTGCTTGTGTAGGTGAATATTATGTATTTTTTGTGTGTGGGTGGATAAACGTAAAATGAGTGCTCATTGGAATGTGAGATTTTTAACCCTCCATATCCCATGACCGGATCTTTAATTGAAAATTCGGTTTAAAACAAAAATTAATAACAAATTTTTCACATGTTTTTCAAAAAAAAAAAAAATAAAAAAAAAACAAAACAATATTTTTTAATGGAGACATACGAAATTTTTAACTTTTGAAAAATTCTTTAAGAAACTAAAGTATCGCGTGTAATTTTTTACAATACGTTCGGCATTCGGCAATCAACATACCAAAATTTTGCATCCTGGGCCAACTTGTCTTAGGTACTTGTGACAACGTCGATTAAAAGGCTGAATTAATTTATCTCAGTTATAATTTTTTTTCTGTGTTCTATTTTCATTACAACATTTGTTCTTTTTAATTTTATCCAAATTTGAAATAATTTTCTCAAACAATCTCTAGTCGATTCATATGATAAATATTTTCAGATTCTGACCGTAATCAATTTATTTATTGTATAAAAAGTGTCTTTAATATTTAAAATTTAAAGTTATTGATTTTTTCTTTAATTTTTAGATTATTGTATTAACATGTTTTTACATACAATGTCACACCCGTTACATTTTTTAATATTTATAAAAAATACAGTTTTTTTTTATAAATTTCCTGCAAACGTAATTAAATCTTCGTTCATATTGAATTCGATATCCACGACTAACCATTATAAAATATGGCATCTAAAAGTCACTGAAGCTGACTGAATCGATTTTCTAACGTCACACACCTGTTACATCTTATCTTAGGTGTTTTTGACATTGAAATACAAGTTAGCAAAATGTAATTTTAAAAATATATATATTAATAGCTGCGTTCCTTTGGAAATATTTATCTACTGCTTAGTACTTAAAGCTGCTTTGAACTACTTTTTCAGTATAGCAAAAGTAGTTCAAAGTAGTTTTAAGTACCAAGCAGTAGATAAGTATTTCCAAAGGAACGCAGCTAATAACTAAATTGAACTAACTTATTAAGTGAATAGTACGCAATCCAGAAACGAAAAAACTGTCACACCACAATGGATATACCCATTTGTGGTAAAAGTGCAGCATTTATAACCGACATTTTTACAATAACGCTGATGAACCCCATAGATAACTGCTGGTTAGAAAAAAGGAAAACACCCTGTAATTTTTGTATTTAATTATAAAAACATTTGCAATTTAAAAGAAATTTAGACATAATATTCTTGATATGTTATGCACTCATTTAAAAAAAAAAAAACACAAAATTTTAAAACCTTTCCCTGACGCACAGTGCGTTGATTGTATGGAGATGTTGGAAAAAAATCAAATTTTTAAAAAAAAGTTGAGTTTGGAAAAAAAATTGTTTTTAAATGTAATAACAACACGTTTTACAAACTTATTATATCTAGAAAACGGCTTGCACAATTTGAATAAAATTGAAGAAATTTGATTATCTAGGCGAGTTCAAAAGTACAAAATAGTGTCGACCCTATTCGCCCCCTGCCACGCCTACTTTTGTATACATGATTCGATCCAGGAACTTGTATGTATGGTAATTCGGGAAAAAAATAAAAAAAACAAGTGTTTTGCTAAGATTTCTTGATTTTCAGGCTCTAAATTTGATTGCATATTTAGTTTTGACTTCATTAACTGCAAAACACCACGCCATCGGGCTGTTGGGTTGGAAAAACAAACATCAAAAAGCTCCCTAGCTGAACACATTATGTAAAAAATACTCGTAAACAAACACTTGTTGCAAGAGAAAGCGCAAGTTTCTGCAGACAAAACTTACTTTTTTTAAAAGATATAATTGTTTTCTTTCTTTAAATAAAAACACTTTTTTCCCATCTGACCTCTCTCAAAATATATGGCTTATCAAAGTTAGTACTTACCACGAACAAAGAAGCTTTGATTTGGACTCTCAAAAAAATTTAAATTTACATGTAGAAAAAAAAATATGCAGAATAATTATATTTTCTCTCCTGAATGTGAACCTAGCAAAAAAAATATCATATGTTCCTTTTTTCTTCAGTAAATGGTCTTTTAACCGGTAACTACAAATCTTACTCTAATTGTTTGTTTTTTTTTTATTGATCTTCTGAGGATCTCTGACAACAGAAAATTGAACTTTATCATAAATTAACTGTCGATTTATTCATTCAGACTTATTACCTTGAATTTGGCATACTTGCTTCACATTTTGGGCAAATTCTTTTTTTTGATTTTTTTCCACTAGTCGCCGCACTGTGTGGCGTAGAGATCAAATTTAAATTTGATGGTTGAGTCTTGTATCTCAAATTGATTTTCCTCAATAAATTAACATTTCATTTATGTTCTTCCAAAATTATTCGTTATTGAAGCTTTCTAAAAAATAACAATTAAGGAGATTAAAAAAATGTTGCAAATGAAATTTTTTGACCAGTTTTTTGCAGTTTGTATGGAAACCGCAACTCATCGGTTTTTAAATCTTTATTATATCAAAAAAAGCAATATGTTCGTGCTATAAGTTTGAATATCCCGGCCTTTTGTATTTGCTTTGTTAAGCAGGATATCTATCATCTCAAAAGTGTTGATAAACTTTTCTTTTAAAGTACCAAAAGACATTACACTATTCTTTCCCTGTCCTTTGTTTTGTATTGATTTTTATTTAATTTCTATTACAAGTTATGAAACATATTCAGGTACTTGTATGAATAAAATCAATTGAAAATCAAAGTAAGAGTTAAAACAATTCCAATTCTATGAATCTCATTATCAGATAGTAATAGGGTATTTTTATTGCAATTGCTACTATTGCTACATTTAAAAACTAAGTGGAAATCAAAAAGTACGATAACTATTTTATTGTTTGATTGTTTCGCCTTGTTATATTGATATAGAATTATAGATAAATATCAAATAGTGATAAAAAACTACTTGAATTATCTCTGGATTTTTCATTTGTTATCTGTGTTATGAGGAAACAACTTGTTCACAAAACTGCCAGTGCCAATGTCACACAAATTTTACCACAATTATTGTATTAAGTTGTTGACAATTTATTAGAAAGTGTGTCGTTTTGTTTTTTTTTTTATTTGTAGCATCTGAGATAAAATGGTTAATAAACTTTTAAATACAAAGTTAGAACAATTTTTTTCTTTTTTTTGTTGAATATTTCATAACGGTTGATAAGAAATACTTGTTTATGCTGATTTTGATCATTGAATTAACAAAAGAAAAATAAGATAGCGAGTTTTGATGTAGAATGAAACTTAAATTTCTTACAGAATTTTTTTTTCGAGATTTATCGAAATTCTAATCCGACCTATTTTTTTTTTCTAAGCCAAGTATCTGACCCCGAATTCTGTAAATTCGACTTCAATATTTTAGTACCGAATAGATAACCATCAAGAATTTTGTTCACAGCAAAAGTAAAATTCGATTAGAGATTATTTCAATAAACTCGTGCATTTCCATCAAAACCTCATGTTAAACTTTCTATAAATATGTCCATTACGACAAAAAAAAAATAGCTTATAGCTAATTCAGCACAAACTCTGCTATAGGGGTGACTAAAAGCCTAGGGTTTATACACAAATACAATTAAATTTTGTGCAAAATAATAAAAACAAAGTCCACCCTCATATTCCATCTGTCAACCCTGAATTAGTTAACATACTGACTGTCAACTTGCGCCTGGCCTGGCTTGACATGAGTTTGGGTTGGGTTTGGTTCCAATCTAACCATCCATCCATATGTGAAATTGTGGATTGTTGGATATCTATGTATATATTTTTATAAATTATGTACCTTTTCAGATATTTTTACGTAGTAGCATCGATTTGATACCACCTATAGGTATTGGAAATAAAAACCAACAACAATCAATTCGACAGTATAACAGCAGCAGTGCAAGTTTGTATGTAATTAAACGGCCATATATACAAAAATTGGTATTTATGTGTATAACTCTATCGCTACCTACATTTGAATGTCGTATTTTCATTTAACGTGGCAAATATAGATTCAAAAAACATTTATAACGGAATATATACATATATTTTTTGTTTTGTAATCATTTTCGTAGATATGTATGTATTTACTCTATAGCACTTTGGCGTTCGGCGGCGTGTTTGAAAATTGTCATCAATATCAAATGAAGGGGGTGCATTTAAAAAAAAAAAAAAAAAAAAACGGGTACATGATGATGGTGCACAGATATTTATTGATTGAGAATAGAAAATTATTTGAAATTGCAAAACTTGATTAATATGCAACAGCGTTGCCACTTTACAAATGGCGCAGACCCACAACATTAATACAACTAATGCCACTAATTAAAATCTACTGCGTTATTCATTTATTATTTGCTCTCCACAAAGTTGGTATGGAATGCTGTCTCTCTGGTTTATTTTTACGAAACTGATAGTTCCTTTTTTCTAGGAATTTTCGAATTAAGCAGAAATGAAGATTAAATTTGGAATCACGTAGGTAGTCGTTGTTTGAACATTTGGGGCTAAATTGCAATTTTGTCAAGTTTTCATAAATCCATTGAGATGGTTCAAGTGAGGACAAGTATTGGCTATGAAATCATGGAAAAAGTGATTGTAAGTGTACCTACAGTAGACCGATTAAAAAAAATTTTTTTTTTTTTTGTTCAAAGTAATACCGAAAATATTGTTGGAAATGACGAAAAAAAAATACTGTAAAAGTTTCAGCTATTAATATTAACATTAAGTACCGCCGCATCGCAAATTTCTATTTCCCATATGGTTTACATGGGAAAGATTGTGTTTTTGAGTTTGGAATTTTATAACTTTTTAATGGTTCATCAAAAAAAGGCTAGATTTAATAATTTTCTTGTATACACGCTCTACAAAATTGCATTTATAAAATTTAAAAAAAACCGACTGGAAAAATTAATTAAAATAATGAAAAAATGAATAATTCGAATTTATTGAAGACATCTAATATGATAATATTAGGGGTTTGAGAATTATATAAAAGGATCTGTGTAACCAAAACACAACATAGAATACAAATATTCGAAAAGTTTGCAAAATTTTTTAAAAAACCTAATAGTTTCGTCAAAAAATTGAAAAAAAAAATGAAGAAAAAATTACATTTTATATTTTAAAGTTGAATAACTTCGAAACGGGGGAGTTTATAAAAAAAATTTACAAGGGCTTTTTTTTAGAGCGTTCAATTTGAACGCTTTTGATGAACCATTAAAAAGTTATAAAATTCCAAACTCAAAAACACAATCTTTCCCATGTAAACCATATGGGAAATAGAAATTTGCGATGCGGCGGTACTTAACGTTAATATTAATAGCTGAATCTTTTACAGTATTTTTTTTTCGTCATTTCCAACAATATTTTCGGTACTACTTTGAACAAAAAAAAAAATAAAAATTTTTTGAATCAGTCTAACCTACACTGTATCGTCTTATAGAACAAAAGTGAGTGAATATGCGTATTGAATATGCATTCATTATGAACAAAATTGAACTACTTTTTGGTGAATATTCATTCACTTTTGATTCGCATACTGCAGTTTAATTACGAAAACTTGACAGCTGATTGTATTTCTCCAGTGATTGGAGTGAAGTCATAGCTGTTCAAATAATTGAAGGGATTAGTGCCAAAAAACCAATTTATTCTAAAAATTTAAAATAACAAGTTTTGTTGTTCATATATCGCACTAGTATTACAAAAACTGTTTATTTACAAACTGTTCCAAATAAAAAAAAATATTTTTTTATCAAGTTTTTTTAAAGAAATAATGCAATTAACTTTTAAGCAATTATTTAAAATATTAGCTACTTATATACATATTAGAGCGTTTGTTATATATGTTTTTTTTTCGGGAATCAAGTTCCTAAGTGGAAAAACTGTTTCTAAATAATAAATAATAATAATATTTTGACGCTAGATGGCGCCCCAAGAGGGTTAAAGTTTTTTCTCATTTGAAATAGGTATATGATATGTTGACTTATTAGGCCATTTTTTTTAGATATAGCCTAAATGTAAAAATGTTTAGGTACCTTTTCAAAAAGGTATAAACCATTTTTCTAGGACTAGGGGTTTAGTCAGGACATGCATGACTTTTTTGGGTTTTATTTTATTTTTCATGCTACTCATATGCTTGTTTTAATAAAACATGCTTTGTTTAATAAACCCAAAATAATAAAAATTAACTCAAAAATCATATCTAAAAAATAATTTTTCGAAATATGGCTTTTTTAAGTTTTTTTTTTGTCCTAGTATTCGGGCTATACCTTGACTAATAAATGACCAATCTGAAGAATATAAATGTAGAATATCTTTTCAGAAAATCACTTTTTTGACGTTTTTAATGAGAAGATAAATTCAAAATCTTTCGAATCCTCGAAGTTTTATATAAATTCAATTGATGGCAAAGAAAAAAAGATACTTTTGTAGTCCGGTCAAATTAGACCAAAATAAGAGGGTGAGGTTACATTAATTCCCAGCAAGCTGAAAATTGGTAGGATTGTTGGAAACACCATCATAAACTAAATCTAAAAAAGTCCTCATCGATCCGAGACCTGGAAAGAATTTTACTTGGGGTCAAAGGTCACAAAAAATGGTTTTTCACGATTTTCAGCAAAACGGTAAGTCTTATCAAAAAATTTTCAATGCAAGAATTGTAGACCAGTTTATTATATATAAAAAGGATCCTGACACTTTTTTCCTAAGACCCACCGTTTTTTAGGTATAACGATTCAAAAAGTTGAAGTTGATTTGTAATCGTCATAATCAGGCCTATTCTGAAAAAAAAACTCCCAACTGAAAATCTCTTGAAATTTCATTATTTTTTTAGCTTGAATTTTGTTTTTCAATGGTTAAGAATATGGGGAAAGCAAAAAAAAATGAAAATTTTCACGATTTTTCCGATTGGGGCCCTTCTCCCGAAACCATTTCCCTGGTAATTTTTGTTTAGAATAGGTCCGAATATAATACAGGGTGTCCGATAGAGAATGGGCAACCCTAAAACGGCTGATAGCTACACTTATGACCGTTCTAAAAACAGATAGAAAAGAGTTCTATCGCAACCAGTTCGGAAAATATTGGCTTTTTTTCGTTCAGTGTATTTTAAATTTTATCAATTTATGTTTTCGTTCACTACAACCATGAATGAATGAATTTTATTCATTAATTTTTTTAAATAATTTTCTAAAATAATTGGATGAGAAACACTTTAAAAATTTCATAGCTATTGCACATTTTATTTGAAAAAAATTTGAAATCTTTTTTTCGATGCAAAATGTAAAAAAAGTATTTTATGAAAAATTTTAAACACCTGTGGTATGAAATAAATCTATAGAAACCTAGGTGGCCAAATTTAAATTCCCATTAAAAAACGAGCCTTTTCAAAATTCTAAAATATAACCTATGAAAAAATTATAAAAAAACTTTTCTCCAAAAGTAAAAAAAAACACATTTTTGATGTCTTAATAAGTATAAAGTGCCTTAAGAGACATCCGATTCAGCAGTGAACGGTTCAGAAATTGAAGATCACTCAATAGTTGGAGTGATTCCACCCATTGAATGAAGGAAATCAAAGGTCTTGAAAAAGAATCACACATTTTTTTCGGGATTGGATGGAAACGAAGTCCGCTTTATTAAAGTTGCTCCCATTGAGTGAAAAAACGAATGGCCTATGTGGACTTATTTCTCCTTACCTGCCATAATTTACAAAAATATACATATTCCAAGTAGCTTAGCACCCTTTATAACCGCATGTTACGCGTATTAGGTATGGGATCAATTGGGTCACCCACTTATACATAAGTTTTCCCAAAATGATATTTTGCTGAAAAAATTGAAAAATCATTCTTAAAACCACACTTTATAACATTTTGAAAGTAAATCGGTAGTCACTCGGCACTCCTTTTTATAGTCATAATCATCATTATATTTCATTGTTATCTTAAGTTCTAATTTTTTTTACGCACGTCGGAAAATCATACACCTGGGAGTTTTTGAAACACTCTCAAGTGAGGAGAAAGAATAAACGAAGTATCGTTCTTTTAAGTATGCAGCAGACTTAAATCAACAGTTTCATGTTTTTGATAGCCAGTTTTAAGGAAGCCGTTTGGTTGCATTTTGTTCTCATTATCAAATACTTTACGGATTTTACTATATCAAATGCTGAATAAACAGTAAAAGAACTTTGTCGGACCATTTAAATTTTGTGGGGGTGGTAACGCCGACATAAACCCATTTTAGCCTCCCATACGGAGAATTAATGAAATCATATATACTCCACTCTAACCTTAGGCTATCGAAATTTCCCACTCGGAATTTTCGATATTTTCATAGCAAAACTGTTTCGATTTCAATTTTGGAATTGAATAAACTGTTAAGCGAAATGGAAAAAAAAAAAACACAAAAAAGGATTGGAGCACTCTCATCCAACACTGTTGTGTACAACAGCGACACTTCAACGTCATTACCAATTCAGAAGGAATTCTCAACTCGAAAAGAGACGAGTTTACGAGTCAGAGCTGTCGAAATTAATTCACAAAATAATACAAAATAAATTGATAAGTTTTATTTCATCTAATTACTACAATTTTATAAGTAGATTATAAGTGGCTGTTATTATAAAGGTGGTTGTTATAGGTGTAACTATGAATACTACCTCACTAATAGGTGTTTACTCAAGTACTTAATCTCTTGTGGAATTTATTAAAAACGACAGCTCTGGACAGAGGACATTCTATACAACATTATTTAGCTGTGTTATGTGATATAATAAGGGAACATTGGGAAACAGAAATAGGGACACACGAGCACGACACACGAATTCATTTGAAATAAGGATTTGTGTAATGGTTCTGTTTTTTTTTTTTTTTTCTGTTGATTTTCTATTGCTTTTGTTGTTGGTATCACACAGTGTGTCTCTTTATAATTTCTACTGTTCTCTCGCTCATTTCCTATACAAGCACAAATATCATCCAAAAAGAAAGAAAAAAAAAAAAAGGAACTACGACCGCATCAAGAGGGAACAGAACATTTCAGCTGAAGTAGCACCAGCAGCAGATATAGAGGTAGAAATATGTACCGAAACCGTGGCCGGGGTCCGTAGCAAGGCTGTGTAAGGTGGTGGTAGGTAATCCCAATCCCATACAAAAAAAAAACAACAAAAATACACACATACAATAGGGACACAGGGAGACAAAAGGGATATAACCATTGAAGAAGAGAACGAAAGAAATAACACAAAAAAATAAAAAAAAACAAATTTATTTTGAGTATACATCTGCTATAGTTGGACACGTTCCACAATGCAACGAAATGGAAACAGCAAAACTATTCCTTGATGTATTACCAAATAATGCAGGAGCAGGAACACTCTGCCTGATGCCTGCTCTGTACCTCTTTCTTTCTACCGAAAAAGGGAAAAAGGGAAGAAAATTGAATAAAGTGTATATACAGGGTGTCCCATAGTCACCGCCCCAAACGAAAACCATGGATTCCTGAGGTCATTTTAAGTCGAAAAACTTAAGAGGTAATTTTCTCGTTTTCGTCCCGTTTTCGAGTTACCACGGTTTTTATGATTTTTGTTCTCTTTTTCCTTATCTAGCTATATCTTTGCCAAACTACGTTTGATTTGAAAATTTTTTTTTACAACCAATCAAAAATTTATTACAGTTTTAGTTTGTCTCAAAACTTTTTTTTCTGCGGACAACCGTTTCTCCACAATTTGGCATCAAACACAATTTTCTTCGTTTTTTAAGTTGGTTTTTACACTTTCATATCATTTAAGTCAAAAAAACACGTTAATGAGTATTAATTTTTTGTGCTTTTTATTAAAACCCAGTTTATTTTCATAAAAAAAATAAGTTTTATTTCATAAAAAAGGCTACTGAAAGTAATTAAAAAAAAAATAAACAAACTGAGTAAATTAAAAAAAAAAATAATTTTTAAATAAAAAATTAATTTAAATGAATTAAAAACTTTTTCTGAGCTATTGTGGTTAAGAAAAGAACAAATAAATAAAGCTCAGAAAAAGTTTTAATTCATTTAAATTAATTTTGTATTTAAAAATTATTTTTTTTTTTAATTCACTCAGTTTGTTTATTTTTTTTAATTAATTTCAGTAGCCTTTTTTATGAAATAAAACTTATTTTTTTATGAAAATAAAATGGGCTTTAATAAAAAGCACAAAAAATTAATACTCATTAACGTGTTTTTTTGACTTAAATGATATGAAAGTGTAAAAAACAACTTAAAAAACGAAGAAAATTGTGTTTGATGCAAAATTGTGGAGAAACGGTTGTCCGCAGAAAAAAAAGTTTTGAGACAAACTAAAACTGTAATAAATTCTTGATTGGTTGTAAAAAAAATTTTTCAAATCAAACGTAGTTTGGCAAAGATAAAGCCAGATAAGGGAAAAGAGAACAAAAATCATAAAAACCGTGGTAACTCGAAAACGGGACGAAAACGAGAAAATTACCTCATAAGTTTTTCAACTTAAAATGACCTCAGGAATCCATGGTTTTCGTTTGGGGCGGTGACTGTGGGACACCCTGTATTTGTAGGTATGTTTGGTAGGTATCCCGTTTTTGGTGCGGTTGAAGGAATGCCAAAGGATCGACCGGACGGACGGGGGAACGGGAGCGAGAGGTCGGACGAATATACAACGGGCGTGCACTGTGCGCGCAGTAAATAAAATATGGAAAATGCTGCTGAACTGAATGCATTAAAGGTGGTGTTTCTGTTTCTGTTTTGGTGTTGTTTGGCAATAAATGTTGTGTCATAATAATATGTAGATAATGTACTATACTCTAGATATAAATTTAATAAATAAAAATTGAACAACATACAAAACAATGGAGATATACTACCTACCAACAGCAGCAACATTGATATATGAATCCTTGATTGGGAGTTACATAAGTATTTCATTTTTGATTATGTCTGACAGGTTTTTGTTTTACTTGGAACGAGATTGTTAAAATATGTACAAGTTTTGTTTAAGGAAGAAGTTCTCAAGGCCAATAGCTAACAGCTTTTTATAAGAGTCACATAAAAGGTCCTTCAGCAAGGCATACAAATTTTTTTTGATATTGGGTGTGGGGAAAAGTTTTGAGGTTAACAAATCAGCAATTTTCAAAATATACATTCAGTACATTTGTATTGAATATTCATGACATCTTTTACACTTCTTATTTTCATGGAATCGAATTCAACGCGCAGTACCTACAATTGTGGACGAATATAGGTATTACATACATATACTTTCGTTGTGTGTTTTTGGGGGGATTAATAATAAAATCGATGAGTCTCTTCTTGTCGATGGATTAGACTTTTTAGAGCAGTTCAATAAATGTTGCACTGAATATAAAGTCAAGAATCCATTTTAATTCGTTAGATTTTTTTCGTAACGTTATCTTGTTGAATATTTCTAATCATTTTAAACATTTCTGTCAAAGCTCCACAATCAGTTTATTATACGAGAAAGAATGCTTTTATGAAATTTATTACAATCTTGACATCATTGATTTAGAATAACAAGGATAATGCGAAGGAACTTAAAAAAAATTTATTAATTTTTTAGTTTTTAAAAGGTGTTCTCATCTGATGGTCAGGTGTCTCATTAAGCATCAATTCCAACAGCTTTTATAGCGGCTAAAAACACTCTGGTCGTTGAAAGTATATATATATAGCACGTTTAGAAAGATAGTATTACAACTAAAAAAACATGATTTTTCAGGAAAAGTTAAAATAAGAAAATCATAAAAATAAATTTACATATAAAACAGATGAATTTGATAAAAATTTGGTGTAGAGACTTGACTTGGACTCTTCCAGGTCGCTTACTTTGTGGCCAATTTTTGGCGGCCTTAAAATAAAATTGAAAGTTTTTTGTACTTATTTCGCATGGTTTTAGTTTTTATATTTAAATTTTTAGTTTCGGAAGTGCACTTTTTAAATTTTTAACTGCAATCAAAATTAGCCCATTAGGATAGGTTATGTTAAAGTGGCTGTCGGGCTACTTAGACCTCTCCCAGACGGAGTTCTCTTTTATTGGAGAGATCACGGAAGGTTTTCTCTTCTTCTTTATTCATATAGTTCCTGCTGAAGTCATTTGAGAACACACCAAGTCGTTTGGTCTATTAAACAGTAGCATAAATATGCCTTAGGGCATTTACAAAAAAAAAAAAAAATTGTTTGATTTTATCGTAACCAGGCTGAAAAGTTTCGTTTAGACCCAAAAGAATGTAGGTCCCTGAAAATTTGAGCCCTTAAAATTAATTCCGCATCGCACTTTTTGATTTCACATAAAAATAACACAGACAATTTTTTTTTATTTCTGATTCTTATAACTAATGAAAGATAAACACCACTGCCATGCGGACTTAAGACTTTTGTAGAAAATTGAACGCTCTACAAAATAGATATCCGTGGTTTTTCATTTAACTAACTCAGTCAGAAGTTATTCGAGGTCAAAGGTAAACTTATTCTTAATACATTCTAGTCGTAGATGGGTGGTTGTTACCTTTTTGCCAAGTTCCTCTATCTTACAGATGACCGGAATGTCTCTATGACCCGGCACCCTTAAAAGGTGAATGTTGAACTGTTCAGTTATCTCCCGTAGAAGTATTTCAACGACCGTGATTGATTTTTAACCGGTATTTTTCTTTTTTAAACTAAAAAGCTGTAACTTTATAAACAAAGTTCTTGCAAGCATTTAGAAAGATACAAGTTTGGATCACAGTCAAACAATTTTTTTGGTCTTTACACTTATTTTAGCAGAGAAAATTCAATAAATCAAACAAAATACAAATTATATATACATATTAGGGTGGATCAAAAAAATTTAAATTCTTTTTTTTTTTTATTTCGTGCTCCGAAAAATCGATTGCTAGACACCTCTGGAATATACAAACAAAATATGAGCTATTTATATTAATGAGAAGGTCCTTCGCTTTGCAATTTCCCATTTTTACATCAAGCTTCTACTAAAAAAAATCATTTTTTTATAAATCGACTTTTTTGTAGATTTCTTTACATATTGGAAATTGAACGCTCTACAAATAAGGCCTTAATCACTTTTTTCGTTTATCTAACCGTTTAATAGATATTTGAGGTCCAAAAATCGAGAAAATCTTTAAAAATTCGTTTTTTGTTCTTAATTTTGTAACAAATTGAAAAATTATAATAATCAAACGCGCAAGACATATTCTTGTAGGAAATAGATTGTTCCACAAAATAAAAAAAAGAATTTAGATTTTTTTTGACCCACCCTAATACATATGTATAATATTTAATATTTACAAATATTGGAGTTACGCAAACATTAAGTATTTGATTATATTTCAACCAAAGTAAGGGAAGTTATAAAACTTATTATAAAATTAATTTAAAACAATTCATTAAATTAAAATTTTTCATTCATTAATATTTCCATAAAAGCCTTTAACAAGGACCAGCACTTGTATTCAATTTCGATTGGCCATTATACAATATTAATACTTATAACAAGATCTATTGGTTGCATCATAGTTCAAGAAAAAATGTTTTCTTCATATAAATAAATTGTGAAAAAAACATTGTTACGTATACGCCACAGTGACCGTAAAAATTTAAACCTTGAAAATTTGAATGTAAAAATAATAATTAAAAAATATTGATCAACTCAAACGTTTGTAACTGATGGCTTTTCTTTATTTTTGACATATATAATCAACAACAAAAATTTGCAAAAATAAACAAAATACAAAAGACCTGAAAAAATTTCACTTTGTTCTTCAATATTGGCCACTTATGAAGTGTACTCATAAGTACACTAAATAGACTTACACAAATTTATCTTTTAATTCCATAATTCGGAAAAAATTAACATCTTAAAATAAAATTATTTAAATCATTTTCAGTATTAATTTTTGAGAACGGAAATATTAATAAAATAGTATTTAAAGGAAAGAGATTAAATATTATTTTATTAGAAACTGATTTTTTTTTGTTGCCAATCCAAAGTTTTTTAATGCTTCTTCTTGTGTAAAATTTTCAGAAGCAGTAACACAATATTCAGTGAAGTGAAGTTGCTTGTCCAACCGACCTTTCGCAATCATAAATTTAGTGAGGCAATCACATGATTTCACACTCTACTTCGCGTCGTCTTCTATATAAATCTAGCTAATACATTTTCTACAATTGCTTGGTTTTTTTATTTTTATTTTTTTTTTTGTATTCCTACTTCATTCCATGTGTATGGTCGTTGTATGAAGCTTCTTACTCGAGGAGGTAATCGTATAGGTTGTTGACCCCCATGGGGCTCATGATATTATCTGTATGGTCGCACTCGTGTTATAAATAATGTAAATAGGTTCTTTTGTATGGAGGCCTCTTGTACCTCACCTACCTACCTATCATATACCTTTTCATATAATATAAATGAGTAATAATGGAATATATTTGTTGTACAGTTATAGTTTATTTATGTGCCAGAGGAAGTAGAAACATACACTTTTGTATTCATTTAAATTTATTGAAAAAACAAAAAAAAAATCATGAATTTCACAGAAAAAAAAAAATAAGCATTCAATTATGTATATGTGAATTACTCATTCTTTCTCTCACTCTTGTGCCATTATGCTTTAAAAATAAATATTTGCTTTGTAAATTAGATCAGGTTTTTAACAGTTAGTGGATAAACAAAAAAAAAATGTAGGTATTGGAAATGTTTTCGTTTACTTTTCACTAGATAGTCGCTTGGTTGACATAAAGTTGCTGTATTAAATAGTTTGCAGTTTTTTTTTTTACAGATTTTTGTTAGACAACAACTATTAATATTTCCTTACTAAAGCACTCTTTTTTAGGAAATCAAAATTAAGATTTTTGTAAAAAAAAAAACAATTTTTTTCCAAAAATTTGTTTGAATTTTATGAGTTAAATGATTTCAAAAGATTGCCTAGGGTTTTCTTAGGAAACAATTATTATAGAGTAGATAGGGACAATTTTCAATCATTTAATCGGTAGAAGCAAATTTGTCGTAGAATCGAGTCACACAAGTCTGGAAACTCATCTTTTTTTATAAGTTCGATTTTCAAGAGTTGGAAGTTATTTCAAAGTTCGCATGAGTATAAAGTTTTTAAGACAACCGTATTTTGCCGATGACTATCTGGACCAGCATTTTGTTACGTGCATTACTCTAGACCAAGTTTGGGATTCTTTATAAAAATTGAAATCGAGGTTACAATCAGAAATGGTATAACGATGATAGAGGATGCGAAAAAAGTGCTTCCCGCTTTTCTGTGTCGGTTTTCTTCAAACTTAGTAATTATGAGTTGGGAAATTCACTTGAGGCGAAATTTAACTTTTATTCTTAGGATTTAAATTTACGGTACCAGCCATATAAATAAAATAAAAAAATGCTTGCTTTTCTCAAAAACGGCTCTAACGATTTTTTCGCTAATAAGATTGTAAAAAAAAATATTTTTCAAACCTTTTTAAAACGAACCTACCTGTCATAAAACCGCTTTCTTCTTCCGACAAACTCGTCCCCAATTGAATCGATTTCAATGAAAAATTTCATTTTCATACAAATTTTTGAAAAAAAAAACATTTTTTTTTATTAATATTTTGTTTTTATCGACTTCCAAAAAGGCAACTGATTCTATAAAAGCAAGTTTATGCGACCAAGTCTTGCATTTTATAACAGTACCGTTCAGCTCTACAATGTGCCTCACGCTACTTTCAGTGGTATTTCGGGGTTATTGGTGTGGTTGAATACGAATTCGGTTGACAGATGTCAAAAATTGCCCAGGGTTGCCATTCCTTAAAGAAATTATCATAGTATACTCAAAAGGATGTTATGCAAACAAGCAAGATTGATTAGGTATAGGGTAGAGTTGCTTGTAGCCGGCGCCTTAAGGATTCTGTCTCATAAAATAAAGCACAGTAACGTCAAATATCAACATTTTCGAATAATTCTTGAAATAAAATGTACTTTTTATAATAATTTTTCAGTATGTTTAAAAAAAATAGTTAATAATAGTTCCCAAAAATATTTTATTTAAGTTTTTGTATAAAAAAGTCCGATTCTCCTAAATCCGGCCTTTGTTTCCTATTTTCGGCCATCTAGTGTCCCATTTCCGGCCACTGACTTTATAAGGTCAAGCTTAAATAAATTGAATGTTTTTTATTTAAATTTTTGTGTTTTAAGAATTTAGAAACAATTTTGATTGTTAATAAGTTATAACATCAAATGATTTAAAAATGTATTTATTTTTCCCCATTTTTTAAACTTTTATCAATAAAAGGGGGCCGAATACAGGAAACTCTTGAATTTCAAAGCTTTTTTTTTGTTCTATCTCCGGCCCCCCTTAAAATTACCAAAATTCAAATCTTTTTCCTATTTAAAACCTATTTTATTTGAAGAATAATATATATTTAAAAGCATTAGCTCTGAAATTGTTTCCACAAAACACTAATTACGATAGTAGCTTTCGGCAGTAAAATTTAAAAAAACCATACCCGATTGGATCACTTCACAAAAACTTATTTTTTTCTAAGAAAACTGAATAACAAGAATAATAAGAATACTGTAATTTTAGGAGAGACATTTAAAAGAACAGAATAAGAGTAAAAATTTGGAATAAATCCTACGAAATCAATAGTTATAAGGATTTTTCTGAAAGGTGGCCGGCTACTGGAGAGGGCCGGAATTAGGCAACTCTACCCTATTAGTTAAAAAAAAAACAACAATTATACAAAGGCGGATCTGTTTACTTCTGTTAAGGCGGGAAAAACAGTCTTCTTTAAAAATGTCTGGAAATAGAAAAAAAAAAAAAAAGAATTAAAAACTAGCTAACGAAAAATTGGACATAAACTAAAATCAAGGGGTACGGTAGTGCCCAGCCAAGTTCTCTAGTAACTTTGGCACTACACCCTTATTTACAGGAAAAAACTCAGGCCATTTTCGACCCCTATCCAACTTCAAACTCGCTTTATTTATTAAGCTGGTAAAAACCTCCTCACAAAATTTCAGCTTCTTCTAAAAGAAATGCAAGCATAAAAAGTACTGAAATATAAAAGTGCACCGAGTTCTAAGGCTTGTATCAATTAAATTTTGATTATTTGCTTGACAATCAATGATACAAATTTAAAGCCAAGCCTTAGAACTTGGTGCACTTTTACATTTCAGTACTTTTTGTGCTTGCATTTTTTTTTAGGAGAACTAGACTTTGTTTTAATGTTTTTGTTGTGATATAGTTTTCTTGAGGTTTTTGTTCTGAATTTGGCATAATAATACGAATATGTCAAGTTTTTTTTAGATACCTTATACCTACGTTTTTTTTTTTAATTCCCAAAAAAAAAAACTTAACTTTCCCCGCTATTCATCGACTTCAAGAAGGTTTGGCACCAGATATAATAAAAACTCATTGTTAACCTATGGTTTTTCTAATATTCTTTATATATCTTAAAGCTCACATTTTTATTCAATGAAAATGTGTTTCTCTTACTTTAATAGTATTTCCTTACATTTTACATTAAATATGGCAGAATTACTAAAAGACAGATAAACTGGTGTTAAAGTTACAAAGCATATAAGTTGAAAAGTACCTACAATTATTATAAAACCTATAAAGAAAAAGACCAATTTCAGCTCCCAGATACATTGTTTTATCGATTAGTTTTTTTTTTTTTAAGTGATAAGTTAACTCTCGATACAACTGAAGGATTAGTTAGATGCTCAATCCTTTGTTTAAATGTGGGTTATAATTCACATCAAAATTGTATTTCTTTCGCTGTTTATTAATAGTAACCGGAATCAGACATGTAAGTCACTTTGTTAGGTTAACCGGATTCCCAGGAAAAAAAAAAAAAAACTCTTATCAAACTTACCTAAACTTCTCAATTATTACTTTGATAACTAGGTGGGTTTTGACAGTGTCTATGTATTGGTAACGTATTCAATCACCGTGTGGCATGTGTGCGGAGGAGCAGCATGGACGACACAAATATTGTGCACTACTAGATACACATTGAAATGTTTCTCTTCCACATCGTCTTTTTCGTGTATAGTATAGAAACGAGAACCTTTACTTTCCCAAAGGGCTTTTCATCTTGTTTCTGACTCTGATGGTGTTCTGTGTTCTCCACTGAATAATTCCAACTCTAAATGTGAATATACTCAACTCAACTATCTTCTTCCTGCATATGTATATGTGTTTTTTCAAACATACATTTATCTACCCCCAAATCCCCACACACCGCCGCAACAATTGAAATACCGTCGGGTGCTTGGTATTTCGGTAGATATTCTTATATAGGATGATGTGGATCGGTTTTTGAGTTCTGCTGAAGCTGCTGAGGCTGATGACTGACACTGCTATTGCTCCGCAAAAAAAAAAAGATAGATACACAATTTTGATTTCCTCTTTCCCAAGGAGATTCTTCTTTCAATTCAGTTCAGTTCTGTGTTCAGAGCTGCTGACTTTTGTGTGTCCTTTACCTTCCCTGTGCAATCATAAATGACATCCCATTCTTCCCCCATACAGTATGCCAGATGCCAGTGAAGAAGGTACAGTGTATTCACATTATAGTGTTTCTCTCGAGATTTTTACTGGCTTGTTTTTATTTCTTTTTTTTTTTTTATCTTATCCACCATGCAGAAGTAGAAACCAGCAAAAGTGTCTCTGCTGCTGTGTTTCGATTTTCCAATTTTTTTTGCCAGCTCATGGTGGATCTAGTAGATACCTACCATAAAACAAACGCCACTTCTAAAAGTAGGTAAATTCATTCAAAAAAGTCAACACATTCAAAGTTTTATATCCAAATTAATAATTCATAATAAATTTTGGGGTTTTTCATTGTAATCCATATTGTGGTTTTTGAGATATTGTTATTTAATTATGTCAAAGTGACATTTGTATCTCTAAAATATTAAATGGACGCATTCACACACAGAAAAGTGTTATATTTGATATTAAATTTTATTTGTAAAGAAGTATAAACGTTCAAAGTTTAAATCTTTTAATGATATTCATCATCATTTGTTTTTTTTTTTTGTTTTATTTTTTTTTTCTGTCGTTTCATTGAACTGTGTGTGGTAAGGTGACAATGACAAACTCCCTCTCTCCTCTTATAGACAGCAATTAAAATAAATATAATGCGCGATGATAAAAACAACAATAAATTGAAGCAAATACAAATGAAAAAAAAAACAGAAGAGAAACAAAAGTGGATGAACACAAAAAAAAAAGAAATAACTTAACAAGATTCCATTTAAAAACCACCACCTTCATGCATTCTCACAAACTGAAATTAACAACAACAACA
This sequence comes from Episyrphus balteatus, assembly GCF_945859705.1. Classification (NCBI taxonomy): domain Eukaryota; kingdom Metazoa; phylum Arthropoda; class Insecta; order Diptera; family Syrphidae; genus Episyrphus; species Episyrphus balteatus. The sequence continues at coordinate 144,668,675 of NC_079134.1, read as the reverse complement.
ACAATACTATACCATACCATTTTGAACAACGATGTATAATATTTAACCAGGGTGACCATAGTTATTTTGTACCGTTAGGAAACAAGCAGTATGTGTATTGTGTAAGGAATGTGTAACATTACAATCAATGATACTATTTGTAGGAATGATACGGACGTTTATGCATCAGGACCTCGGAAGTAGTATTCACCTGATTTTCAAAAATTTTTAATTTTGGTTTTTATTTTTGTTTTGTTTTACGACTTATGGTATGGTTCTGAAAACCACCCCTCTATACCTACATAATATCTTTGACTTTCATCCTGGTTTGTGAATACCTATCTTAAGGTGAAATATGTTTTTGAAAGTGATAGTTTTTGCCGAATAGAACCAATATTTTTTAGATAAGATGTAATAATAGGGGTATTCATTCATGAAACCGAATCCGAAGTCTATTTTGCGTATCATGCCAGGTTTTAGAGATATCCTCAAAAAATGTCAGATAGGAACTTTTTTTTTGAGTTTTGACTTTTTTGAGGATATTTCAAAAACCTGACGTGATACGGCAAAATAAATTTCGGATTGGGTTTCAGCGACCCAAAAACTAAATGAAAAGCCTAGTCGCAACCCCAGATAAGAACTTTTGTTTCTTTTGGTTTTGACATTTTTTTAAGATATCTCAGGAACCTGAGGTGATAAGGCGAAATTGACTTTGAATCTGGATTCAGCAATCCAAAAACTATATGATTAACATATTCGCACATCCTCATCAAAGAAAACAAATTTTTGTTCGTGACATTTTTTGAGGTTATCTTCAAAACCTGACGTGATGGGGCAAAACGGACTTCGGATTCAGTTTAAGCGACCCAAAAATTATATGAAAAACCTAGTCACAACCCCAGGTCAGAACTTTTATTTTTTTTGTGTGGCTGTGTAATTAGATCAAAATGGTTACATTGCACTTGATGCATTTCGATTCACTTTTATTTACGGTAAACGAAAACCTTCAAGTAATAAACTTATTGCAACATATTGTTACATAATGTAATACAATTTACAATTCATAACAAGAACACAAATTTTTATCAAATTTTTTTTTTCGTGACATTTTTGGAGGTTATCTCGAAAACCTGACGCGACGTGATGGGGCAAAACGGACTTAGGATTCGGTTTCAGCGACTCAAAAACTATATGAAAAACCCAGTCGCAACCCCAGGTCAGAACTTTTATTTTTTTTTTGTGTAGTTGTGTTATCATTCGACGGTGGCAAACCAGCACGTTTCTATTAGGCGAAATAAGTTTTTAGATGAACGATGACCTTGAATCAGTAATAGTAGATGGAAGTGATGACTTGCAATATCATAGGATTATTGTATTTTAAACATCGTTCATGATGTAGAGAAGAAAGAAAATTACAACGTAGACTAGGAGAGTTCCATCTTTTCTTGATGTCTTTCCCGGCAGATCATGTTGAGAAATATCCAACCTTTATTACTATGTACATAATAGTGGATCCAATGAAGTAAACAATACAATTCAAAGTAGAAAAATAGAGTTTGACCTGTTATTTCAGAAAATAATTGACGATTTAAATATTCCAATACTCTCAATATCTGGTTTTCATTGTTGTCGTTCAATACAATTATGTCAGAAACACATGTTTATGATCTATGCCGGTTTTCTTATTTTTCAACGTTATACAAAAAACATAAAATAGTATTTCAATATCGTAAAAGCAGTTATCGATGTTAAGGTGATCATAACTTTCTTATGTGTTGACTTTACACTAGTGAACTGCCCGTGGGTTTGCTGGATGGGGTCGTCGGGATGCGACCCAGGGTAAACTATAAGTGGGTATATATTTATATTTATTATATTTAGATATTCCCCCAGAGAACCACAAAAACACGCTTTTTTGCTGTTTTCGAAGTTATATTTTCATGTAAGGTAATCTTTTTCTTATAAAAAAGAACTTGTTTCTTTCTCTTAAATTCATTTTGAATCTTCTTAGGCCCAGGGCTACCTTTAGGCCTCTAAAGAGGCGTTTTTCCTCTTTTTTTCACCCAATCCACTTTCCCTCCACTTTTTAAAAATTGTCAAAAAATCCCTCTTTTTGATATTTTGGTTCCTCTTTTTTAAAATTATGTACGTTTGATTAAAAAAATTGACATTTTTTTTAAAAACCAAGGAAAAGGTGACCTATACCACTTTCAATTATAACGACTCAATTGTAAAAAAAGTATACGTTACTGTTGTTTAGCGCTGATTTGATCTCTAAAGAGGCGTTTTTCCTCTTTTTTTCACCCAATCCACTTTCCCTCCACTTTTTAAAAATTGTCAAAAAATCCCTCTTTTTGATATTTTGGTTCCTCTTTTTTAAAATTATGTACGTTTGATATAAAAAAATTGACATATTTTTGAAAATCAAGGAAAAGGTGACCTATACCACTTTCAATTATAACGACTCAATTGTAAAAAAGTATACGTTACTGTTGTTTAGCGCTGATTTGATTTTTATAAGCTTATTTTTGATAAATTTTGGGTTCTTTTTTGAAGAAAATATGTACAGGCAATGTCTTATAAAATTCATTTTATTTTTAAATTGTATGAACAAATTGTGTTAAAAGGTTTGTCTTGTGGTTCGGAAAAGGCACAAATGAGGTATTTCGTGTGACTGTCGTACTTAACTTATTCTATTTTCACATTTTTTTATTGGGGCCTCTTTTTTTGCCTCTTTTTGAAAACCTACGAAGGTAGCCCTGTTAGGCCGTGTGTGAACTGGTTTAAATATCACTGGTGGGCAAAAAACAAAAAAAAAAGTCGGGAGCAAGAACTTTGTTAGGTGATTTTAATTGACTTTAGTGTGCGTTTTGCAAGATAAAATATAAAGGTGATGTAATTCGACGTAATTCAAATGCACCCAAAAAACGCGGTTTGGCCTGTTAATATTCAAGTATTTCAAAAAACGTGACGTGTCAGTGAAATTTTGACCTGGATTCGGACTCAGCACACAAAAATCCTTTAGAAAATTATAATTTGGTTCAAGCTCTATTTTCGTTGCCGACCAGTGATTTAGCCGAGGATAAATTTTGACATTTGTATGTCTGTTGAATAAAAAATTTATCTTTGGCTAAATTTAGCTGTGTGAATACATTTTTGAATTGGCTAAATATTTTTTTAGTTCCAAAACAAAAGAATTAATGGTGTTTAAAACATTTATAAATATTTACAATCGTGAATTTTATTTTTGTGTTTACATAAGGCGTGTTTTTTTGGAATCGCTATCTGCAGCCAAATTCGATTTCCCAAAAAAACGTATCCGCAGTTGCCCATCCGCAGCACTAAGCACTTAAGGGTATATTCCCCTTCGTTAAGCGGGGAGGGGTAATTTAAAAAAAATTGACTTAATTTGGAAAAAAATTATTTAAAATCAACTGTTACACCTACAACAACGTGATATACCTTTTTGTAAAGCCAAAACCCTAGTCTTTTACAAAAATGTATGTATTTATTATTTATGTATATGCTATGCTACTCTAAAAGGTCAACCGAATACAAAAGATTTAATTTCTATAAACTACTGATATTTTTCAAAAAAAAAAAAGATATACCCTGATTCGCCCCCACACAGTCACAACTTGTGAGAGTCACAATTCTTCGTTTAGTTGTTGTGAATTGTGATCTGCTCCATAGGAGATCACATCTTTGCGAATTTTTGTGACTGTCATAAGTTGTGACTGTGGGGAAGAATAGGGGTGATAGATTCAAGAAATTCGAATCTTTCATAAAATATTTGAAAGAAATCATCCTCAGTTTCCATCAAGAATAAAAGTTAAGTAAACGTTTTGGTTTTCAAGCGGACAAAATCTTGCCACTTACAGAGCTTTTACCATCAGCAATTTTTCAGCAATTTTTCTTTATCCCAAAAAAAAAAGATTCAACTTGTGGTTAAATTGATTAACGGTTTGGTTGTTGGCTTTAATAGAAGTAAAATATAAACAAAATGATCAGAACAATGTTGCCAATTTTTATGGTTCTATTAATTTACAATTCAGTTTAAAAAAATGGTTAACAATCATGAATTATTTAGATAAAATTATGATATTTTGTCCTGCACACCGAAAATTGACAACGGTAACCCTTAATGGTTCACATAAATGTAACTGCTGGGTCAACGCGAAACTGCCAAAAAGCGTTATGAGAACAGTGTGAAATATTTCCTGGGGTGGAATCGGTTAACGCTATTATAGTCGATATTTAGTAATCAAAATTTTTTTAAACTAACTGTCGATTTGGATTATCCAACTATCAACTATAGCGTAGTCGATTCCCCCAGAGTCATTTTGGTAGCAGTACTTGTTTCACTTGTTCTTAACAAAATTAACGACTTAAAAAAAATTTTTTTTCAACCAGGAAGAGATCTTTGACCTCACTTTAATTATGTCTGTCAATTATAAAATTTGGCATACCAATGCAACTTATCATACACTTTACCTAGATCAGGGATGGTGAACCTTTTTATAGCATCGCGCCATTTAAAAAAATATTTATTTGAGGTGCCTTCGGCGTGCCATACAATTTTGATCTAGTTTTTTTTTGTGACCACTAGAAGCAAAAATAATTAATTTTAAACTACGCAGCATTTTATTTGTAAACACACTTATTATTTTCTATTTGAACATAACAGATTATTATTGTAGGTAGTTCGTTTTAATAAAAAAAACAACATTTCAGATTAAAGGTATAACTAAATGGCCACTTTTTGCAAAAAGTGGGAGATTTACAAAATTATTATTTCTTTATAGCGCTATTTGTTTAAAAAAATTAAAAAAAACTACAAAAATTGTTTTTGGAACCAAAAAATAAAATTCTGCATCATTGTTTCAAATTTTCCGTTCGGAAAAACTGAGTTTGAAAAAAATGAATTTGAAATTTTTCACTTTTCAATTTTTAGATTTACCTACCTTAACAAAATAAAACAAAGAAACAAACAATAAAAAGTGAAAGAAATACATATCGTCGGTGAAACCAGAAAAGTGTGTAACTCCAAATTTTCTGAAAATTAGATTTGAATGCCATCTGTTAGACAAACCTAATATCTACCGTTCCTTAAACTCAGAATCCCCTTAAAGTTTATAGTTTTTATTCTATTACCAAATTAGAAAATGAAAACTCATACAAATGCCTTCAAAACGATTTTGTTTTTTTGCTCTCCTATAAAGTTTGCTAAAATGGAGTTACACACTTTTCTGGTTTCACCGACGATATATACCCTTCATATATTATATGAAGGGTTCAAAGGAAAAACGGCACATGTCCACTTTTTGTCAAAAATAAACTAATGATGAGGTCTTGTAGTATTTACTGAGAACTATCTGATGGCATCCTTACTTTTATAAAACAATTTTAAGCCTTTCTGAAAAAAATAAACAAATTGTGTGCTTTTTGTACTAAGTTGTATGGAGAACAAAATTTTAACATGCGTTTTTCACGAAATGAGCTGGAATGGACTTGTGCTGTTTTTCCCCTGAACCCTTCATATCGTAGTGTGACTTCTCTTGTTGTGAACTCGAGTAGTTAGTTTATTTTAGGGCTACGTTTCGTCACTCTAAGCAAAATGCAGGCTGAACTGAAAGATAAAGTTGGAATCATCTGACAATCTGTTTAATGTTATTCATTTGGACAAATTATATTGACTCACAGGCGTAAGTAGGTGAAAATATTGCCAAGATCTCTCATGTTTCCATTAATTTGGAATTGGAATTGTTTGTCGTATTGCCCTCTACCCTCTCTAGTTCGATTGATTCTAACTCTTTCCTTGTTTCGACTAATTTTTGAGTCGATATCGGACAAGATTGAAATTCGTTCAGCTACATTTCAATTTCTTCAAATTTCCTACCAGTAAAATTTAGACATGTTAAGTTTATCAAAGGATGTCGTATTAGGGTCCATAGTAGACCTAGCATTTCCGATAATAATTCTTTAATTTGTGAAAACCTAATTAGGTACCTACCGAACAAAAACTGTTCAGTTAATTTTACTTCGTCTGGTTTTTCATGTAAATTCAATCCGTTCTTCAGAACGTGAGTTATATTCTTCTGAGAAGAAGAGATTTTTACAGTTTTACAAAATCTCAAGAAAAATTTTACTGGAAAAATGGTTGAATGTCGCTCAAATGGCAATTGAATTACTTAATTGATGGCGTTCCGGAAATATTTTATGGCGTTCCACCAATGGCACACATTTTCATTATGCCCTTTTAAAAATATGACTAAACAAATCATTAAAAAATTAACAAAAAATGAATTATGAATTTAGTCCCATCATCAAACCAAATGCAGCTTTAACCTTGATTTATTTTTTTTTTTTTTTTTTTTCAATTACCATTTACGCTTATTCCAAACTCTTGAACTTTCTGTTCATCAGAATTTTCGGAACCGAAAAAGATATCCGGTTGATATAAAATTCGAATTTACCTAATTATTATAATTTCTACCTGTCTGCATAAATCAACAAACATACATAATTAATAATCTCTGGTCACCCTAAACACACATAAAATAACCAAGAAATCGACTCGACTCGACACGACATCCAACAGAAAAGACAAACAACAAAAATAATAAAAAAAAAAAAAACATAAAAATAACGAGAAACCGTCAGAAACAAAAAAAAAAAAAATAAAGAGAATAAGAAAAAATAAAACAATTCTGTGCGAAAACGAAAACTACAAATCCCCACTACCACACCACCACACGACACCATACCGATACCACCTCTCTCGCGCTGCTGTTTGCTGTACTCGTCGTCGTCATCGTCGTTGTCGTACTCTGTGTGCTTGCTCTGCTGTGTGTTTTTTCCCTCCGCTACACACTCTTCGACCCCCCGACCCGACACCAATTCCAACGATATACTCTATACCCTGCCTTGGCATGGCCATTCCTATCCTCGTAGACAGCCAGCAGCAAGTTCGTTTCGTCGCCATCTTGAAAGACGGTCTACCATCCAATATCGCGCTGTGAAAAACAGTTAAATTATCAATAAATATTAACAAATTCAGCCGGAAAACATAAATAAATTGTTCACTAAGTGATGCCGCCTCATGGCAATGCACTTTTTTACCCCTAAAATGTGTGTAAAATGCATAAAATAATGAATTAAAAGTTTTTTTCTCATCATCACTTTGATATTCGTTCGGTTCGAGCCACACCATCATGAAAAAAATTCTTATAAGCGTTTATGTGTGAATGTGTGTCCACCATTGTATATATGCAAATTCTCAGAGAAGAAAATTTGTTAAAAAATTATTCATTTACAACAAAATAAAAACACGAAAACAAAAACAAACTTAAAAATCTTTATTTGAGAAAAAAGCAGAGAAAATAATAAAAAAGTGTTACAGTTAAAAAATTCTATGAGAAAAAAAAATCGAATAAAGAAAAAAAATTTAAATGATTGAGAATTGGTGGTAGTATGCGTGCGTGTGTGTTTTGAGAGTGTGTTTGAATTCGTTGTATTGTGGGAAAAAAAAGAGAGCGGCGTGAGTAAAAACACCAACACACGGCTAACTTCTGTGCGCTCTGTGGAGAATCTTGTATATGTTTGTAAAGTGTCAGTTTTGTTTTTCTTTTGTTTCTTTTCTTCCAAACAAAAACGACATCGTCGCTCGTCGGTGTCGACGGACTGGCAAAGAAAAAAAAAAACAACAAAGTGAATCAAATTGTCAATGCGTGGTTTTTGCCGTTGTGTTTTTGTAGTGTGTGTAGTGGTGTTGGTATGATGGTGTTCGATACAACGATTTGTTTCTCTTAAGTTGCACTCATTCTCTTTAGTTGGATGTCGTTTTGTATCAAAGAGATGAGAATATGATGAAATAAACGAACGAAAAAAGAAATTCTCAAAAATAAAAATAAACAAAAAATAAAAATGAACTAGCATAAAAGAAAATGTCAAACATAAATTGATTTTTTATTTGTTACCCCATTCTTTTTATTCTTCTTCGTTCTCTGGAGAGTAGGGTAAGTTGGATGACACTTGGGTTGTTTGGTGTTTTTTTTCTCGTTTTTTTGCTGTTTTTTTTTTTCATATCGTCGTTATTGTTGTTCTTGGGTATTTTTGTTGTTGTTGTTGTTTTCGATTTCGAATGACCTTCTATGGGGGTTTTCCATGAGTTTACACATTTTTTTTTTTATTAAATAGTAGATTAACTGAGTGAGTAATAATAATAATAAATAAATGAAATAAAATGAAAAAGCGCGTTGTTTTAATAATTAGTTGTTTTTTTGTTTGTTTTATACTCTTTGTTATTTGTCTTTGAAAATATTTGTATTTATAATGGGAAATACAGTAAATGTTAACTATAAATAACTTAAGGGTATGGTGACATGTAGGTGTTTTTTTTTATTTATAATAATTGTGATAGAGATCCTGTATTATTCTAATGAAGACGGAATTAAAAAGTTGTTCAAATCAATTGTTGATTTTTTATGATAGAATTAGTTAAATGACGTGTGAAAGTTTGCTGAGGTCAAAGTCGTGAACAACACAACCGGATCAGTAGTTATTCTCAGTTAAGGTGCATGGAATGTGATCGGTTTTTTAGGCCAAGGTCGAAAGCGATAGAATTTAAACTTTTTGGATCGCTTTCTTGTTCAATAAAAAGAAGATATCAATGTAATTATTAGGTAGTAACGTTAAGATACAGTTAAGTACAGGAATACCTAGCTGATAAATCTTTTCTGCCTATTGATTCAACAGGTAAAGTTATTCTTTTTTTTTTAATAAATGTATAAAAAGCGGATGTATGCCCATCAAAAGTTTCAGTTGATGAGATTAAATTAAAACCTGAGTTGACTGACGAAAGTTAATAAGTTAAGTTTTGATCAACTCATATTTTTTTTGCTTTTTTTTTTCTCAATGTAAGATCCTTCAGTAGATTACTTCAGTTAACTTGATTAAATTATATCTAATAATTTCGAGCACTGAGTGAGCTAGCGCTAAAATGAATGGGTCCTTAAAAAACACTTGAATTGGTGATTGTTAAAACAACATAAGTAACATTTTTATTTTTTTTTTCAGGAGAGACAAAAAACTCCGTACTTTTGACAATTAAAGCTTTAAAATTGGTTTAGGGTTAGTGCTGAGAGTTGTAACTAGCTAAAATTTTTCAAAAAATATCTTTATCAAAGGAGATTTTTACAAAAATTACTGTATATGTTGTTTTAACACCCAACGTTTTATTGGGAGTCAAAATAACTTAATTACTTGAAGATATGTTGTTTTGACAATTATATTACATCCAAAATATTAGAAAAAAAATGAAATGAATAAAAATGCATTATTAATTCAGCAATTTTATAAATATATACAATACAAGAACATAAAACTAAATGAAGGGAAAATTTGTATGGATCGTGGACGTTCCGCGAGTCATCAATGAATTTATTATTTTTTGACGTAATTAAGTCTTATTAACATTGTGCAAAAGTTTTATTCTTGTGACGTACCTAGGTACTTCAAAAACGGATAAAATGTATTTTTGCATTTTACACTTTTTATTGATTGCCTCAATGTTGTCAAAATTGTAATGTTTTTTTGAAGTGCAAAATATCATGGTTTGTGATTATAAATGAGTTTGAAGACCTTGATCTTGAATATCAAACCAATAGAACCCAAACTACACTTAGGAGCAAAAAAATGGAATCAAACTTTTCGTTCTGTTTAAACGATAATAGGTCAGGATGTAATTGACATACATGAATGTTAATTGCACCATTAAAAAGCTTGAAACAAAAGCTTTAAATCAGTGCTAGGAACTTAAAAACTCGTTCACTTTATAAAGATCCAATCAACATAAATGAAGCATGTAAAGAAAAAAAGACTGAAACTGAAACAGAGAGTATCTGGAAAATTAAACATTTTAAAAATTTTAAGTGCATTTTATTGACAGATAACGTCAATAGTAACGTAAGGAAAAAAGACTGAAATTGAAGCAGAGAGTATCAAGAAAATTTAACATTTAGAAAAAAATGAAGTGCAATTTATTGACAGATAGCTATGATACTATCGTATGCATTTATAAGTTTTCACCAACAATTAAAAGTAAAAATTTCAAGCTTTTAAATGAGGCCATGAAACTTGAAGAAACATTATTTTATCCATTGCAATTTTTGTTTTTAAAATAAATAATTTTGTTTGATTCTGTTTTTTTGCTCTTAAGTGTAGAAGCCTTTTAAGACAAGATTTACGAATTTTTTTTTTTATAGTTTGCATTTTCAATTCTTTGCTTGTATTAATAGCTTGAAAACTCTAGAACAAAATGTCGAAGTTAATGGCTCAAAGAAAATAATAGAGCATCATATTTTATATTCGAAATAAAAATTAAATTCAATATGTCCTTCACACATTGTAAGATGCATTACCAATACTAATATTGCAATATCTTACATTTTTAATCCAAATGCAGTGAAAAATTCATAGTAAAATTTTTTCCTAAAGATATAGTTTTTTCATTTTGATACTAATTTAATTTATTAACAACAACATTTTGAAAGATTCAATTCCACTCGAATGACTGCGAACAACTGACTGACACTAAATCATCGAAAAACTGTAAGAAACAACAGTAGTTTACTTACTTCGTTTTTCTAGCGTGGAATGTAAAAAAAACAAATTAATATGAATTACTTAAGGTGTTTTAACAATCAATTTCAAAATTGGCAGAAGAGATAAGTGTTGTTTTAGCACTCAATGCGTATTTTAACCTCGAAATTTTATATGATCCAAATATAAAATCATGTTGGTTTTGCTCATGTCTTCCTCTTGACTTAACGCCTTAGGATCAATTTTTTTTAGTTAAAAATTAGTGCAAATACAAAGGAGTTAAGTCAACTTACGCCCTTTGTACCACACAATTTTAAAATTTTTTGACTTAAACCCTTCTCACGAAGCTCCGTACCGATCATTTTCTCCTGAAATATTGACGGAATTTCTTTATGAAAAAAAAAAAAAAACAGTATTTTTACTAAAGCGAGTTCAATGTTTGGCTTTAGTTCAAGAAACTCGAAAGACTTCTCTGAACCATCCACTCTCAGGTCAATTTATTTTTGATATATTCCATCTATATTAGAATATTTTTGTATCATATGGAACTCGCAAGAATTGTAGAATTGTTCTACTCGTGATTCTAGGGATGCTCATCAGTGAATTTTGGATGTACTGTTAAGTGCAGAGATTTTTACATCAGCCGCTAAACAAGAATGTGAAGTGCTAACTTTTTTTATTCCTCTGGAATGCACTCAAATTTTATAAGGCAAAAAATGAAGAGTTAAATTTTATAAAGTAATCCAAATTTCAAGAAGATCGGACAATATTTAAAGGTTATATCTTATATGTAGGTATATAATTTTTATGCCGCCTAGTATTTTACTATTGATTCAACCGTTTATGAAGAACTGAAATAATGCATCAGCATAAAATTTAATTTTTCTTAACTCGGAGAACTAAATCTGTATCATGGGATGCTTAAAACTTTACACTTTCGTGTAATTTTTACTCGATAAATAAAAATTGATTGATCTAAGAAACCAATGTAAAAATTATGGGGAAGGCGCTAAACCAATTTAGCTTAATGTGTCCTATATGAGATATAATTTAAAAAAAAAACAAAGCATCATATCATCAAATTAAATTTAAGTGTAATGCACCCGACGATCATTATTAAACAAAAATAAAAAAAAACAACATTTATTTTAAACTTCTTAACAAAAAAGTGAACAACACCAATAGATTTAAACTATGATGAACATCTTTTCGTTGGTCATTTCTTTAAATTTCCGAATTGTTATCATAAAATAAATTTCAAACAAAATAGGTTGAGACATTTTCGAGATATCGTCGGCCTCATAAGGAAACCTCGTAACTCCCAAAATCAAAATTTTACAGGAGAGACAAAAGAGTAGAGAAACAACAGAGTTCCTAGTTGGGGAGTAAAGGCTTTACAAAATTTGAATTTAAGTCTATTTAGAGTTTTCGGAATGACTTCAAATTTCTGGGTAGCTCCGCTTACATATTTTCTAAAAAATGGCATTCAAAAGTCCTTTTCGAAAAAAGGTGGAGTTACGAGGTTTTCTTATGAGACCGACTATATGTCGATAGAAATAGTTTGCAGAAATAATTAAGATTTTCAGTTTTAGTTTATAGATACGAGCTGTTTATAAATATTTTATGACGAAGTTCGGCATAACATGCTTTAATAAAATCAGATTAATTAAAATTGATGAATCTATTCCCATGAAAATGTCATGATTCTCTTAAACAAAACACAAAAACACGTGCAATGCATGCAGTGGTTTCATGGTTTTCATAAGAATTTAAGATTTAATTTGTTTGGTTTACCTACATATTTATCAGAACAATTAATTTTATTATTCTTCATCAGAATAATAATTGTGTTTACAAAAGTAATTCGTGTAGGTATAACCGATAAAGTAAATTTCCAACACCTCAGTTTGTGGATGTAATTAAAGTAATAAAAATCCTCTCAGGCCTATAAAACATATTTTTAAAGTATGTAGGTGGTATGAAAAAAAAAACTATTTAAAAAAAAAACTTGTTGATGATTTTTAATTGACTCCGTCTAACCCCCAACTCTCGTAATAAAATTATAATTTTACAAGTGTAAAACCACCCACGCTAATAATAACAACAACAACAACACAAAAAAATATACAAATTTGCACAGAAACAAACAAAAAAAAAATCATTCATTGTCTCTTTTCTATCTCTTTCCCTCTCTTTTCATCTCTTATCTGTTACTATATTTCTCCTTTTTACATAATCAAATTCAAATACCCACCTTTTTGCTATGTATTAGTGTGCTGCTGCAAGTAAGCAAAAAAGTATGAATGAAAAATGTGTAACTAAAGAATGGGGAAATCGTAAAATCGAAAAAAAAATTGATAGTAAAAGAGAGTACAATATTGCGCAAAGAGATTTTACTCTCACTTTCTGGAAAGTACTCTTTGCTTTCCAATGAAAGAGTATTTTGTTTGAAAGTGTTGGTGAATTGGATTGTAAGAGAAAAATTTACACACACACAATCAAATCAAATAGGCGCCAAAGATTCTCCTATTTTCTTTGTGTCACAAAGTTCTCTCTCTTTTTTTTTTTTTTTAATGAGGGTTAATTGATTTAATACACTATTGTCATCTCATTTTATCTAATGTGTGTATGGAAATTCACAGAGTTTACCGCAGTTTTTTATCATCACGTTTATGGTACCTATGCGTCGAAAAGAGGGTGGTCGATGGGGGGAAAAATATAATTATTTAATTTTTGTATTGCATATTTAATCTTTTTAATAAACTTAAGCGATGTAAAAGTGATTTTTTTAAATCCTAACCTCTTATCTCTTTTTTTCTTTTTTTTTCCAGATAATTTAAATGACATTGCAGATTCTTATCAACAAAATATAACAGAACCTGTCACTATGTAACCAACTATAGAATACTCTCAAATCAATATGGAGACAAACATTCGAAGAAAACAACCAAAACCTAACTTCTGATAAAAACACGCACATATTTTTTTTATTAGAAGTTTTCAAATAGTTTTGCTATCACAAAAAAAGGCAAAATAGCGAGAACAAAAAAAGAAATCAAACAAATCATAACAACAACAATGAAGAATATGGATAAAAATAATGATGGAGGAGATGGAAAGTCCGGCGGCGGTAGCAAGTCGGGCTCTTCGAGTGGTGGTGGCGGTGCTGGTCACGATCAGTCACTTCTTGACGCAGCCTCATTATTTGGTTAGTTTTTTGATCCAAGAATTGATAACGGTTTTTTATAGAGGGGTTCAATACAATCATTTTTTACTATGGGAAGGGGGGTCTATCTCCCTCCGTTTAGGCGGGGTTTTTTAAAAAATTACGAAATATAAAAAAACAACGGCAACGCTTACAACACTTTGCTACCTTTATCAAAAGCCAGAATTATATACTTAAAACTAGTTTTTAAATCAAGTCATTTTAATTAATAGTTTTGGAAATAATTTGGGAAAAAAAAGTTTAAGAAAACATATTGAATACTATTTTTGTAAGTGCTGCCGTTGTTTTTTAATTATTTTTTTTAGTATATTTCGTCATTTTTTTATAAAATTAAAAAACAACGGCAACACTTACAGTTATGAATGATACCTACGGTGACCATATTTCTAGAAGCGAAACCCGGGACGGGTAAAAAATCATTTTGAAAATATTGATTTTTCAAAAAAAGAAAAACACACTCCTGCTCAAATTTAACGCATTTTTTTAGAAAATTAAAAAACAACGGCAACACTTACAGTTATGAATGATACCTACGGTGACCATATTTCTAGAAGCGAAACCCGGGACGGGTAAAAAATTCGTTGGATCATTTTGAAAATATTGATTTTTCAAAAAAAGAAAAACACACTCCTGCTCAAATTTAACGCACATCCTATTAATTTTACAGTGAAGTCTTATATTAATTTATGCCACAGTATCATGGTTATTTTCTCAAATGAGACAGTAGTGATCTTAAATTCAAGGTATGGAATAAAATGTTTGTGGGGACAATTTGGAGAGATTTCTTGAAGTCTGTCTGTTAACCCGCGAACCTTTTGGAGAAGAGTAATAAACTTTTATGGAGTAAAATCTCCTAGACCTACGTTTAGTACCCAAAGATAGTTGACTGATGTCCTCGAATAGCATCCGGTTCCAATCACGCTTGGATTTCGTCCACAGATTAGTGTGATGCACGTAAATGCATGCTAGAGTGGTTTGAGAATATCTTCAATATTTAAAAATGCCACCTTTGGATTGGCCACACAGACATCCGGATTTGAATTCAAAAGAATATGTCCAAGAAATATTGAAAAGATGCATTCGCGACCGAAATCCACCTCCAAGCAGTTTTGATCGACTGAAAATTGCAGTGAAAGAAGTGTTACAACAAAACCTTCAAAAGTTACTAATTAGTGAAATGAACAGACGACACCAGTCCAGGTTATCTTTTGCGCTAGAGGAGACAAAAAATTATTGAAAAGAATTTGCTTTACTTTTTTTTTTGTAAAAAACTAAAATTATTTAAATATCAGTTTTAAGTCCTTAAGTTGCTAGGTTCTTCTTTTTTTGGTTGATAATACTGTTGCAGTTTAGCATTTTTTCGACTTGGTAAACAATAAGCAAACACAAAAAAATACACAAAAGAATTTCAAAGCCATTTTAAATGAGATACAGGGGTAAGACTAAAGAAGAAAAAAGTGTCCGTTAATTTTGAGCAGGAGTCTATATACAAATTTAAATTTTTGAAAGACTTTTCATAAATTTTCTTTATTTTTATATCAAGATTTAAACGATTTTATGGGAGCATTTTCGTTGAAATAATTTAAGTCGTTTACGAGCTGTTTTATAATGTTAATAACTTCTAAAAAAAAAATGTTTTCAATCAAAACCGTGAGAGCTGTTTTTTAACATTATAATTTTATTTTAAATGATTTTGAAAATATACAATCTTTAATTAAACTTTCAACATGTCCTTATAAGTTTTGAAATTTACCTGGGTTCTATACTCTTCCATTTTAAAAACTTAAGCCTAGAGGCGAACCGAAAATTTTCGTATAAAGTCAGCACAACAAAGTGGTAAACGAAAATTTTGCTTTTCGTTGCACTTTACGCAGCTTAACCAACGAAATTCTTACCTGTTTTGTTACTCACATTTAACTGTCCAGGTAATTTTTCTTGCTCCAAAAGAGTTTTTTGACTTTGGAAACTTAGGAAAATTTTCGTTTTGGTTCAGTAGCATCGTACAAGTGCTTTTATCCCAAAAACTAAAAAAAAAAACTTTAAATTTCCAACCACTGTTTTTCTCGTTTGTCTTACAAAATTTTTAAAATTTTGAAACAAAAATCAGAGAGTGTGCAAATACGGGACACTTATACGTCCCGTGTTTCTTAAATAAAACCCCGGGACAAGCTTTAGAAATACGGGAAAGTCCTGGGTAAACCGGGACGGATGGTCACTGTAATGATACCTTTATCAAAAGCCACAATTATATACTTAATACTATTTTTTAAATTAAGTTATTTCAATTAATAATTTTCAAAATAATCAATTTCAAAAGCTGCGTTCCTTTGGAAATATTTATCTACTGCTTAGTACTTAAAACTACTTTGAACTACTTAGATAGACCCCTACTCCCACAGTAAAAAATGATTCTATTACACCCCTCTAAAAAAAAAACCGTTATCAATTCTTCAAGTCTTATTGTACTCTCCCCGATACATGATGATTTCTAATAAAAAATCTATTACTTTCTTTTAGCATATTGGGGTAGAGATCCAGCGGCAGCTGCAGCAGCAGCATCGAATCCACTATTTAGTTCTCAATTTAATGCGGCTGCTGCCGCTGGACTTGGATTGTTACCAAGTCCAAGTTCATCGAATGATCGTTACTCAATGGCGGCAGCAGCTGCGGCCGCTGCTGGTCATCATCATCAGAATACAATGGCCGTTGCTGCATCACAAGCCGCAAGTTTAGCAGGTTTGCATCCAGCAAGTGAGTTTGATAATCCCCCTGTCCGAAGGGATGATGTAGAATTGTAGTGTGGTATTGTAAGGGAAATTCGTGTGAATATTTTTATATACACTCCCTCTCCTCTTGTGTCAAAAAAAGCTTTTACTATTGTTTTTTTTTTTATTTCTGTTCCATTGACCTAAATTTTGAATTGACTTTGATATCATCCATTTTTGCAGGTTGGTGGTCAGTAGCTCAACTGGCAGCACAAGATTACTTTAGTCGTTTACAGGCATCCGGGTTGTCACCATTTCCTCATCCAGATTTGGCATCAGCTTTTCCCTCGGCATTGGGATTAGCTGGAGCTGGCGGTGGTGGTGGTGGTGGCAGTGGGAATAGTAGCAATTCAGCTGGTGTATCGGGTGGCGGCGGTGGTGGTGGATCATCATCGTCGAATAGTAAATCAAGCTCAAGTAAAAGTCGCAAAGAAAAACGCCAACAACAGCAACAGCATCAGCAGAATCTTTCAAATAGTATGAATAGTGGTGGTGGGGGTTCGTCAGCGTCTGGTATGCATGGCCTTGGTGCAGGAACCACAATAACACCAACATCGGGGTCTGGATCGGGTGGTAGTGGTTCATCGTATAAGGTAAGTCATAGAATATAGTTACATTGTTTTTCTTTTTTTTTTTTACTGTGGATGACATTTTTCAATTACATACAACTTTTTTTTTTTTGATTTAAGTTGGGATGAATTTTTATAATATATAAAAGTGAATAAGGTTGAATGTTCTACATGTTGATATGTCCGCGGTTTTATCTCAATTTTTGTATGGTCCTTTTTTTTGGAGCTACATTTCAGTCATTACGCCATCAGTCACCAAGTTATGTATTTCTTTCGAGATTGTTTTTCAAATTTCTAGGAAATAGAATTTCAACTATTCTTTCAAAACCGCATCTGTGTCCAAATTATAAATTATAGGAGTAATTCATGGC
This sequence comes from Episyrphus balteatus, assembly GCF_945859705.1. Lineage (NCBI taxonomy): Eukaryota > Metazoa > Arthropoda > Insecta > Diptera > Syrphidae > Episyrphus > Episyrphus balteatus. The sequence continues at coordinate 144,651,163 of NC_079134.1, read as the reverse complement.
TTATAATATATTGCACTGAAAAGAATATCAGGTGACCACTAGAACAGAATAGAAACAGAAATTCAGTCAACAACTGAATTTTCTAATTGAAAAGAATAATGATTATTCCTTTTCTTAAAACTAGGGAACAAAAATGATCATCAAAAGCTTCCCTCGGAAATATATTGGTATCGGCAATTCCAGGAGAATTTACCAATAATACAATTTTTTTCTTCCCGGTAACAAATTTGGGACAAAAAATTCTCCTCGAGATTTATATTAGGCCCATTTTTAGTCTGCAATATTGTAAGATGGATATTTGAATAAAATCCAGATCAGAAGAGAAATATTTCTTTGATTAATATGAGGAGTTTTGCAACAATGTACATATTTATTAAATGCATTTATTCAGCTGATGGTTGTCTAAATTGCATAAAAAATAGTAAAAACTTGTACAAGAGAATTAATAAGTATAAACTACAGTTAAATTGTCATATAGTGACGTTGGTTATAACGACATTTCGGTTTTAAAGACAAAATTTTAAGAAAAAGTTTGATTAGGCACTAAATTGTTTACAAAATGTTTCTCTTTCGGATTTAGCGACATCTGCTTATAACGACAGAAAATTTGTCTCCCGTGAGTGGTCGTTACCAACGCTTTCTATAAACGTTTTCTGGATTTGGATTGTTTGGAAAAAAAGTACTGACCAAATTTTTCATTGTCTAAATCCCTTTATAGTTAATAACGGGTAGGGCCACTGATTTGTCCAATAAAAATCGCTACGTGAAAGATTACAAAAAAAAAAAAATTGTTAGACAAGTCAAAAACTTCTAATCATAACCTTTTTAATGCCGAAAGATTCATTTTTCATAACGACTCTGTTTCGGCACAAAAAAATTAAAACAGGCTGTGTTTACTAGTGTTAAATTTTCCAGGTTTCTTAACACCAGTATTTAGGCCTTTAAGAATTCCAGATTGTTACTTTTAATATACTGCTTGTCCGTAGGATTAAAGGGAATGAACTGAACTAAAATCCTTCAAAAACTTAGTGGCTTCTAGAACTCTCTTTTTTCTTCAATTTATAAAGTTGAATTGAATGCTTAAGAGCCTTTATTAAATGTATTTAATCGCTTGACTGTTCTTTTCCTGAGACCAGCTCAATGGAAATTTCGTTGCATTTGTTTAAAGTCTGTCTCTACTTCGGAAGGAACGTAACAAGAACGTAATTTGAACAAGTTTCTAAGGACATAATTCTTTGTAAATGAAAGTGGGTCGTCCAATATTTGTCTTCTGCTTTTTTTTGTTTTAACAGACAACTACACTTAAAAAAAAAAGTCATTAAAACACTTTTTCTTTAATACTTTTTGCCTTGATTTTTAACCATGAAAAGTGATCGTAAGTTTAGAGGTGACTGTAATTATTTACATAGTTAACACTGTTTAAGTTGTTCAAAATTTTGATAAACATTTGAAAGCCATAAACCAAAAATTCTTATAATGTTAGTTGTCAAGTTTACACCAAACACCACAGATTTAGATGGGATTGGAACCAACTTGGTGCAAAGATCTCACTGGTGACATTGTAAGTTGAAGAATCTATTTCAGACACAAAATCGCAACTCTTAACCCTCTGTCGACACACCCCGTTTTAGTGAAGTTAAAGGCACGCGGGTGCGAATTCGCTATAACTTTTTTCGGTCTCAATATTTTAAAGGGAATATGCATATTTATGACATTGACGTAGAATTTTTTGAAGAATTCGAATATTGTATTCGCAACTCTTAAAAATATATTTTCACCATTATAATGAGAATGTTTTGCGAACACTTTTTTAAAAAATCGTTAATTTTAAAATTTGTATCCTGCCAAATTCGCACCCATGTGCGTACAGACCGAAATACGAATCATCCTAGCATATTGTACAGTCTGTTTCAATGGAAGAAACAACAAAAAAAGAGTTCCAAATCAAGTATGAGCTTAAGGTACATTTTGGCATTTGATAGCATCTTTTTCGCTAGAATTAAACAATATCCACTTAAATTCTTCAGTTTAAATAACAAATCAATGCCAGTAAATAGATTTTTTTGTGAGTAAAGTTTCCTTAATTAGTGTAATGAGATACATCTAATTTTTACTTTTTACTGAACTAGTTAATTAATTCAGTTTTTTTTTTTGTTGTTGTTGTTTATTTTTATCATAATCCCTAAATATCTCGATTGCATTTTAAGCTTTTATAAGTTTATTTACAATATTTATTTGCATAGATTTTTTTTCATGAAATTTAATTTTTTTTTTTTCGTTTGAAAATTAATTATGCAGTATCCTCATAATCAAATATGAAAAAAATTCATTACAAAAACTTTTTTTTTTGGTGGTTTGTTTAGCGATTACAAAACAATAACACATAATTCGTCGCTAGAGGAGTTAGTTCCCTTTTGTGTGATACATGAACACAACAAAATTGCATGTGTTTTTATAGAAATTTTACCAACTCAAACCTAAAATCATATAAAATGAAAATCAATATCATTTACATATATGAATATAATCCAGTAATTAAATAACGAATATTTGCAAAACCAAAAAAGGTATAGAAAGATATGTATATATCCTTTCGACAGCTGATTTGGTTAGCAAAAACCCATGCCATACTTCTAAAATACACAGACAGACAAAATATTATTATTATTAGATATAAACCACAAATAATTGGATATTTCGTATTGCGATTTGAAACTTGTGTCAAAATAATTCAATATTGGAGAAGTTGGAACATTATTGCTATATCTCCCCCGTTTCACCATCCTCAACTCTAAATTGTATATTGCTGCTAAACACCACATTTCATTTTGTTGTCTGAATTTATATGCAAACAAATCGAGTTGGTTGTTGTTGTTGTTGCTTTAACCTTTTGTTTGAATTATTTAAGATTTATGCACTGGGGGGTGTATGTTTGTGCCTAAAAATTTATAGAATTTTCAAATTAATCATTCCGCATTGTTGGCCGAGGGTGGTGGACTACGTATGTAGAGTTTGGTTGAAGAGAGAGAAGGTGATGAAGCAGATATTGCACCTGTAATTTGGTGTATTGTCGTTGAATTTGGTCAGAAGGGGAGGGGGCAGGGTAGATAAACGAATTGGAATCGGTTTGAATCAGTAATTAATATTTGTGAAAATTATTATTAAATGTTAATGCGGGCAGGCATTACTAAACATGGTTACACTATTGCATGTTCATAGCTTCATACCTACCTACATGGGTATGGTAACAACGAATAGTACATAGTCATGATTGGACAAAAATGTACGCTTGTGTCACAATGTTTTGTGTTTGTTGACAGCCTTTTCACTTAATTTAACTTAAAAGTGTCAAAGAATAAAACTATGTTTCAAAATTAAACTTGGTTAACTGAAAATTTTAGATTTATCATGGTTCATGCACCATTTTACATAATTCTCTCGCATAAATTAATTTGACCAATTGAAATTCAGTAAAGTAAATTAAAGAAAAGCTATTTTTACTGAAACAACAATTTCCAATGTGCTACCATGATGTCAAATGCCTAAAATTATAGAAAATATGTAGGTTGTGACAGTTGGCTTATGAAAAAAATCTGGAAATTTCATTCACATTTCGTCGTTTCTGTAAATATAATTCTACAATAAATCAGTAAGCTCGTTAGAAGCGCTTTGGCGGAAGAATCAATTCTACAAAAACATGTCAATAAATATGACTTACTTATTTAAGGTGACCAGCTCTATACTTATGTAGCTAGCTGCTTCTAGTTTCACACGTCATGTGAATTGGAATCTCCTTTCACTAACCTGCTCCACATCTTGTACTGGACCGTTCTTAGAGTATTTTTGTTCATGCGCTTCACGTATTAATTGTTTTGTTTTTCTTCTCAAATTACTATTAATTCAGACGGAATTAAAAATCACCCAAAGAATTTTCTCTAAAAACAATTGCAAGAGTTTTAACCCACCTTTGTCATAGTCAATGTTTCTGTACAATAAAAAAGAACTGTAACGATAAGTTTTTTTGTACAGTAACGCTTTAGATGCTCGAGAGAGAGGGCTTTTGTGGTCAAATATATCAATTTTATATTCACTATTTGTTTCAAAGATCTGCCTTTTATGAATATTCGGTCGTTGGTTGACTTTCGTGGTGGTCTAAACCAAAGCCATACTACTATGAACTTCCTTCACTTCGTCCAAGTCGGGAACCCGGAATTTTTAGCTTTTTTCGCCTAAATTGAATACTGTTATCTGTCTTTGGGCGGAGTTGGACTCTTCGTCAGTTTGGAGAAGTGATTTTTCCAAATATCTGGGATGGCTTACTGCCGTAGGACTTTTTAAGAGATTATCTGAGACGCGATCGCCCTCTTAGTCGTCCGACGTCGAATCTTTATTTATTTCCTTGTGTTTGCGATGGTATGGATATCTTCCGTACTATCGATCATAAACAAAGATCAAAAACTTTCAAAAGTTTGGATTTAGTTAAAAGATTAAAGGCTTTTGGCTTTAAAAGAGAAAGTACATCTTGGATAAAAATTTCATTATTATAGTGCTTTTTCAAATCACTTGATTCTTTTGGACGTTTGAAACATTTACATAGTTCCATTCCTTTCTTTAAAACAAATCAGGGATTGTCCTTGCAAAACCGCCATTAGACCTTACAGCCTAACCTAACCCTTTTCCGAATCAAGGTGTATTTCTGCTTTTGCAATTAAGGGATATTTTTTAATCATGGAATCGGTGATTTCTAAGAACGCAAAATGACCTGTGATCTGAATTAAATTTTTGAAGGAAATTATCTTATATTTAGCTATTTTGAGTGGAATTCATTATTGTCACTCAAGTCAAAAATTTTCTCAAGCACAGGTCTTAGAAAATTTTTTTGAGTATATGCTCAAGCATTCACTTCAGTATTTCCTGATTTGCTATTCATGTAAGCGTAAATTAAAGAAACACTTTGATATTCTTCACTGGTCAAACCCAAAACAAATGTTCAATTTAGAAAAATCTTCACTTGAGTAACGACAATTAATTCCGTTCTTAATCTTTTCTTCCTTTGGAAAGTAATGGTTAAAAAAAGTATCCACAACTCAGATTTTGTTTTTTTTTTACGCTGATAAAATAGTTTTACTTTAACTTTATTGATATTTCATTTCAGCAGTCCTCCAGTTATGGTAAGTCATCATTAGCTAATATGCAACCAGCTTCTTCGTCAGCCTACGATCCAGTTACTTTGCACAAAGAACTCATGGCCATGCAAGCGGCAGCTGCTTCGGCAGCAGCCTCTTCACAAGCATCATCATCCTCGAAAAAGTCCTCATCATCGTCACATCACTCGTCCCAGTCGCATCAAGGCCTTTCTGGCAACAAATCGGCATCATCGTCAAGTGGTTCGTTATCCCATCATCATATGGGTGGTTCAACGAATACCGGCGGTGGTCACCATAGCTCAATGATGGGCTCCCATTCTTCAGGTGGAGGAAATAACAGTGGTGGCGGAGGCGGTGTTGGTGGTGGCAACTCATCCAAAGATCGTGACAAAAATAACTCACTCAATGCCCTCAATTCACTCTCGCAACTTGGCAATCTTGGCCTGAATCCCCAACAGAGTGTTCAAGCCGCAATGAATGCCTGCCTCGCTGCCAACACTGGCAAAGTGAAGGACTACATGCCGTCCGGAATTTTGAGGTGAGTACAAGTAAAAACTAAAATTTAGTTCCCCGTCTCAGGATAATCACTACAACAGCTCTCCGAGAGAGAGTATGAAATCGCGCTCTCTCTCTCTCTCTTTAAAAAAACACAACACATTTGTTCCAAAATCATTGTTCATTATGTGATATTTTTTTTCGTATACTTTTCTTTTGCCATTGTTGAAATATACAAAGTGCTGCACTGGAAGGAAAGTAAGCTTCCTTTTGATGTTCACAATTGATGTTTTATGTTAATTTTTTTTTTAATTATTATTTTATAAGTAGTCTCTCTCTTACTCTCTTTTTATGTAAAATAACTATTTTTCATTTTTTTTTTATTTTGTATGTGTGTATAATAATCTCCTCTGTTCCTCTCATGCATTTTATTTCAATGAAACTAAACCCAAAACAATATTTGTTTGTTTTTTGCCCGTATTTTCCGTATTCTAGTGAACCATCCTTGCTGGGAGTCCGATTGCCACCCGATACCGAAATCATCAAGTACACCTCATCTATAGTTGGCCCCAAAATTCCTGGTACTACAAATCGCGGACGCAAAAAGACAATATCTCTGGATCAATCAAATCCTCTGCTTGCATTTCCAGGCTTAAGTCCAGCTAAACGGGCACGTCTCGAGATGGAGTATGCAGCCATGGCAGCAGCAGCTAATGCCGCCCAGCAACAACAACAACAACAACAACAGCAACAACAACAATCATCATCTGGTAGTGGTAGCAGTTCTGGTGGCGGCGTTGGAGGCTCTGGAGGGATGCTTGGTCTATCTGGTTCAACGCAGTCAGCAACGAATTCTGGTTCTAGTTCATCATTACTGGGCGGCCATCTGAGTGTTCCATCAGCAACAGGTAATTCTGGAGGTATTGGTTCATCATCATCATCATCAATGACATCCAACCGTGGCAATAGTGGCATGGCCACTGATCTAACTGGTAGCGCTGATCGTGTTGAAGTTATCAAACTACCCCCAACTATCACATCCAACGGGGCTTATAATCTTACTAGCAAATCTAAAGATCCACATGATTCCGATCATATGAGTATGATTGGTTCGGGAGTGAATCTCAGTATGAAAACAGCTCCACCCATTTCGGCAGCTGATGATTTTGATGCTCCTTTGAATTTATCCATGAAGCCAGACAATAAATCATCAAGTAATGATTATAGTAGTTCTAATATGGGAACAGCTTCCACTGGTGGTAGCTTAAATCTTACCACTGGCGGCAGTGGTGTCACATCAGCTGGTGGTGCATCGAATAGTTTGCAAAGTTTAAGCTCAATCACTGCTGCACTGGGATCTGGTAGTTCGAGTGGAAGTGGGGGTAGTGATCGCTCCCAACCGCAATATAAAGAAGGACGTCCCAGGAATCTGGGTCGGGGAGTGTCAAAGCCGAAGAAAAACACGGTTGCGTCATTGCTAGCTCAGAGTCGAGCTGTTGGTATAAAGCCCATGTTGTCCACACAACAACTTATGCAACAGGGTGCTGATTTTGTAAGTTTCCTTTTAGAAAAATATTTGGAAGATTTCTGAGAATGGTTTTTTGTAATTTCAGGAAAAAATTCGTCAGGCTTTAACAGAAGCTAGTGCTCAGTTGGATGTATCCACTGACTCTGAAAGTGTAGCCGCTGAGAGTGGACTCTCTGAATCAGAGGGAGAAGACTCACAAATTATCAACATCACCGAATTGCGTGCACCCTTAGAATTGGGATGGAAACGTGAGACTGTCATTAAAGGTCTAACCAAAGCTGGACAGATTCGTGGTGATGTATGCTACTATGCTCCAGGAAGTTCCACGAAATTAAAGACAATTGGACAGATTTTCTCTGTAAGGTTGAATTAAACACTATTTTAGGACATTTTTAATCTAATTTTTGTTTGTTTTTTTTTTTTGCAGTACATGGAAAAGAATCCATCAAAATTAAATCGTGACAATTTTAGCTTCTCATCGCGAGCTATAGTTGGTTCATTTTTGCAACCTGCACCTCCACCATATGCCAATGATGGAGAATACATTCGTATGTCAGATGCTGATGTAGCAAAGCGTTTGGAAGATTTGAAAATGTTTACCCGGCAAACATTAAATGTCGAACAGCGAATTGAAATTGCAAAACAACAACAAGCTATGCGTGAGGCAAAAAAGCTTGCAAAAGAAGAACAAGCTAGAAATAAGGAAAAAGCTAGACAGGAAAAAAACGAAAAACTTGAACAGCAAAGAAAAGAGAAAGAGCTGAAGAATCAGCAGGCGATTGAGGTGAGCGGTGTGGCTCTTTTTCTTACTAATATCGTTGTTTTACAGAATTAATAAAAAAAAAAATAATGTTTATTTTTTGTAAATGATATTAAATTATTTATTTTATTGATTTATCATTTAGGCTCGGAAAAAACGCCAAGAAGAACTAGAACGTATCAAACAAGAAGAAATTCTAAAAAAGCAACAGGTATGTTTTTTCTAGTTTCTTTTATTATTAAAAACAATTTCTCTCTAATTTAATTTTATTTAATGTTTTTTTTTTTAAATTTAATTTTAAATAATTTTTAATTATATTTAAAAAGAAAGAAAAAAACTCTAATATTTCGTTTGTTATTATTATTGTTTTATAGGAAAAAGAAAAGAAAAGGCAAGAAGCTATTTTAGCTAAAGAACAGGTATTGCATACTTTAAGTCATCCATACTTTTAGTAAAAAAAAATCATTTCTTAGTAGTAGACAATATCTGTATAAATTAGTATGATTTTTGGTTAGTTGCGATAGGGTTTTATGTTTCATTCCTTTTTTTTGGTATTTTTTTTTATGAAAATTTTGTTTTTTTTTTTTTCTTTTAAGTTATCATCGCAACTGATCATTTAAATAAAAAAAAAATGTGCCTAATTAGAGTCCAATCATGTTATTTTATTTTTTCTCGAAATCTCTATCTCCCTTTGTGCTCTCTGTCTGTTTTTTTAGTTAAATTTTATTTATGTGATGAGTGTAAAGAGTTGTTTGGTAGTTTGGTGTTTTCGTTAGACATTCTTTTTAAGGCTGTGAAGGTGAGAATTTTTAGTGAATTCTTAAGGGTGATTCTATGTTAGAGTGTGTGTTTTATTTTTGTTTTGTAGATTTATGCTATGATTTATTTTTGTGTAAAGTACAAAATCTATCAAAAAATTGTTGGATAAATTCAGATAAATTAAAATATATTGCATCAGAAGTTTCCACTCTAACACGAGCCCGTATACAATTATTGGACTAGGTATCTTCGTTTTTCAAATTTTTCACACAATAGCCAATTCGATGTCTAGAAATTTGTCTTTGTTCCTTAAAGCTTCAGCATTTATACATATTGCTAAACACAGAGCAAGTATATTCTGATGTTTTTCTGCCGACTTTAATAATGTAGGCGTTTATGGAGGAGACCAATCTGTTAGTTTAAACCACACTTCAAAAATTAACTATACATATTGGAAAGCAATTACGAAAAAAATTGCAATCGTACAACATCTTAACTTACTTTAAAAACAGAAAAAAAAAACAATGCACTCCGCGAAGCCAAAGACTTTTCAGTACGTAAAATGATAAGATTTCTGACAGTGCGCCATCCCCACTTACTCCACGTTACCTGAACTAGCTCCATAAAAAAGGTATATTTGAGAAACAGGTTATGATGATAATAATTTGACAAATTAAGTGACCATTTAAAAAGCATTTTATCAATAGATGAAAAGGGATTTACGATTAAATAATTTTAAGTATTGCGAAACAAGAAGGGAACTGAAAAAAAAACCTTCTTCTTGAATCTATTGTCAACAAAATCTAGGACGAAAAGTAAAATTGCCTCAGCAACTGCATCTTCAGGTATTTCTGAAATTAATTGTTACAGAATTCATTTCATTTCTTAGAAAATAAGAAATGAAATAGTTTTCGCTTGCTTTCAAAGCCTGATTTCCAGGGTTAATTTTTTGTTTTCTTGTTAGTTAGTTAGATATAATGAGCATGTGAAAACCAGAATTGATTTTATACCCTTTTGAAAAGTCACTCCTTAATTATTGTTTATATTTTCCATTTGTAATCTGTCAGGAGTTGGTTGGTTTTTATTTTTATTTTCGAAAAAAGGATTTAACAAAAAATATTCAACTCATTGCAAAAAAGAGTTGCTTCTGGTATATTAAATATAAACCACAAATATGTATTTCCTCGCTTTGTTGACCATATTTCAACATCTCAAATCTCTTGTGTATTTTCGCAACGACTCTACATTTATATTGTCGTATTTGTTCGTTCCTTTTCATCTATTACCTATTTGTGACATTTTTGAAAATGGTAAAAATTCCAGGTTTTCCTAGTTAGTAACAAGGTAAAATTTTATTTTTAAAAAGCTTGTTCATTGTACTGATTTGAACCACCTTCTTTATTTCATATTCTATCCCCATGAGTTTTTTTTTTTATTGAAGAATAAGACTATTAATCTTCTATGACCTAAAACTTTCAATTATGTATGTATGTTAGGCAAAACAAAGACCGTTTGTGATGACCCACTTAATAACAAACATCCATCTTTCTACTTTAACTCTTAAGAACCTTTTTTTTTACATAATAATGATAGGAAAAGTTTGACTATGCTTTATAACTATTAGTTTTATTATTATTGTCCTTAAAAAATATTATTATTTTTGAAATTTAAATATATGTAAAACTGACACGCAGTATTATCTGCAGGAACTCAACAAGCAGAAGGAGTTACTCTACGCTGTCGAATTGGTATGAACAACAAAAATTAAAATTTTTAAATTTCTTTTTTAACGCTTAACAAGACTAAATTCCATAATCCAGTTTTTAAAACCTAGTTATGGGTGTTGTGAATGAATATGTCATTATATTGAGTTTTGGGAGGTTACCAAATAGTTAAGATATTAAGGATGGTTCGATTACGATCACGTCTCCTTTTGCTTTTAACTTTGTTCCCTCCATTTTAAAACTCATGACCAAATGATAAAATAAAATAAAATAAAATGATAAAAACAATCACAAGCTCTTAGGGCCGGTTTGTTGACACTCGATTATCTTTTAATTAAGGATTTTTGTATGGAATAATCCTTGATTAAAAGATAATCGACTGTGAACAAACCGGCACTTAATCTAGGTCTTAACGTACTAACTTATTACAAAAGAAAAACATTCTGATAAACAAAACACATGAATACAGTTTTCCATATACATATCATAATTGTTATAAAACATGATCTTTTGTTTTTCAACTTGAACACATTAACTCCTTATTTTTTAAAACAAGCTACAACAATAGTGCATGATTTTAAACATATTTTTTTTGTTGATTTGTTTTGTGTTTTGATTTAGTACACATAAATTAATAAAACTTGGCCAGTTTGACTTAAATTCTTAAATTTGATTTTTCTATGAAATTGGATTTTAATTCTTATCAATTGCAATGAATAGGAACGAGAACGTCGCCGACAGCATATGACACTCATTCGGCAGCTAGAAACTAGACGAAAATATGAAGATCGTGAAAAGAAAAAGCATCAATTGGTACTAGACAGACTGATTTTACGTGAAAAACGAGTTGCTGCTCGTAAACGTGATGCTGAAATACTCAATCAAATCAGGTAGGAAATTCATTACTTCTTGTTTAAGCTTCGTTATAAACTTTTTTGTTGTCTTTATTAGAAAACCACAAGAAGATTCTGAAATATCTGATCAAACTGAATTGCCTCAGTTAAAGAGAATCGCTGGTTGTCGTCTACCAGGTCAAGCAATGGCCGACCTACTAATGGTCTTTGAATTTTTGCACAATTTCGGTGAAACTCTTGGTTTTGGTAAGTTTCATTTGGAAATCAAATTGAGTTTATCACATAATCACCCTCTCACTCCTTTTTTTTAGATATGGAATCCCTGCCAACCTTGCAGAATCTTCATGACGCCCTTGTGCCCGATAGCAATGTCGAAGCCGAAGAAGAATTACTCTCTGTAATGACACATTTACTCGTTTGTGCCATCGAAGACCCGGGCATTCCGAATCCCGGTCGACACACAACACTTTTGGGTCAATCACTCCGCAATGCCGATATAACTAATTCAAATGTTTCTGAAATATTGCGAATATATTTGTATGCCACATCAACTGGTGAGGTACGTCAAATGCATAACATCACGCTCGACCGTGAGAAAGAGAGACGCATCCCAGATCATCATAATATGGAACCTGATTGTCTAAATCTTACCACTAGCAAGAATCAGCAATATTATGAATTGCTTCATGAAAACGATACATGGAAGCTGTCGGCTTGCTTAAAAGATCGACCATTTGTTGCATTGAATCCAACGAAGAAAACCCAAATCCTAGCCCATCTCTGCAATGACTTGCTAATGAATAAAGCTGTACTCAAACAAATCGATGGTAGTCTTGAGTCGTGCGCACAAATCAAGAAGGAGAAATACATGACTGATATGAAAATTCGCAAATACAAGTCGTTGCATATAAGAAAGACTCGTCTGGAGGCCTATGAGAAGGCTCAAATTGAACGAGAAGCTGCTATGGCAGCTATAGCTGCACAACAACAACAACAGCAATTGCAATTGCAACAACAGCTAGAAGAGCAACAACAGCAACAGCAGCAGGAACAGCTAGCCAGAAAGGAAGAGGAATCTTCTGCTGCAGCAGCAGGTTCGGAAAGTGTTGGAGCAACTCTTGCAGAAGGCGAAACTAACAACAACAGCAGCAACAAAGACGAATCAGAAAAAATGGATATGGACGACTGTCAAATTGTTCCTTTAACTGAAACAAATGTCACCAAGGAAGCCGATTCGGATGCTGGTGTAGAAATAGTCGAACCACCCAAGCCCGATCTATTAGTCCCACCATCGACACCAGGCGAGAAAGTAACCTACGACAGCCCATCAAAGAGCAGCATTGACACACCAGTCAAATCGAAATTAGAAGAATCATTGACTTATCAAAATGGAGCAACTGTTCCATCCGATCTTAGCCAGTTGGTTAACAAAAAGAATAACTCACGATGTGATGATGCCTCGACAGACGTTGGCATGGATGATGACCTCAGTGATGTTGAGAGTGAGATGACTAATATCGAAGAAGACGAAGATAATCGCATGACTGCCGACGAAGTGCAAAAGAAGCTAGAGAAAATGATAAAATCTGCTTTGAATTGCAAGGAATCTCTCGAGAAGAGTACCAATCAACTGCGAGCGTGTTGTTTTGGACAAGATCGTTTTTGGCGACGATATTGGAAACTACCAAAAGCTGGAGGCATTTTCATCGAAGCATTGGAATCGGCTCAAAATGATATTTACGAATTCAATGAAATGCTTGAAAATGCAGCTAAGAAAGAAACTCCTTTGGCTGAAGTCAAGGAAGAGCAACAATTCTGCGATACATCGAAAGACGAAGAAGATTTAGAACATCAGCAGGAGAAACCAACCGAAGTTGATATGAAACCGAATCCAGAGACATTAGTAAAAATGGATTCATCCGAAATTGAATGCATGCAAGTGGATGAGAGCAACAACGAGACGTCATCGCCGCCATTGTCAACCCATGCAGCAGATGGCTTCACTCCCAATAACCCACCAAATACTACAACAACAACGAGTTGTTTAACGAAAAACGATTCTGAATTACTTCCACCACCCCCACCACCGCCATTAGCAGCACAAAATATTGTCGTCGATTTGAATGATACCGTTATGGACAAATTCGACTCACTATCAACGGCGACAACGCCAAGAATCGAAGATAACGAAGAGAAAGTCTGTGATATTAGCAATCGAGAAATCAAATCCGAAGCCGATGTCAGCATTATAAAGAAGGAGGATGATGTTGTAATCATTAGCGATGATACAAAACCGCCAACTTTGCCGGTTGCTGATCGATGGTTTTCTATTGCCAACCGTGAAATGCCACTTACTACTACAGAGCTCCAGTCAGAGACTCCATATTTTCAGCGAGTCTATTCGAATATACATTGCGGAAGTACTATTCAAATTCAAGGCCATCGTTGGGATATTGCTAATAACGCGCAATATTTTACAGTTCCACTAGAGAATGGCAAAGTTGACTTGAATTTTGACAGTGAAACCATACTCACGCTATCAGGTCTCGATGATAAAATGGTTGAACAGAAGCTAAGAGCTTTGAAAGAAGCCGTTGCCGCTGCTGGAGAGGATGGTGGTGCCCCTTTACATGACAATAGCTATGATGTGAAAGAGCAGAAGTTTTTTCCCTTTCTTGATGATACCTGCGGCGGTGGAGGGAAAGGTGAAACTGGAGAAGTAATCAATACCAATGCATCAACTAATGCATCAGGGGCTGCCGCCGAAGTAAAATCAACAGCAGCAAATCGTGTTGAAATGAAACTCGATGAAGCAACTGGGATATCGTTTCAAAATTTAGCCAACATGTCATTGGGAAACATTAGCGCTTACATCACATGCGACATTCCAACCCCTCTCTCAATGACACCGGACGAACATCGTCTGCTAGAGCAGATAAAAAAGGAGGGGTTTCCCAAGAAGTTAGAAAGTAATTTTGTACCAACCAAGTATCGTCATGGGTGGTGGAAAGCGGACACTCTGGAGATGATCCAGGACGTAATAGACAATCTCAATCAGAAGGGTTTGCGTGAGCGGGAATTAAAACAGAGTTTAAGTAGGATTTTGTCGGAAGAAATGGAATTGGCAACACCATATTCTCTAACAGCCAAGGAAGATGAGAATGAAGAAGAGAAAATAGTCCGACCAGATGGACCCAATGATTGGAATCCAAAAGTTGCGAAGCGTGTTGAATTGGCTTTGTTGGAACAACTTGAAGCTTTGGAAGATAAAATTGCCAGTGCATCAATGCAGATTAAACACTGGGTTCTACCACCACGAATAGAAAATGAAATGTCACTCGATCAAGAGGACATAACCGAGGAAGAATTTGTGACAATAATTCCAATGATTCGTGATCGTATTGCTAGTTTAGAGGCAGCTATCGAGAGAAGATATTTAAAGCCACCATTAGGCAGTCAAACGGGTGACGCTCATTTAGCTGTGATTGCACAAAATCAACAAAATCAGAAATCTTCTTCATCAACGTCTTCTTCATCGGAGAATAATAGCACGTCCATGGGACAGCAACATAATAGTAATGCTAGTGGTGGTGTTAATGCTTCGGGCAATAGCAGTGATAATGGAGGACAGCAGCAATCGTGCTCTGTCAGTGCATCGGGAGATAATTCTGGTGCAGCTTCACCAGCTAGTGTTTGCGATAGCGAAAGAGACATGCCCCAGGAGAATATTCCTAAGGGTTTGGTTTCATGGCGTGAAGCAGTTTCTCGTTCGCATACTACAGCCCAATTGGCTATGGCATTGTACGTGCTGGAATCATGTGTTGCCTGGGATAAGAGCATTATGAAAGCGGTAAGTGATGATTAATACTTTTTCTTTTTAACCCTTAAACCAAAAAAAAAAACAAATCCTCAATATAAGTAGAATAAAATTAATTTGCTTCTTTTTTTTTTATTAAATTATGAGTAATTTTGAATTTGTGCGGGGTGCTGCAATGCTTTTTTTAACATTGTTATAGAGTTGCTTATTTTTTGCTTTTTGTGTAGAATTTTTTTATTTTATTTTTTTTCCCTCTATAAGTGTGATGGTTCTTTAATATTTTTTTCATTCATTGATTTTTTGGGGAAAAACTTAATATTTTATTTACTTACATAGAACGTAAACATATTTACGTTTGTTTATAAAGTTGTCTTGTCTTAAGATTAGTAATATAAAAAAAAATTAAATTAAGATCGAAGAAGTGAATTAATATCACAATTTTATTAAAAACAATGAAAAAATGTTTTCACTTACAATGACTCCTTGTTTGATCTTCTATATTTGAATCAGTGATGTGTCTCAATAAATTTTATAGTGTCTCTGCTAACTATTAAAACTTTGATTTCTACAACGGAAGAATACGTTTGTAATTGATGCTTCTTTGATCTTAACTTCCTTGTTTCTTGTTTGACACGGGGGTCAATTTGGCATACAAACTTTACTTGGCACTAGATTTCAGAGCCTATTTTTGTTTTACAAGCCCGGTCGAGAGCTAGCTTCTCCAACATAACTTAGAAAGTCAGTATAGTTGTAATGACTCTTTTTACTTTTTACAGAAAACCTACGAATAATTTGCCGATAACTTCATCATTTCAGATGAAAACGTTAAAAACTATGTATAATTCAATTGTATCAGTAATGATGAGTTTTAAAAAAGCTGTTTTTTAATAATATTGGAACCAAATTGAACATTTTGAAGCAATAACAGCTCATAGCAAATACTGGGTGTGAGTGATATCGTGGCGGAAAGCAAAATTGTTCTAAGTCACAAAAAGCTAATTTTACAGGGGACGATTTTTAAGTTTCAAATTGATCGAAAGCGATATTTTTTTGCTCCTCTGTAATTCATATTATGTTTTTTTTTATAAAGTTTATTCTTTCCTTTTGAAGAAACCATACAAACTTACTTCATTAGTAAAGTCAGTTTATATTATTTTTTAATATTTTTAAAAACTAAAAACCCAAAAAAGACATAGAACAATTCCTATACAAGAACGCACTTTCCTTAAATAAAAAGTGGACTTAGAACAATCAAGAATACTCGGGTCTCATTTTCAGAAGGCTACTTACCTGTTTTTATTGTTCGATGGCCCATTAAATTATAAGTATTATCTGCTGAAGAAATTTTTTAGACAAAAACGCTTTTCAAATTCGGAATTAGTAAAACTGCACCATTATCTCATTTTCGGTATTAGAACAATTTTGCTTTCCGCCGACGATATCTAAATAAGAGATTTAAAAAAAAAAATGTCTTCAATTTTTATGTACCTATGAGATGTGCTGTTCTTGCAGGTCGTATGGGGACACTTGGAAGTTATTTGGTAGTTGAAGTGGCAACAACTTTGTAGCTTATCAAATAATTGAATTGTTTATTTTGAAAAAATGATAAGTCCATTTTAAAATTTTTTTCCAGTCACTTTTTTTAGAGGAATTCACGAGACTGTTCTTCAGCACGTGTTGCAATTTCTTATAACCCATTTACAATATGTCAAAGCAAATCTGGTGCAAAATCTTTAAAAACCAAGTTCTGGCCACTTTTTGTAGAGCATGGAAAGTGTTTTTTAGGAAATATTTTTTTTTTCGGCCATGATAAATTATTCTTCATATTCAGTGGTTTTTGTTTTGGGCCACTAGTTTCAGGTGTCTTTTAGTAGCTCTTTGCATTCTAAAAGCGGCTTTAATTCCTTGTATGTTTTGTATTCAGTTCGAGGATTTTTTATTGGATATCCCTTTTTATCCGTAGAATGCTCTCCGCGGCTAACTTAACAGACATACCTACTTTTAAAAAATTGATTTCCCATTTGAAACGTTGTTGGTTTTAAATTTGCACTCTCTCAACAGCTAAGAGAAATGACACCCAACTAACTATTATAACAGATACATATATGATACAAAAAAATTGGCACACAGTTTTAAGTTTAAATTCCTAAAAAAAATATGTTTACAGTTCAAAAAACCTGTTAGAAATGCCCCTTATCCAAAACGAAACTTTCGATAACAATTGACATCGTTTTGAAGATTATGACTATGAGCTTTAACTTCAAACAAACTCAAATATATTTAGCAATTTGAAATGTGACAAATCTTCTGAAATACGTCCAATGTTTACTCAAATATTTCACCCTACTAACTTTTCAAGCACAAGTAATTATAGTATCTCCTCACACGTCCCTAATAATCTTATTTTTTTCATGTTTAGTGTTTGTTGTTGTGGTTGAACTATCTGCACTTATAGCATTAAGTTTGTTTTATACGTATTTTACTTTAATTTTTAATTAATACTGATTCCTATGTTTTTGACTAATTACATTTTTTTTCTTTTTTTATTTTCTTTCTTTTCCGCATTTAAATGTAAAATTTATTTGGATAAAAATATTATATTAAAATTATAAATGTTAACGTGGCTATACAAAAAAATAAAAAAAATATAATATAATTATATAAATTGCCTGCCTGCTGAATATCCTTAAAAATAATTTAAAAAAACAAAAAAAAAAAAACGAAATACGTATCAAATGAAACATTATATAAAATTCTCTACATGATAAACAATTATATGTATTTTTCTGCACGCTAATATTACAAACAAAAATACAACAAACTTAACAAAAAAACACACACACTCACACTTACAAAAAAAAAAAACACAAAATATTCGATTTAAAACAACAACAAATACATAAATGGTGTTTTTTTTTTCTTAATTTTTTTTCTATATCTTTGGTGTATGTGGTACTTCTTTTCTGTTTCTGTTAACGCTTCTTGTGGCTTTGAATAACATAAAACTTAAACAAAAAAATCCATTTAATTGTCTTAAAAAAAACTAAAAAAAAAAACTAAAATTAAATTTAAAAAATAAACTATATATAAAAAACTGTTAGCTTAATAAAAGTAAAAAGAAAAAATCAAAATCGAAATCAAAATCGAATAAAAATGGTGACAGTTGTAAGCCTACCAATACCACTAGTACCCCTAACAATAATAAGGAGAGTAGTACGACAACAACACCAAAAGCAGACAAAAAATCCTCATCCACCTCGTCTTCGAAAAAATCAAAAAAATCTTCGAAAAGTAAATCGAAGACAAAATCACCAAATGCAAGGGCTAAAAAAAATACTAAAAATCTTGACCAATCTCAAATGATGACCATGACGAATGATGATGATGATGATCTTCCTCCAAATGAAACGAAGACGACACCAACTACAAATCATGGTCAAGAAGATAATGTGTCCTCGTTTGGTGGAATGATGTTGTGTTCTACTACTACTCCTACTTCTTCTACTACTAACCACAAAATCACGAAGATGTTATTCACTGAAACTACTACTAGTACACCAACTACTACTACTACAACAACCACAACAACACCAAGCACAAAACGTACTACAATTTCCCAAAACAATTACTTACAGAATTGCCAGTTCTGCACATCTGGCGAGAATGAGGATAAGCTGCTATTATGTGATGGTTGCGATAAGGGCTATCATACATATTGTTTTAAGCCGAAAATGGATAATATCCCTGAAGGAGATTGGTAAGAGATTAATTAATTATTTAAAATTCTCTTACTAACGATTTTCTCTATTTCAAGGTACTGCTATGAATGTGTTAATAAAGCGACAAATGAACGCAAATGCATTGTTTGTGGTGGTCATCGACCTCCTCCAGTGGGTAAAATGATTTACTGCGAATTGTGTCCACGTGCATATCATCATGATTGTTATATACCGCCTTTACTAAAGGTACCACGAGGTAAATGGTATTGTCATGGGTGTATATCAAAAGCACCACCACCCAAAAAACGTCCCAGTAAAAAGCCTGCCAATAAGGAATTAAAGCAGCACAATTCATCACAATCATTGAATTCATCACACGATGAATCGATGAATTCTATTGTTGCGCCTTTGAGGTTAGTAGTTTTTTCTTCTTAAAAATTTGTTTAAGATTTGATTTAAAATTTGATGAATGTACAAAAAAAAAAATCAAATTTTAATTTTTATGTAGTCCTGCACACTCAGTTGCATCAACGTCCTTCGATGAACATCACAACAATTCAGTAGATGCTTCTCGTTTTCCAGCTCAAATGACACGTCCATCAACGCCGATGGCCATCAATAATGACTATGTAGATATAAGTATGGAAGCAACGCAATTGGGAGGAGTTGGAAGCGGCAGCGGCGTCAACATGGGAATAGTAGGTGGCCTTTGTGCTGCACAAGCCACCACCACCAATCCTATTCCGACTATGTCACCGATGCAACAACAACAAATGGTACATGCATTATCTCCGCAACATATTGGCAATCAGAGCAATCAACTATCTATGATTATTCCACAACCACCAGTGATGTCACAGCAGCAGATTCAACAACAACAACAACAGCAACAGATTCAACAACAACAGTTTCAACAACAACAACAACAGCTTCAACAGCAACAACAGTTACTTCAAGCACAACAACAACAGCAACAACAAGCACAACAAATGCTTCAGCATCAACAGCTTCCACAACAACAACAACAACAGCAGCAAATTCATCAACCACCCCCTCTGCCGCCACCGCAGATTCAACAACAACATCAAATCCAACAACAACAACAGCAACCAATAGCACAGCCACCAGCACCGCAGCAACCCCAACAACAACAACAAATGGCAACATCACCACCCCAACAAATGCAAACGACTCCACTAGTTCCCCAACAACAACAACAAATTCAACAACAACAGCAACAGACAAATCAACAACAACAGCAACAACAACAAGTCATAAATGAGGCTAAAGAAAAACTTAAACAAGAAAAAAAGGAAAAACATGCCACCAAGAAGCTAATGAAGGATTTAGCCGTTTGCAAAACAGTTTTAGGGGAAATGGAGGTGAGTTTTCTTGTACATACTTTTTTTTTGTAAAAAAAAATTGTATTCTTTTTAAACTTGTTTCTGTAATCCTTTTGCTGCACAAGTAAAATTAATTCAATTTTAAGTGAAGGACGGATTGTTTTGTAAAATGGAATATATTTTTTTTTATAAACTTTTTACAGTTACATGAAGACTCTTGGCCATTTTTATTACCTGTGAATACAAAGCAATTCCCAACGTATCGTAAAATAATTAAGATTCCAATGGATCTATCAACAATCAAAAAACGTCTTCAAGATTTAAGGTGAGTTTTTTTTTTTGGGAGACGATAATTGCTGATCAATTATTATGTTATGGGTTATGAGAGCATATAATGCATATTTTTGTATGCTTTTTGATTTTATTTATTTATTTATTCCTAAATTAAGTATAACACGTAGTACATAATTATATTAATTGTTTTATTGTTTCTAATATTAAGAGTTTTCTAACTAATGTGCTGTCTGAGAATATCTTCAAATAAAATATAACGGGGTGAAGTTAGAAAGTCACGTATTATAAAACTTAATTTAGTGAATGAATAAATAAATACATAAGATCATAAAACATACACAAATGTGCCTATGTGCTTTTATGGAATTATGCCGCATTCCTTTCAATTACATACTTGCAGTCGCTTTTAAATACAAAAGAGCTACATATTTAGAGAATTGAAAAAAAAACTATTTGGTTTTGTGAATGTATGTGTGTCCAAGTTATGTTTATGCACTTAGAATAGGAAAAGTACTTTTTTTTTGTAAAAATATTTTTTTTATGTTTCCCCACAAAATGTTTTATAATTCACAAATAAACATAAACTGGGGTGGAATCATATATAATATGATAGTTGATGATCAAAATATTTTTTTTGTGTTTTATGCAAGATAGTTAAATAAAAAAAAAAGCTTTTTTGTAATGATTTAAAGTGATGCCTAATTAGTGTTCGTTTTTATACAAAAATATGCAATTTTCATGAAAGTTTGAATGGTTAATTCGAGTTGAAAAATCGATCTAATATCAATTGTTATATGATTCCCATTCCACCCCTGGCTCCGGTTTTTTTTTACACAAAACCAAATTGTATTAAAGAAAAAAATTAGCACGCATCCCGTTCGCATTCGTTCATTTTCCCAATAAAAATCTTTACTCTTCAATCAAACTTTTCAAAAACCATGTTTATGAAATTAAAAACTAATTTGATGTGATGAAAAATATTCTAAGTAGTTTCGCATTATAGTGAAATGATTGACATGAAAATGTAAATTTAGTGATTACACATGCACATGTTACAAAATCCAATAAGTCAATTCCAGTTATGCTAGAATTTGTAAAGAGGGGGATTGCAATTACAGCTAAAAACGATTGCAAATCATGTGAGGCATTCAAGAGGAGTACTATGGCATTTCTTATCTTCTTTTTTTGCAAAAATCTTTTCGTTGTTGTCTTCCAGTTTGGTTGCTTAATTTTCTATTTATTTGGTTCTTTCATACTTCCCTTTCTTATAATTAATTTTTTTTTAACATTAACTAGCTGAATACAATGGTGCAAATGTAGCTACAAAAGTTGGCGGCAGATGAGCAAAAAGTTGAGAATTTTTCAACTTGCGCTACAAGCTACAATTACACCATTGTATCCAGCATTTAAGACCTTTAATTGTTTCGTGTTTGTTAACTTGACTAATGGCGCTTTAAAACGCCTTTATTGACCAGTGCGTTTATTTGACTCAGCAGTTTGTACCACCCCCAAATATTTTTTGCTCATTCGATAGAGAATTGGCTGAATATTATAACTCGGATTTTTCGCACTCGTGAAATTCACCTTTTGGCCGCCATCTTGGATTTTAGTTTTTATCAATAATCTCGACTTCTATTCATCCTAGGTAAAAGTAGGTAATACTAAAAACGTAGACAGTTAAATTTCGCGTCTTTTATGTTAATAACATTTTTTAGATATTCTGAATATTAAAAAAGTTAAAAGCCAAAACAGTAAAAAAAAAAAAACGAAAAAAAAGAACATTCTTAAGTATGTACTGAGCACTTTTTATCAAAATTTTGAAATAAACGTTCGAGAAAAGGTTTTTCACCTTAAAAATTTTCTAAAACTCTGCTATACACTTTTTTTTATATCGCTAAAAATACAAAAGTTATTAATACTTTTTTGTCTATAGCCGTGTTTTATTGGTAACTCAGTACTTAGCTCAGTAAAAATTTGTATGGGAAACAACAACAAATGATTACTAAGGATAAACGAAAGTTTTTTATTTGTTGGTTTACAGAGAATTTCTTTTTCTAAACTTATACATTTTTGATCCTTTAACAATAAAGGATTATTAATAATAAATAAAAGTAATCGTTTGTTGTTGTTTAAAGGATAAAATGTTTACTCAGTAAAATACTGAGTACCAATAAAACACGGCTTATGTATCTTTCTTACTTTTTTCTGAAATTTTTTTCAACCAAATCTTGAATTTTAAATGCTAAGTTATTATTTTATAGCCTTGTGTTATAAAATAAAACTGAAGACGTTATTTTTTTGTAATTTCAGTCCATATTTCCGTAAAATCGGAAAAATCTCAGATTTCATGATTTATTTGCCACTTCAAATTCAAAAAAATCGATCAGAGATTAAAAAATCTGAATCTCGATTTTTATCAAAATTCACACATGCACACGCATTTTTACACACGCTCCTCTGTTTGACATTTGCTTAAACATTTGTTGTTGTTTCTTTACAAGGTTTTTAATATCAAGATATTTTGCACACAATTACAAAAATAGATTTCATCTTCTAATTTCCAGGAAAATTTGACATAGAAAATCTACAAAGCGAATTTAAAGCGACATTAGAGTATTATTTTTTTTTTTATTTGTTGGGGTCTAATATAAAAAATTAAAGTAACATCAGAATAACGAAATTATTAGGCAAAATACAGGAACAAGTGGAACAATTTCAAATATTACAGTAAACGGTATTAACAATTATGCAAAATTTGCTACAATGCTCTCGGTGTGTTAATTATCGAACTTAAATTTCTGTTCATCTAAGCAAAAAGTAAATCTCACTAAATTTTTTTTTTAATTGATCTAAGGTGGATGAAGAACTACTATTTCAGACTACATTCATCTTAATTTTATTCTTCAAACAAACTTTCCAATTTTAACATTTTTTATTTACTTTCAGTTATAAAACCCGTGAAGATTTCTGCGTAGATGTGCGGCAAATCTTTGACAATTGCGAAATGTTTAACGAAGATGACTCACCTGTCGGCAAAGCAGGACACGGCATGAGAAAATTCTTTGAAGTCCGATGGGCTGAACTGACTGATAACAAACATTCATGATATCAAATGCATCACCTAAAGTATTCGAATGATTAGAAAGCTTAAATAGTATTTATAAAAAAAAAATCACACACAAATATTAAAACAAAAAAACAAAAAAAAAATTGATTTAGAAATAGCATTAAAACAAATCTTAGTTATAAATTAAATTAAATAAAAAAAAATACAATTATAAAATGTAAAGCAAAGCAAACAAATTATAAAAATATTAATAATAAAATACAAAAAGAAAAAAACAACAACAAACGTATTCCAATTCGTATGGAAAAAAGATTTTTAGTCTTAAAACATTTTTAAAAATATATATATTTTTTATTTTCGTTCGTTTGTTTATTTGTTTAAAATAAACCAACTTCTGTTCTGTAAATAGCTTACTTTTTTATATTTAAATAATTTTTTAAAACAAAAGAAAAAAAAACTTAATTTTTAGTAATTGATGTATTTTTTTAAGCTAAATAATGCTTCGCTACACAAAATGAATATTTTCCTATAATTTTAGTTCACACTCAAGCAAACCCAGAAATGAAAGCAGATGAAAATATTTTGAAACAAATTTTTTGTACAAACTTTTTAGAGATTTTACTTGACAGTATTTTTTTTTTTTTCATTTTTTCTTTTGCTTTTGTTAAAATAATTAAATATTATATTTTTTACACACGAGAACAATAATAATAATCTACAAGCATACGAGCAAGGGAAGACTTAAACTTTTACGTTATCAAAAAAAAAAGTAGAAAAAAACGTCTTTCATGCGGAATTCGCCCCCGCTTTTAAATGATATTGTCACTAAATTATTTTAATTTGATTCTTTTTTAAATTATTATTTTAACATGACATCATATTTATCATCATTGTGCGCATTTTTATTATTTTTTATTCTTAACAAAAAAATAATAACGTACTTATAGTTAAGAGAATGAAATTGCTTCACTTCAAAGCAGTTTTATTTTTTATTTTAATTTCGTTTTATTTTTTTAAGAATAACCTAAAAAAATATATATCAGTCCTTTTTCTTTTTTTTTATTATTTTTTTTTTACTTATGTGTATTAAATATTTATATAAATATATTTTGTATGTATAATTGGTATTTTTAGAATAATATAACTTTATGTCTATAAAATAAATATAGGAGTGTATAATTTTTTTCTTCATATGTGTATCGACGAGATTGTTTTTTTCTTATATAGTTTTTTTTTTTTTTTATTTCCTAATTTATTTTCCATGCATTGTTCTAGTTTAAGTTTTAAATTCTTTGAAATAATTAAAAATATATATATATATATACACAAAAATATTATATACACTTAAAAAAAGAAAACTCATAACGTTAAGAAAAACAAAAACGATGTTCGATATGCAAGAAATATATTCGTAAATACAATACTGAAACTATGAAAAACTAGAATGATTGGAAAGTGTGTTTTATTTTATTATAACTATGGGTTTTTTTTTTTTTTAAAGAGTTTGAAGAGGCCTTTTGATTCCTCGTTTTTGGAAGAAAAATTTTTTTTTCTAGACAAGGGTTCTCCTTGTATTTGGATGCTTTCATAAATGCATGATTGCGCAAGTCTAACAAATGCAAAGATTTCATTAATGCAAATGACAAATTTCAGGTATTCTGTAAATGTAAAACGCAAATAAATATTTGCAGCGCAAATGAGCAAATGATAAAATTCTCATACCAAGTGAATTTAAACATAGAGAAAGAGAGAACATGATGTAAAAGATGATAAAGCTTTTCTTTATTTATCATATCTGTCAAAATTTTGATTGGAAATTCAAAGTTCAAGTCAAAATAACAAAAACATAGAAATGATAGTATTTTTCCTAAAGGATTGAATAATGATGATTCGGATTCGACCTTAGCGAGAGGTCCGTCGGAGCGGAAATATCTCCGCTTCGAGGTGTGCTTCCGACAGGTAAAAGCTCTCCGATTCGTATGAAATCGGAAAAATTGCCGCTCCGACGGATAGATATTTCGCTATACCCATTATATTTGGAAGCATAAATGTATCCACCATTATGTTGTCGAAGAGGCAGAATTGAAACTTCAAAATTTTGACATTTGACGCAAATCAGAAAAAAAATTTCATACAGGCGCAATTATGAAAGCACCCAAAACTTAAAGAGACCCTTTTTTTTATGTCTCACTCGAGGCATTTGGAGTAGGTTCCATTTTCAAAAATTCCTATACTATTTATTTATTTCCTATTTATGTAGGTAGGTACATATTTTGTGTTAATTTGCTATAAAAAAGAGTCGTTTTAAATTTCATTTAACTGAATGCAGTCTATGAAACGGTTTTGATGTGAAACGGTATTTTTCAAAATCGTTTTTTTGTAGTTACTAAACCACAAATAAAGTGGTTGTTGTATTTGGTAAATACCTGTAATAACCGATTTTCTATCTTTTGCCATAATTCCAATATTTTACCATACAAACGGTTTGTGTCTAGAATAGTTGTATAAGAAAAAAAGTAATTCACCATTTTGACACAGCCATTGTCATTTTTTTTTATAATATTCTTTTGAAAGTAATGCCCCTTTTACAAGAATGAAAACTTGACAGTATTTTTGCCATTTTATTTTTCGTCTCATAAAGGCTTTGCTATATTTTTTAAAATGCCAAAAGAATGAACCTGCTGATTATATTCTATGCCAGTT
The DNA here is from genome assembly GCF_945859705.1 of Episyrphus balteatus. Lineage (NCBI taxonomy): Eukaryota > Metazoa > Arthropoda > Insecta > Diptera > Syrphidae > Episyrphus > Episyrphus balteatus. The sequence continues at coordinate 144,624,953 of NC_079134.1, read as the reverse complement.
TTGACAGTTAAGTATCAAAATAACCAAAAAGTTGTCACTCCTGTAAATGTTGCATATCTAAAGGAATATAAGCTGCGTTCCTTTGGAAATATTTATCTACTGCTTAGTACTTAAAGCTGCTTTGAACTACTTTTTCAGTATAGCAAAAGTAGTTCAAAGTAGTTTTAAGTACTAAGCAGTAGATAAATATTTCCAAAGGAACGCAGCTATTAGTCCAGCTCAAAAAGACAAAAACTCTATATAAAAAACGTTATATATTTAAATCAGTCACAAGAAGTTTATTTGAGAAATTAAGCGAGTGTTATAGTGGAGTAACTTAAGCAAACAAAATGGCAATATTAGGTAGGGAACCCGACCGAACAGCTCTGATTTTTACTACCTTTTTTTTTTTTCAAACGTAGGTAATCAAAAATTTATCCTCTATACGTTAAAAATTGGACGGTGTTGCCGATTGTCTAGGAAAAAAATGAGAGTGTGGGGCTTCTATCGTTTAAGCGATAGATGCAATTTTCTCACAAATTGGCATTTTTAAAAAGCTAGAAGCTTATTCCTATTTGTAAAATTAAAGTTAAGTCGTCAAACTCAGAATTTTGAAAACAAAAATTATTGAAAAGATTTTAACATGTCTTTAAAAAAACAGTTCGTAGTGAAATATAGATTTATTTTTCAATTTCTTTTTGGCCATATTTATTTTTGAGTTTATAAAAAAATATTAAAAAGTATTTCATTTTCAAAGAGCCTTTATTGTTAGGTTACATAGAGAAAATTTGAAGGTCTTGTTTGTCAAAGTTGTTTCAGTACAAAAATTCGATTTTATTAAAAAAAAATCGATGAAATTGAAATAATTTTTTTGTTTCGAAACTGTGATGTAAAGGACCTTTTCCTCTTCTGAATACAAGTAACAATTAATATGATAAAAAAATAGTTTAAAGATAAATTCATATTTTATTACTAAAATTTTTGAAAAAAAGTGTTTTTTAATAATTTTTTTTTTTCAAAATTCTGAATTTGAGGACAATTTTTCCGAATATTCTTCATTAAATTTATTTTATTTAAATTCAACAGAAAGGAATAAACTTTAGCTGTTTAAAAAATGTGCATTTAAATAATTTAAGTGTTGCCGTTGTGTTAAAAATATTTGTATTGTGTTTGAATTCAAATTGTGAGGAAATTGCATCTATCGCTTAAACGATTGAAGATTGTCCCTCACTCCCATATTTTTTCTTTCCTTAAATTAAATAAACAATCGTTTGGTATCATTTAATTTATAGAATTTAAACAAAAAAATTGTTTTTGTTCACAAAGAACTTAATTTTAATTAAAAAAAATTAATACGAAAACATCGGCAATTTTTAATATAATTAATTAATTATATTAAAAAAATTAATTAAAAAAAAGATAATCAACATCGGAGCTGTTCGGTCGAGTTCCCTAATAGTTTGCTGTAGTTTTTCCACTATTTGTAAATTCAAATTTCTACAAAATTAATTTGAAAAAAAAAAATAAAAAATAATGTCTTCTTTTTCTATTCCCTGACTAAAAATTCTGGTTCTTTAAAGCCTTACAGACAGAGCCGGTTTTAGGGGGGGGCAGCCTGGGCCGTCGCCCAGGGGCGCAAGAATTGAGGGGCGCCACAGGCGCCCCGAACTTTTACAAAAGTTATATAAATAACGAAGTCTTTCCAATCGATGTTTTATTTTTTTTTTACATTCACAAAAGCGCCCCAATTTGTTTCTATTTTTCATTTTCAACGGCGCTCGTATTGTTTGTCCTAAACTTTTTGAAGAATAAAGGCGCCCCCCAATTTTGGGTTAATTTATTTGGCTTCCGGAAGGACAATGGTGTCCAAAATCTTCGTTCATCTTTGAAGAACAAGGCGCCCCAATTTCTTTTGAAAGACTAAAGCAATCCTAATATTCCTCCTATTAATTTAATTTTTGCAAAGGTGCCCCTATAATAATGAATAAGGAAAGAGAAGGGAGACGGACAGAATCCCGAAATTAAAAATCCAGAAAGCCCAAAATCCAGAAAAACCTAAATTCCGAAAACCCAAAAACACAGAATCCCGAAAACCCAAAATCCAGAAATGCCAAAAATTGACAGCTTCTCCATTTCTTATTAAAACTACGTTTGTGTGTGAGAATAAAAAAATAGGTCTATTCGTTGTTCCCCCCTCCAAGGCACTCTAAGTCATTTCAATTAACTGTGAAAAAAATCTGAGTTTCTCGGGTTTTCATTTTACATCGAACACCTCAGAGCTTTAGTTTCATCAGCGAACATCGAACACAGAGGAAATAACTCTGGTTGAAAAAGGAGCTACAAAAAACGCTTGACAACGGATTCGGAGCGACCCAGAGTGCCCTAGAGCTCACAACGAACAAACCTTATACTTATAAAGGTATGTTGTTTTCGATTGGCAGTCCGGAAGCGCCTGGAATCATTAAGAAGCGTGCTGCAAGTTTTTTATTCTCCTAGTGAAAAAACAAAAACAAAATATTTGATTTTTCACCAATACAGATATTAAATTTTAGAATTGGGTGGAAGCGATTCAAAGTTTTTTATTGGATTTCAGAATGAGTGAATCATTGAGTGATTCCAATCGAAAACGACATTAATGTACCTAGTTGAAAAAGTTTTTGAAAAAATATTGTTCAAATAAAACCAACTGTACCTAATCTTTAAATGTGTTTAAACAAAAAAGTCAGAGATAAAGGTAGTCTTGTCAATTGAGCCTAAATGACATGAATAATTAATTTTTTTTTTAAGTTAACCTTTTTAAGTTAATACACTGCACATTTTTAATAAATGCATTAACAAGTATATGAGAGGTAAGACATAATCTGCTATTGCTTTTTTTCGTGATTTTAAAAAATTGTTTTTAGATGAATTTTTTTTTAGAGGCGCCACTTGCAATCTTGCCCAGGGGCGCCGGTAGTGCTTAAACCGGCACTGCTTACAGATGGTTCCTACTGACTGTAGCTCCTGTAAAGCTTAATAAAAAAATTCTGTTCGAATGTATGTACATGTGTACCAAATGAGTAATATCGCTATTGATTTTATTCAAAGAATAAATTTGAATTCTTCAAACCTTATAGGACTCAAAATATCTTTCCAACTTTTTTTGACACTAAACCGACCAATTTGTGTTAACTTGATTTAAATTAATTGATCAATGAAAGCAAAGTCAAGATCAATATTTTACAGTTAAATTTTATCCAAATTAATTTTTGCCTTCTCAACACAAAAGTTAAAAAAAAAAAAAAACAAAAATTATGAGTTATGACCCATCAGTCAAAAAACCATACAAAAATGTGTTGGTTTATTGTTTTGACAGTTCTTTCACAACATGTCAGTTTTCTGTTGTTATTTGAGCTGGCTCTGATGAAGGATAGGATACCACCAAAAATTATATTTTTCAGATGAAAAAGTAAATCGTAAATCATCTGACAGCTAACATGATTGAAGGTGGTTAAATTAGCAAGACTTTTTTTTTTGTTTGTTGTTTCTTTTATTAATCCCCTAACATAAAAATACAAAAAAACCAACTCTTTTAAGGAAAGCGTTAATGTGTGAGCTTTAAATGGGTTCCTCCATTCCTGGTAATAAAGCATTAAAAATTTTTGAATGGTACCCAATTTGATTTTTTTATGATTTTTATGAGCTTATAAATTATTATGGTTGCGGATTGATTGAATTTCTCACTAAATAGATATACCAAAAAACGTGATGAATAGAATTGATAATTTGTCGGCACAGACAAATTCGTTTTGCTACTCGTTGGTTGAAATTGAAAAGTATCCCAATTTTTTTTTTGCGGAGGAGATCAAAGAATATGGTTTTGATTTCTCACGGCGAGAGATTAACCTAAATGTGTGGTGTCTTGTTTATTACACTGGTCTGCAAAATGTATCTTTTTTTTTTCAAATAATTTTTTGAAATTATGAAAGATTTAGCTTTTTAGAATCTAAAACTGGTTTCAGAAAAATTCTAGCACGTACCATTTTCTTAAAATAATTTTTGAAAAATATGAGTAGTTTGTAAAAAATAATCCTTTTGGATTCGGTTGACCTTGTACAAAAATTAAACTATTATTCTTATTCATCTCAAATTTTTAGGACTTATTTCTCATAACATGACCTAAAGTATGACACCAAATTTGTATTTAATAATAATTAAAGTTTACACAAATTTTAAATACTAATTGACAAAAACAGCAAAAAGATTGAAAACCTGCAGTTTTTAGTAATTAAAGAAAACGTAAAATCTCAACACCGGTTATATTTAAAAAAATCAAATATGTAAAGAAAACTGTCATAAAATACATTAAAACAAATTTATACCTACGTGTAATTTTATGTACTATTTTTTTATTTAGAAATATCTTATTTGTGATAAGCCATTCGATAAACTGCTTCATATTTGTTTCTCCTAGGAACAAAAGTATACTTTTCTTATGGTTTTTGCTGTGCTGAGTTCGAATCTGAAGTCAAAAAAAATCTATCACGTCAGGAATTTGAGACATACGCATTAAAGAATCACAAAATTAAGTTTTTTTTTATAGAAAATATCAAAAAAACTACTTTATCTCAAAAAACCAGAGCTGAATTCGGATTCAAAATCAGCACACTAATTAGAAAAGTATACTTTTGTTCTTGGGAGAAAGAAATATGAATTTTTAAAGATCAGTTTCTTTATGGTAAGATAAGCCAAACCTACTATACTTACTTAAATTTAGATATCTCGGAGAAGAAAAGAGATATTGAGAAGATTAAAACTGAATTTGAAATAAAATAAAATGCACGACTGGGTCGCATGAACTTGCTCTTGGAGTTCAAGTTGCTTAAATTTTTAAGACTTTTTATATATGTAGTTTAAAAAAAAAATAAAATAAAATCTGAAATCAAATTGCCCTCCAAAACAAGTATGCAGTTTTGATTGATATATTAAAGTGCATTTTTAGAAAAAAAAATTTCAAAATCGTTAGAGCCGGTTTTTAAAAAAACAATTTTTTATAAATAATTGTTTAGAAAAAAAGTTTTTAAATAAAATTGGTATGCCATTTTGTAGAAATCACTAATCAACATCTAAAAACAAAATTTCAAAAAAATTGAATGTCCCGTTTTCGAAAATTTGATTTTTCAAAAAAAAAAATTTCAAAATTTTTTTAAAAATCCAAAAATTATTTTTCTTGAAATTTAGTTTTTGGCTTATATTAAAATTATATAAATGCTTTTTCATAAAAAGTTTCGTTAAAATCGAACAAGCATTTTCGGATATAATCGAATTTGAAAAAAATGGTTCTATGGCAGGTACCGTTAATAATGATTAAAAAAAAAAATTATAAGAAGATAGACCTTGCCTTAAAACTTACATTTGAATTTTTTAAATAAAATCGTTGGATCCGTTTTTGAGCAATTTCAATTTTACTAAAATCCAGGGGCGGATCCAGGATTTTTTTCTGGGGGGGGCACAAGGGCCGGATTGGCAAAAAAAAACAGCAATAACAGTTAGAAATAAAGTGAAGTGCCATACGACTGACTAACAAGCAGAAAATTTTAACGACCCACAGTGGTCTTAAACCTGGCCAAAAATATTAGGCACATTTCCCACATCAAATAGGTACCAAATGACCAAAAAGTTATTCGGAAGGCAAAATTTTCATTTTCTTGTTACAGTAAAAGCCACTTTAGTGCTAACCCTCTTACTCCTGGATTAGCCGGAAGAAAAAAAATATAAAAAATCAGAAAATGAACGTACAATTCTGTGCTATATTAAAGTTAGTAATCTATTCTTTATTTCATTTTTTGACTTAAGTTGTTTCACCAAATAGTTTTTGAGAAATTAAGTTTTAAAGATGAAATTTTGAAAAAAAAAATGTTTACGTTTTTTAATTGATTTTGTATAAAATTTTGCAATATTATGGACATAATTATACCATTAGTTAATGACCTAGTAGTTTTTAGTCAAATACTAAAGACTTCATTCTAATAAATATTAAAGTTCCTAAGAATAACAAAAAAACTGAATCATACTTTTTTTGCCGGGAAACCCAGTTTTGTTTTTTTTTATTTGCATTAACCTTTTGTAACCCAAGGTCGTAAATTTAAAAATTAATAAGTCAATCGATTGGCCTTAATCTTTAATAAAACACGTATTTTTTTAAAATTCAATAAAGTCATTATTTACTTAGTTATTTCGATATTTTTTGAGTAAAAAAAGTTTAATTTATTTTTATATAAAAATGCAAAAATTCAAGCAAAAAACTATCTAATATTAATTTTTAGGCACTTTTCTAAAATCCAAAAATAAAACCCCGTGGGGTTTACTAACAAAAACTATTTTTTTTTCTGAATTTCGTAGTTTTTACACAAATTTGCTTATTTTCAAAAAAAGCCCAACTTTCAACATTAACTGTCAATTAAAAACTATTGGTGCTATTTATTAGAAATTTGAAGTATTATTTCGATAAAGCAATACTTAAAGATTATAATATTAGAAGCTTCAAAAGAAAAAAAAAAAATTGTTTGTAGAGCTTTTATGCAATCTTTTTCGGTTTGTTACAGAAATGTCACATGGAGCTACAAGGGGTTAAATTGTTTTATATCTCAAGAATATTGTGTTCAAATTGTAGGTCTCTTGGAGCCAAACTGACCAAGTTATGAGTATTTTAATACTTCCCTTAGGAACGTTTTAGTCTTTTAGTCCAGAGTTCAAAACTTTAAATTGTTATCCCCACAACTAATGTTTTCAACGCCGGTACTCCTCATAACTTCAAAACTACTGCACCGATTCTTTTGAAATTTGGAACACTATTTTTTTTTTACATATTTTTAAAGGTATCCCTGGAGAAATTTTCTAAATAAAATAATATTTATAAAAATCTATAAGTAAGGGTCGCTTTTGAGGAGTTTTTTTTTCAAGGGGTCTTTATTTTCGGGGTGGAAACTTGGGCAAACTTCTGAAATGCAAGTTTGTTCTACATATCCAGCAGTTCTATAATATATAGTTTATGCAATTTTGTGACGTGTTCCGCTATTTTAAAAACACTAATGTTAAAAAAAAAAACAACGAAAAAAGTGCAAATTTTTTAACCCCTCTGTATGAAAAAATAGAGTTGCATATACAATTATTTTAATTATATCATTCAATCTCATTCGATGTCCATATCAAAATTTTTCACCAAAATCACTTTGAAAATTCACTTTTTTTTTAAATCGAAAAAAAAAATTCGTGTGTACCCAACAAATAGCCGTTTATTTATTTGTGAGGTGGAGCTTTTCATGGGAAAGGGATGCAACAATCAACAAAATTCGCATTTTCAGCCAGAAATAGACAAGAGTTTCACTCAAGTTCTTTCTGTTATTATTCATATATTTTTAAAACTCTTATAGTTTGATTTCCTTTAAGTATGAACTTTAAGTTCTGGGGGGGGCACGTGCCCCCGTGCCCCCCCTGGATCCGCCTATGCTAAAATCGGTATATGACAAGTACCGTTCTTTTTTTTTCAAAAAAAAATTAATTCCAAAAACCCCTCTGGAGAGTCGCCAAATAATGCTACATACCAAGCTTGACATCAATCGGTCCATCCGTTTAGGCTGTAGCTTCGTTTACAGACAGACAGACTGACAGACAGACAGGCGGACTTCCGGGACACACTTTTTTGGCATTCTCTATCATCGTAATGTCATGGAAAAATGTTAGTACCTATATTGCAAGTAAAATAATTTCTTGAGATTTTCTAACGTGAATATCTAAAAAACGTGTAGAGCTAGAAAAATTCTGACTTCGGATTCGGAATCAGAATACAAGAATCCTTTAGAGAAGTATAATTTTATTAAAAGGAGGATTTCCTTGCAGACCAGTGTTATTTGTTTATTTTTTTTTTGTAGAAATCAGGCCGTTATAGTTGGGCCTTTAAGCTTTAAGCATACAATAGTCCGCAAATGCCACAAGATTCACCTTCAAAGTTCAATCCTACGCAACTGCACTTTCTTTTCATATTAAAATTGCACCAGCACGTTTATACACTTTAAACTTTTAGCAAGTTTTTTATTTCATACCCTTTTGCTAAAGCTGCCAAACGTTTTATTGTTAATTGCATCTGTCAAAAACGATCCAAATCAAACTATATAACAAATTCCCCAAAGGCCAACCAACCAACGAACCATCAAACAAACAAACACACCACACCACAGACTCTCAACTATCTGTCAAGAGTGTGTTTGTTTGTTTGAGAAATCTCTGTGGTCACCTGAGATCACCCATCGATCAGTTTGCACTCGATCAATCGATCGATCCATGGATGGCGCGTTGATTATCACAGGTAATACAATAACAAACATGATCATTATAATCTTCGCAATCAACATCAATTTGCAATCGATAATTGCTGATTGATGATGTAATGATGATTGGTCAGAAAATTATTCAGCTTCTCTGATGCTTGCTCTGTGCTTAAATTGACCTTTATCCGGCAACATTCCATTTGCTTCTTTTGGTACCCCTCGGGGTTAAAAGCCCCAATCAGACCAACTGATAGACATTCAGACTCGTCTTTGATGATGGTAGTTTTGGCCAAATCCAAAGAAAAAAAAAGAAATAAATATCATCGCGTCCAAATGAAAAAGTTAAAAGCGCATCGAAAAACTCACCACAATTGGCACACGATTGCACCGCACACACAGTTTCTTGTGTGTACGCGATGCCGATCGACCTTAATGATATGGATGATGCCGCCGCGATTGAGACCGTAATCGAAACGTATTCATTTGTGGCGGCTGCACAGAGTGGTGACCGGCCGGCTGGCCGGTAAGACCAGCAATTTGAAAATAGCATTTGAGGCACTTTTTTACAGTTTTTTTTTTTTTAATGCGGTTGCGAATGCGGTGGGTGGGTAATTTGCAATTGCAATGCTTTGTCGATCAGTTTCATGATTGCAACGATAATGATGATCAGTCGTGGCCAAGTTGTGGGTTACAACTTACAATATTATACAATTTGAACTGGTGCGGACACTCATGCAATATCGTGTGGTCAGTGGCTAACTGTTGAATTGGCCTAATGTTTGACTTCGTGCCAATATAATCAAATCATGAAAAAGGCGTTTTTCTTACTTTTGTCTTACATGTCCATTAAGGTTTAACAATGTAGACGTACATGTCGGTTGAGTAATGCTCGATATATTTAGTTTTATATTTTTTTTTTAAACAACAACATGTTATGATGAATTGCCTATTGATTTTACATTAGGCATTAAATTTACGTAAACAAAAAAGTGTGAATTGGGTTACAAAACAAAGAGCTTTGCATTTTTAAATGAAAACATCCTTAAAATATAAATAAAATTGCTATCAAACAAACGAAACAAAAGAGCTGATGTAAGAACTTAAAAAAAAAATTTTTAGGATTAAATTTATAGAATGACCCAACTTTAAAGGTGAACTATAGCTTATTTAATTTTATGTATAAATACAAAAACACATCGTGAAAATATAATAAAGTTTATAATCATTAATGATAAAAAATATACGTGTTGGACTTTTCGATATTCACTTTAAAGGCCCAACCAATAACCATATCACTCGAATATTAATATTAGAATTCAGAGTCATTTCCAAATGCCCCACGTGGGGCACTTCCAAATGCCCCTCGTGGTCATTTCCAAATGCCCCACATGGGGCATTTCCAAATGCCCCTCGTTTGTCATTTCCAAATGCCCCACGTGGGTCATTTCCAAATGCCCCGCATGGGGCATTTCCAAAATGCCCCACATGGGGCATTTCCAAAATGCCCCACATGGGGCATTTCCAAATGCCCCTCGTGGGTCACTTCCAAATGCCCCACGTGGGTCATTTCCAAATGCCCCACGTGGGGCATTTCCAAATGCCCCTCGTGGGTCATTTCCAAATGCCCCACATGGGGCATTTCCAAATGCCCCACATGGGGCATTTCCAAATGCCCCTCGTGGGTCATTTCCAATTGCCTCACATGGGGCATTTCCAAATGCCCCTCGTGGGTCATTTCCAATTGCCCACATGGGGCATTTCCAAATGCCCCACATGGGGCATTTCCAAATGCCCCACATGGGGCATTTCCAAATGCCCCTCGTGGGTCATTTCCAATTGCCTCACATGGGGCATTTCCAAATGCCCCACGTGGGTTATTTCCAAATGCCCCACATTTGGCATTTCTAAATGCCCCACATGGGGCTTTTCCAAATGCCCCACGTGGGGCATTTCCAAATACCCCTCGTGGGTCATTTCCAAATGCCCCACGTGGGTCATTTCCAAATGCCCCACATGGGGCATTTCCAAATGCACCTCGTGGGTCATTTCCAAATGCCCCACGTGGGGCATTTCCAAATGCCCCTCGTGGGTCATTTCCAAATGCCCCACGTGGGTCATTTCCAAATGCCCCACGTGGGGCATTTCCAAATGCCCCTCGTGGGTCATTTCCAAATGCCCCACGTGGGTCATTTCCAAATGCTCGTCGTGGGTCACTTCCAAATGCCCCACGTGGGTCATTTCCAAATGCCCCACGTGTTTCATTTCCAAATGCCCCACATGGGGCATTTCTAAATGCCCCAAGTGGGTCATATCCAAATGCCCCACGTGGGTCATTTCCAAATGCCCCACGTGGGTCATTTCCAAATGCCCCACGTGGGTCATTTCCAAATGCACCTCGTGGGTCATTTCCAAATGCCCCACGTGGGTCATTTCCAAATGCCCCACGTGGGGCATTTCCAAATGCCCCTCGTGGGTCATTTCCAAATGCCCCACATGGGGCATTTCCAAATGCCCCACGTGGGGCATTTCCAAATGCCCCACGTGGGTCATTTCCAAATGCCCCACGTGGGTCATTTCCAAATGCCCCACGTGGGTCATTTCCAAATGCCCCACGTGGGGCATTTCCAAATGCCCTTCGTGGGTCATTTCCAAATGCCCCTTGTGGGTCATTTCCAAATGCCCCACGTGGGTCATTTCCAAATGCCCCTTGTGGGTCATTTCCATATGCCCCACGTGGGTCATTTCCAAATGCCCCACGTGGGGCATTTCCAAATGCCCCTCGTGGGTCATTTCCAAATGCCCCACGTTGGTCATTTCCAAATGCCCCACATGGGTCATTTCCAAATGCCCCACGTGGGGCATTTCCAAATATGCCCCACATGGGTCATTTCCAAATGCCCCACGTGGGGCATTTCCAAATGCCCTTCGTGGGTCATTTCCAAATGCCCCTTGTGGGTCATTTCCAAATGCCCCACGTGGGTCATTTCCAAGTGCCCCACGTGGGGCATTTCCAAGTGCCCCACGTGGGGCATTTCCAAATGCCCCTCGTGGGTCATTTCCAAATGCCCCACGTGGGTCATTTCCAAATGCCCCACATGGGGCATTTCTAAAAGCCCCACGTGGGGCATTTCCAAATGCCCCTCGTGGGTCATTTCCAATTGCCCCACGTGGGTCATTTCAACATGCCCCACGAGGGTCAATTCCAAATGCCCCACGTGGGGCATTTCCAAATGCCCCTCGTGGGTCATTTCCAAATGCCCCTCGTGGGTCATTTCCAAATGCCCCACGTGGGTCATTTCCAAATGCCCCACATGGGGCATTTCCAAATGCCCCACATGGGGCATTTCTAAAAGCCCCACGTGGGGCATTTCCAAATGCCCCTCGTGGGTCATTTCCAATTGCCGCACGTGGGTCATTTCCAAATGCCCCACGTGGGTCATTTCCAAATGCCCCACGTGGGGCATTTCCAAATGCACCTCGTGGGTCATTTCCAAATGCCCCACGTGGGGCATTTCCAAATGCACTTCGTGGGTCATTTCCAAATGCCCCATATCCGTCGTTTCCAAATGCCCCACGTGGGGCATTTCCAAATGCCCCTCGTGGGTCATTTCCAAATGCCCCACGAGGGTCATTTCCAAATGCCCCACGTGGGTCATTTCAGAATGCCCCACATGGGGCATTTCCAAATGCCCCACATGGGGCATTTCTAAAAGCCCCACGTGGGGCATTTCCAAATGCCCCTCGTGGGTCATTTCCAATTGCCCCACGTGGGTCATTTCCAAATGCCCCACGTGGGTCATTTCCAAATGCCCCACGTGGGGCATTTCCAAGTGCCCCACGTGGGGCATTTCCAAATGCCCCTCGTGGGTCATTTCCAAATGCCCCACGTGGGTTATTTCCAAATGCCCCACATGGGGCATTTCTAAAAGCCCCACGTGGGGCATTTCCAAAGGCCCCTCGTGGGTCATTTCCAATTGCCCCACGTGGGTCATTTCCAAATGCCCCACGAGGGTCAATTCCAAATGCCCCACGTGGGGCATTTCCAAATGCCCCTCGTGGTTCATTTCCAAATGCCCCACGTGGGTCATTTCCAAATGCCCCACATGGGGCATTTCCAAATGCCCCATATGGGGCATTTCCAAATGCCCCATATGGGGCATTTCTAAAAGCCCCACGTGGGGCATTTCCAAATGCCCCTCGTGGGTCATTTCCAATTGCCCCACGTGGGTCATTTCCAAATGCCCCACGTGGGTCATTTCCAAATGCCCCACGTGGGTAATTTCCAAATGCCCCACGTGGGTCATTTCCAAATGCCCCACGTGGGGCATTTCCAAATGCACCTCGTGGGTCATTTCCAAATGCCCCACGTGGGGCATTTCCAAATGCACTTCGTGGGTCATTTCCAAATGCCCCACATGGGTCATTTCCAAATGCCCCACGTGGGGCATTTCCAAATGCCCCTCGTGGGTCATTTCCAAATGCCCCACGTGGGTCATTTCCAAATGCCCCACGTGGGTCATTTCCAAATGCCCCACGTGGGTCATTTCCAAATGCCCCACATGGGGCATTTCCAAATGCCCCACATGGGGCATTTCCAAATGCCCCACATGGGGCATTTCCAAATGCCCCACGTGGGGCATTTCCAAATGCCCCACGTGGGGCATTTCCAAATGCCCCACGTGGGTCATTTCCAAATGCCCCACGTGGGTCATTTCCAAATGCCCCACGTGGGTCATTTCCAAATGCCCCACGTGGGTCATTTCCAAATGCCCCACATGGGTCATTTCCAAATGCCCCACGTGGGGCATTTCCAAATGCCCCACGTGGGGCATTTCCAAATGCCCTTCGTGGGTCATTTCCAAATGCCCCTTGTGGGTCATTTCCAAATGCCCCACGTGGGTCATTTCCAAATGCCCCACATGGGTCATTTCCAAGTGCCCCACGTGGGGCATTTCCAAATGCCCCTCGTGGGTCATTTCCAAATGCCCCTCGTGGGTCATTTCCAAATGCCCCTCGTGGGTCATTTCCAAATGCCCCACGTGGGTCATTTCCAAATGCCCCACATGGGGCATTTCCAAATGCCCCACATGGGGCATTTCCAAATGCCCCACATGGGGCATTTCTAAAAGCCCCACCTGGGGCATTTCCAAATGCCCCTCGTGGGTCATTTCCAAATGCCCCTCGTGGGTCATATCCAAATGCCCCACGTGGGGCATTTCCAACTGCCCCACGTGGGGCATTTCCAACTGCCCCTCGTGGGTCATATCCAAATGCCCCTCGTGGGTCATTTCCAAATGCCCCACGTGGGTCATTTCCAAATGCCCCACATGGGGCATTTCCAAATGCCCCACATGGGGCATTTCCAAATGCCCCACATGGGGCATTTCTAAAAGCCCCACCTGGGGCATTTCCAAATGCCCCTCGTGGGTCATTTCCAAATGCCCCTCGTGGGTCATATCCAAATGCCCCACGTGGGGCATTTCCAACTGCCCCTCGTGGGTCATTTCCTAATGCCCCTCGTGGGTCATTTCCAAATGCCCCTCGTGGGTCATATCCAAATGCCCCACGTGGGGCATTTCCAACTGCCCCTCGTGGGTCATTTCCTAATACCCCTCGTGGGTCATTTCCAAATGCCCCACGTGGGTCATTTCCAAATGCCCCACATGGGGCATTTCTAAATGCCCCACGTGCGGCATTTCCAAATGCCCCTAGTGGGTCATTTCCAAATGCCCCACGTGGGGCATTTCCAAATGCCCCTCGTGGGTCATTTCTAAATGCCCCACGTGGGTCATTTCAAAATGCCCCAGGTGGGGCATTTCCAAATGCCCCACGTGGGGCATTTCCAAATGCCCCTCGTGGGTCATTTCAAATGCCCCTCGTGGGTCATTTCAAATGCCCCACGTGGGGCATTTCCAAATGCCCCACATGGGGCATTTCCAAATGCCCCACATGGGGCATTTCCAAATGCCCCAGGTGGGGCATTTCCAAATGCCCCACGTGGGGCATTTCCAAATGCCCCTCGTGGGTCATTTCAAATGCCCCTCGTGGGTCATTTCAAATGCCCCACGTGGGGCATTTCCAAATGCCCCACATGGGGCATTTCCAAATGCCCCACATGGGGCATTTCCAAATGCCCCACGTGGGTCATTTCCAAATTCCCCACGTGGGTCATTTCCAAATACCCCACGTGGGGCATTTCCAAATGCTCGTCGTGGGTCACTTCCAAATGCCCCACGTGGGTCATTTCCAAATGCCCCACATGGGGCATTTCCAAATGCATCACGTGGGTCATTTCCAAATGCCCCACGTGGGGCATTTCCAAATGCCCGTCGTGGGTCACTTCCAAATGCCCCACGTGGGTCATTTCCAAATGCCCCACATGGGGCATTTGCAAATGCATCACGTGGGTCATTTCCAAATGCCCCACGTGGGGCATTTCCAAATGCCCGTCGTGGGTCACTTCCAAATGCCCCACGTGGGTCATTTCCAAATGCCCCACATGGGTCAAAGTATAGTATTAAATACTATACTATATATGGTATAGTATTAAATACTATACTATATATGGTATAGTATTAAATACTATACTATAGGGTAAGTTTAGGATTCGGAAAAAAAATCAAACTCGAGCTATCAATCAGACACAACATAAGGATGATGGAGAATGCCCAATATGTGGGTCCCGCAATTTTTATTCAAAAGCATTTAAGTAACCATAATATTAAAATTAAAAAAAAAAAAAAACATTGGAAAAAAAAAAATATTTTGGATTCTTAAAAAATAATTCAAAATTTATTTTTGAATAATCAATTTTTTGAAAAACCAATTTTTTGAAAGCGAGTTAGTCAAATATTGCGAAATTTGGTTTTTGAGTGGGGAGTATGTTTTTTAATGTTAGAAAATTTTTATATGTATATGAAAAAATATTTTTTTTTTAAAACGGCTCTAATGATTTTGAATTTTCTTTTTCTAAAAATACCTTTTCAAACAAGAAATCAGATGACCAACTACGTTTTGTGATCAAAATCATTAAAAACGTTGTTTCACCAATTATAAAAAAAAAACAGATTTTATACATATGTATATTTTCCTCGTTATCAGAAAATGCTATAAATAAAATCATTATTTCCTTAATTTTTGTTCATGAAAAGCTTTAAGATACGTAAGAGCTACTTTTATCATAAGAGCAAGTACGTCCGACCCCAGTCGTGCATTTTATTTTAATTGGTCTACATGAGTGCACTGATGAAAGTGTTTCGGAGGAGAAAAATTATAAGGTTTCATTCAAACACCACAATAATATTTATTTAAAAAAGTGCAATGTTAATACTTACTACATGTTGCCACTTGTCTTTATGCAATGAATTCGCCTTCGTTTGTCCTTATTTAAAAACAAATATTTCCGATAGAATTTTTCTTAGAACCTTGACCAATGCACATGTATTTATGGTAAAAAAGCTTTTAAATATTCTAAATACCTTCACTTAAATGGTGTTCTAAGAACATTTAATTATAAGGATCAACGATTCAACATGACTTTTATATCTCTAAATGGAGCACCAATGCGTGTTTGTTAAAAGTCTTGATCCTTTTCAATAATACTTACAACAAGTGTTTTTTTTTGTGTCATTAAATAAAAACGAAAAACTTTTTTATATTTTCTGGAGAAAGAAGTCTAAATAAGATCTTATTTGTCTCAATAAGATACCAAAGTATTGTTAAATAAATACTTTATATTATAATTATTTTACAAACACTATATAATCGCTTCCAAGAGATCAACAAATTCCTCAATATAATTTTTTTCTTTATTTTTCAATTAATTTAATTTATCTTAAGGCAATCGTCATAATACGCGATGAATGGCCTTAAGAAGAGAATTATACCCTGTCACTATGATTATACTGATGCCAGATAAATAAAAATATGTATTTTTTTTTTTTTATTAAAAAAAGCATTTAACATGAAAATCTTAGCCTCTAATTAGGAACAACTTCATTCATGCCATAGCTAAACCGAATATGGTAGCCGTTTAGCAAAAGTCATACATACATACGTATCCCAAAGATATAAAAGTTGTTTAATTATAAAGTCAATATGGCGAATGGGGATCTGTCTGTATTTTTTTTCTTTATTTTATTGAAATAATTATCTTGATTGAGTCTGTCCTCAGGCTAGACTGGTTGTCATTGGTTTTGACAAAAAAAAAAGAAGAAGACAAACGAAAGAAAGAAAAAAAAATCCATATCTTATAGATTGGACGTTGAAGATTTATTAGGTTTTATAATTTATTATATATTTTATTAAAAATATTTTACTAATTTTTTTTTTCCTTTAGGTATACATCTATCGTTTATTGTGTGGAGTGTCTTGTTAGTCTGTTAGCTGAGTCTTTTTTAAAGTGTAAATATGGTTAGAGGTACAAGCATTTGAGCATTCAATGGTACAAGCTACATCTGTCAACAGTGTTAAACTTAATATGGTTGATTTATGGTTGTTAGAGAAAAATATATACGGTTTAAGTTTTTATTTAATTGGAGATGTAACTTAATTGCGGATATTTCAAGAAAATAAGAAAAAAAAAAGTTTATTGAAGCACTGACTGCTGTTAAGGTGTTTTGAGTAAATATTAATGTTTTATTCATTAAGATGATAAGGATACACAATCATGTACATATTTTAAGGAAATTTTAGTCTGAAAATATCAAAATATTAAGTAACAAATAATATTATTTAATAAAAACAAAAGAGCTGAAGTGCAAACTTGAATTTTAATTTAAAGGGAAGATATTACTTTTTCTCCGTTCTTTAAAAAAAAAACAAAACTCACAAAAAATTGTTAAAATAATTATTTTTTAAGGTTGAAGAACTTTGTGCAACAGCAATAAATACGAGATAAATAAATGATGATTACAAAATTTAGTGTTAAAAGATTTTGAATTTATTTACCACACCATACACGTGCTAACTGACAAATAAATTGAATAAAATCTTCACAGATTGTCATTATTTGCAATAAGAAAAAAAAAAAACTTCACATTCATGTTTAAAGAAACAGTTAACACAACAACCATTAATATGATTAACGGTTGACAATCATACTTTCTGCATAATGTCCATCACTGATAACTGCATTCTATAATACAAACGCAACGCAATGCGAAACGCATACTAAAGATGTTGAATAGTTGATATGAACATAAATTCAAAATTCCATAATTCTATTACCAATAATATGAATTTATCTTATGGCACGCATTATTATGCATTTCTCAAGAAAACATGTTGTTTATATGCATCAATCAATGCCTAAGGCAAGCTTATTATAACAGTAAGAGTAGGTATCATCTTGTCATAATAAAGACTCGCGCAAGTGTGTACACAAATGGTTGCTCGTTAGTCGTTTGTTAGATTAACACCATCCTATTTTATTTTGTTGTCATCAAATAGTCGGGGTGGTTAAGATGCTTTCATCTTGTTTTTATGCTTTAACTTTAAAGAGCTTACATCGGAACTCCAACTTGTTTTGAATTAAGTATAAAAGTCACTAACAACTTTTTGGCAACAGGATGTGTAAAATTTTGACGAACAAAATTTTACTATCCGAGTTTCGACGATAAGCGGGAAACTTTCTATAATTTTCAACTAATCTTCCCAGACTATCAAAATGATTCAGTAATTAAACAAGTTGACGGACATTATGCTTTTTATGAGTGATGCCATTTATGTGTAAATAAATATGATTACTGCGAATGGATGTGTGCAAAGTGGCAGTGGTTTTTTAATTCCATAAATGGCAAGATGTTTTATTTAATTTATAGAAATATTTCTATTGAGACACAATTTGTAAAGTATGATTGAAAATGATGATAAAACGACATTATAATGATCAGATAAAATACAAATACACATTTTTAATTGATAAATTCAACTATTAAAGAAGAAATATTAATTTGAAATACAAACGAAAATTGTTTTAAAACGTTCCTTTTGACATACCAATTTAAACGAATATATCCTTTATCTGTATGAGAAACCTTTTGGATAAAAAACTGTTTAAAATAATTTCCGATAAAGTTTTTAAGATAATAGTACAAATTTTGCAAGTCAATGTGTTATAACAATAGTTAGATTTATTTTTAAACATTTTGTAATATGGAAACAAAAGAGCTGAGGTACGAACTTTAATATTTTTACTTAAACTTACCTACTGTTTAGGGTGACGATTTTTAAAAATCAAAATATATAATACAAACAACTGTTTTTAAACTAGTTATATTTAAGAGATAATCAATAATTTTCAACTCAAGTATTCTAAAAAAAGCTGCTATTTCGTGTTCACAATTTCCTTAAATCTAGAGAAATCAATAATTAAATCTAGAGAATTCAATAATAATTCTTTCCATCAATTTTGTTTAAACATAAAAAAGAAGAACACTTATAATCCAATTAGAAAAAATAATGTTGCAAAATGTATTGAAGCTTATTAAAAAACAGTTTTGACAACGATTTCAATAACAGAGTAAATGACATTTAATTTATTTTATGATAACCAATTCCTCAGACAAGTCATTGTGAATTCAAATAATAAAAGTTTCGCATTTCTGATTAATAATAAATAATCTAAAATAGATTTTCTTCAAATATTTGAACAAAAGAAAAAAAAAAATCACCATCAACCATTGCATGCAATATTGTTCGAAAGTTTTTCCAATTGTCAACTGTTTATATAACCTTGTGGAAATCATATCCTTCACAAACATCTGTTTTGTTGACAGAAATTGAAAAAGTTTTTCTCTGTCCAAATAAAATATTGGTTTTGTTTATTTGGGGGAGTTTTGTTTTTTTATTTACTTTATCTAACCAAAAGTTAAATAATATACCAAGAACAATAGTTATGTTTATTCAATAACTGTATAGCGTTTGAAAACAAATTAAACTTTCTTATTGTATTGTATCAATAAAAAAATAAAAACAAAACATGCGAACCTTATTTTTTTAGTACTTATCTATCATATACATGCATTAACACTCCCGTATATTGGGGTGTTATTTTTTTTTTGTTACTGAAGTTCCCATTTGAATCGCGCTAACAATGCTAACAAATGAGATAAAATAAAAAAAATAATTAATAAGTGGACCTGACCCATTTTTCTTCTGAACGCCTCACATGCAGATTATCCTTACAACACTTGGATTGAAGAATTTTGTTGTTCCAATTTTTTATTATTAAATTATTGTTTAAAGCTATTTGTCAATAGGGAATTAAATAAAATACAAGACTATTTTTTCTTATAAAAAAACTCTTTGAAAAAAAAAAAATGAATTAAAATGTTGTTAAACCATTTTGCAGTTATGTTTCATCAATATCTAAAACCAAAACTGTTAAAAAAATATTCAATGTTCTGTTTTGAATCTTTTATTTCAGAAACAGCATAAGTCCATTTTTCCCAAATTTTTTTTTTAATTTATTATTTATATATAGTTATTCATCTTCTGTAAAAAAATTGAGTATGTCAGACCCCCCAAAATACGAAAATTGAAAGCAAAGGGTTCAAAATATATGAAAATTCTTCAGCCGGTGACAACATTTTTGACTGTTAAATACATGACTTTTTACCAGTTTTAAATTATTTTGGTAGCAATCTTGACACGCATACCGCACACCCTTTTGTTATACATCTATAAAAAGGTAAGGAATTACTCTATTTATATCTATTAAATTCATTAAATTTGAACGCAGGGTTCAAAAGTTATAGCCAGATTTCTCGCGGTTGCAGCTTTTTTAAATGTTGAATATATGACATTTTACCAGTTTTTAATTATTTTGGCAGCCATCATGACAAGCAAGCTTTAAAATTATATATCAATGAAGAGGTAAATATTTAATCTATCTACTGCTATTTTATTCATTAAAATCATAAGCAGGGTTCAAAAGATATAGCTAGATGAAAACAAAAGTTTTATCAACAAAAATTCGTTTTCAGGAGCAACGACATAAGTCCAGCGACTTTAAGGTCTTAAAAACCCGCTAAGACTTAAAAAAAAGTTTATATTTTTAAGGTTTACGGCATACTCTTAATTTGAAGTGTTGTGGAGTTTTAACATAAAAAACAGTTTTTGTTGCTCCTGAAAAGTTAGTGCTCATGGACTTATGCTGTTTCTGAAATAAACGATTAATTTGTTTTTAATGCAAAAAGTTAGTTTTTTAAATTCATATTTTTTTTCATGCTAAAAAAGTAGTTTCTCCATAAAATTGTGTGCTTAGTGTGATTGCTTTCAATTTTGCTACTATAGCACATGTCAGAAAAAAATTAAGGAAAAAAAAATAAAAAAAAAATTGGAACTCATCAGGAAGAATTCTAATAAGAGTGTTTATTTATGTCATTTTATTCAACGATACCTAGAAATTTGGTAAATTAAGCATTTAATCTGCTTGCAAATTTACAAATATTTATTTTCCTTTGAGCTTTTTCACTCAAGTTGTTTTCATGGATGTTGTTTTCATGGATGAAGGACTTGTCACTTGTCATTCCATCAATTATCAATTATCATAAAACTTTAACGAGACTTTTTACATCAATTAAAGTATTTTTTTTTTTAATATCAAACATTTTTTTTGATTATAAAATTAGCTTACGTGCTATTTATATCAAAAAGTTCAACATCATTTGACTAGCCAAGAAATTTTAATCTCCAAGTATAAAGCTTCTACAAATGAACTCAGCATTGAATATATTGTTGAATCAATTAATAAAGGGACAAAAATTAAACCATGAAGTTGTATAGATATTGACCAAACCCTTTAAACATCGTCCATTTTGTCAATTTTCAATTCGATCCCATCCCAATACACTTCTCACGAATATAAAATGAACATTTCGTTCCCTTTTAATTCGTATAACTGAATAAATTATCCCTTTTTTTTCATCTTCTTCTTAATGTAAAGGGGCATCCACATCAGAGAGCATAAAGCAATTTTAAAAAGAAGACTCCATTTTTTCCAAAACCTTGAATCATTTAAATGGACGCAACATCTAAATTGCTTCTTCTCCCAGGTATAAGTTAAGTTTCCCTGTCGTACATAATTATTATACCGACCGACGACCAAAATATATAAGATAATCTTAGAGAAGAACCCAATCATCTTTCAAAAAAAAAAAAAAATTCAGGTATTTCCAAATTTTGGGATCACTTTGATTCTCCCACAAAAAAACAAAATTAAGAAAAAAAAAAATTAAATCACATTTCTAATAAAATTATTTCGTAGACATTCCAATGATTCTAAGAAACCTGAAACCAATATCTAAGTTTTGGGATTCTGAGCCCTCCAACCGGTCGGTTATGTAAAAGATACGTTTAATAAATAAAAAAAATATATCTTAGGTCTACAACTCTAAATCTACGGTCTAAGGAAATAAATTTATTAGTTTCTCCATCCAATGGCATTTTTGATGGGATCCAAGATGTTATTGGGACACACTTAAACATAAAAAAAAAAATCAGACAATCAACTGGAAAACGAATCGTAGCCTAAAAAAAGCAAAAAAAAACTTCACAAGGTTCCATTTTTGGAATGCACCTATGTATCTGGATCTACAAAAAAAAAAAAAACAGGAATAGGGAATAAATGTGAGCTTATTATGTTGGTAAGATTGAGTTTTGCCCAGCATAAGGTCGACATGGCTGTCGTTTCTTGTGATTCTGGTCACATCTCGTCGAGGCCAGCATTTAAAATGCTATTAAGATCCTGTGCCAGAGATGTGATTTTCTTCAACTGCACTGTGGCGGGAATCTTCTCCGGTCTTCGATGGTTTGGACATTGTCTGTCGTCGTCTTCGTTGTCATTTACTTTTTTTTATAAACATTAAGTCGTAAATTTTGTTTCCGTATACACTTTGATAATCACTTGTTTTTTTTTTTTTTTTTGTATATTTTTTTTGATTGGGAATGATTTTTAATGTAGCACTCGGGAAAAGAAGAAGAACAGGACCAGAGATCATATTCCAGATGTCGTGTCGGAGGCTTTTGATTAAGCGAAATACCATTTTGACTTCACTGATGGGAGACTTTGATAGACTGAGACTGATTGGAAGAATCTTGAAAAGGAAACAAGAATATAAAAATCTTTATTAGCATATGATTGCGGAGGTATCATTAATTATATGGCTGGAATTATTTAATAATAATATTGATATGGGAGATAATTTTTAGAGTGGTTCGTTTTTTTGGTTTCATTTGGAAGCACTCTGCGCAGAAGCAGAACAAAGACATATGAATATCAGATAAATAAATCTTGATTAGAAACATTTCTTGGTTCTTAAAACGAAAAAAAAAAAAATAATAATTTTTTATAAAGTTTAGAGATTGAAATTTTTTTATTTGAAAGATAGTTTCATTGCTGAAACTAATGAGTTTTAATAAACATAAAGAAGAGTTCAAATTTTGTAATAAAATAAGTTAAAGATATTTTATAAAATTCATTAAAAAAAAATGTATACAAATATTATAAAAAATATTTTATATACAAAATGTAAAAGGAAAAAATCAAGTACCTATGTATAATGTATGAATTGTTTTACAACTTTGTAGGGTAATTTTAAGAACATCAGTTTTTTACAATTTAAATATAAACAAGAATACAATATCTTAGTATCATAAATATATTATTTACAATTGTAACGATAAGAGCAAGTTCATGCAACCCTTCTGCATCCTAATTTTTAATAACAGTATCTCTAAGACTTACAAAAGAAATTTTAATAAAAAAAAAAATGGGTTTAAAAATACTTACTTATAATTTTGCTGAAAATTACTAAAGCTCAAAAAATGGCAATATTAGGGAACAGCTCTGATTTTGATGATCTTTTTTTTTTCAAACGTCGTCGGTAATTAAAAATACACTTAAGTCTATAGATTAAAATTTGCCGCTGTTGCCGTTTTGATTTTTTAAATTTAACTGAAGATTTTTGTGAACAAAAACATTTTTTTCCAAAAATTTTGCTTAAACTTCATAAATTTATTAATGCCAAAAGATTGTCTAGGCAATTTAAGGAAAACAACTATAAAAATGCAATTTTCATGCAAAATTACTTTAAACACAAAAAAAAAATATTTGAACACAACGGCAACACCTAAAATATTTATATAGATTAAAAAGCTATAGAAGCTTATAAATATTTGTAAAATTATAATTAAGTAATATGAGTGAAGGATTTTTGAACAAAATGGTAATTAAACTCAGATTTTTGAAAAAAAAAATGTATTGAACAAATTTTAACATGTCCTTTTTAAAACTTTTTCGTAACATAAAATGCATTTATTTTTCAAATTTTTTAGGCCACATTTATTATGATTTGAAATTATAAAATCAAATGTCAATATGTATTACAGTTTATGAAAAAAATTAAAAAGTATTTCATTTTCGAAGAACTTTTTTTTAATAGAAGTTTTGAAAAAAAAACAATTTTTTTTTTAAGTTCAACATTCAAATATAAAGATATTTTTTTTTTCATTCAATAGCCGTTATTGTCGAAAGTTATTTGCTTATTTGCCAAAGTCTTTGAGAAAATCAATTATTTCAATGCATATACAGTCAGTTTTTAGCGAAAAATCCAATGAAATTGGATTAATTTTTAATTTTTTTTTTTCAAAAATATCATAATTACCTTTTCTTCTTCGGAATTTAAATAATCATATCTATCAAAATATTTTTAAAAATAAATTCATATTTTATTACGAAAAAGTTTGAAAAAAAGTCATATAAACTTTTTTAATAACATTTTTTTTTTTTCAAAATTCTGAGTTTAAGGACCTTTTTTTTTTAAAAACTATTCCTTAAATTTTGTGGATTTAAATTTTATAGATAGGAATGAGCTTCTGTATATTTTAAAATGTGTTTTTTTTTTTTTAAATTGTAAGTGTTGTCCTTGTGTTCAAAATATTTTTTTTTGTGTTTAAAGCCAGTTTATTAGAAAATTGCTTTTATCGCTTAAACGATGGAGGATTGTCTTTTACTCCCATATATTTTTTTTTCCTCAAATTACGTAGAGAATCTTTTATTATCATTTATTTTTGGAAATTTAAGCAAAAACAAAAAAATTTTTTTGTTCAAAAAAAAATTAATTTTTATTTTAAAAAACAATACGGCAACGTCGGCAATTTTTAACCTAGACTTTAAAGTATTTTTAATTAATGACGTTTGAAAAAAAAAAAAAAAAAATCATGTGTGCAATTCACACGTGGTAGAAGTGAAACCTTAAAAAATCATTTTTCTTGCAAAAATAAAAAAATAGAAAAAATCTACCTATTTTTATTCTATCACCTTCAAATCCATGTTTTTTATATGACAACCTATATAAATCTTATATCATCTGAAAGCTCATTGTCTAAGCTCAAAATATATATATCGATCAGTTCTATGAGACATCTACAAAAAGAGCTAGAATTTTTTGAACTCGATCAATTTCCATCAAAAAAAGCAAAAAAACACGTATTTTTATCTTCTCACGCTATTAAATCCATTTTTTCCCAAACAACCTATACAAATTTTTACACCATCTGAAAGCTTATTGTCTTAGCTCAAAATATATATATCGATCAGGTGTATGAGACATCTAAAAAAAGAGCTAGAATTTTTTTAACTCGATGAAATTTCATCTAAAAAGCAAAAAAAACATTTATTTTTATGTTCTCATGCTTTAAATCAATTTTTTTGTTTGACAACGTATACAAAATTTTATACCATGTGAAAGCTTATTGTTTCACCTTGTATAATGATGTATAAATCTCATGTCAAAGATGTCTACAAGAGAAGTTAGAATTTTTTAAAGTCAACCATGTCGAATTTCCAGACTGAGATTACGGTACTTCCTACACTGATAGCTGGTCATCGCCAACAGATCTCCACAGGTGTTTTGAGGTATTTTTAAATTTTTTTCAATTTAAAATTGTGTAACTTGTAGGGCACGTAACGTTATGTGTGATATATCAAATAAAAGGTTTTGTTAGCAGCATGCGTATTAAAGTTAAATCAAATTTGTATGTGCACTAGATCAAAAGATATAACGTGTGTTCGAAAAGAACATCTTTTTACCGTTATCTCCGAATTTTGAATATGAAATTAATTGAAATTTTGTACAATAATATATTATTTAATTACCTATCTACAGTACAAATGTCATTCATCTATTTATTAAAACAAAAAAGTTATAACAAGTTGAAGTCGTGTCGCGTTTTCGTTTCATTTTGTTTCAAATCACTACGATACTAAAGAAGTTTTCACTTCAAAAAATCATCAAAATCAAAGCTTTTCGGCCGGGTTCCCTAATATGTAATTTGCTTAAGTTACTACACTAAAAAAGCAAACAATTTCTTTTTGAAAGCTCATTGCATTATTTTAATAAATAAAATACAAGACTGGGTCACATTATGTATCTACATATACATCGATTTCATAAAAGTAAATTTACTGCATTGCTGAAAAATACAACAAACATAATAATTTAAAAATATTAGCGCAAAATTTTAAAGGATTTAATAAATTGCTAAAGCTATTTTGTAAGTTACTAAGTTAAAAATCAGTCCGCTTTTTGGCTTAGTAACTTGCTAAAATGGCTTAATCGCTTATAATTTTGCGCTATACATACGGTGACCATATTTCTGGAGCGAAACCCGGGACAGATACGAAATTCGTTGGATCGTTTTGAAAATATTGATTTTTCAAAAAAAAAATAAATTTTTTTAAATGAATTTTCATAATTTTTCCTTATTTTGATATCAAGATTTCCTAAACGATTTTATGCGAGCGTTTTTGTTTAAATCATTTAAGTCACGAAATCAGAAATCAAGAAAATGGTCTTATAATAATGTCTGTTAATAACTTCTAAAAAAATATTGCTTTTCGTTGCACAATATACTCAGCTTAGGCAACGAAATTCTTAGAATATAATAGAATATAATTATAGAGAGTTTTCAATCGTTTGTCACTCCCATTTATTTGTTCAGACAAATTTTCTTGCAGCAAAAGTTTTTTTTTTACTTTGGAGACTTAGAGAAATGTTCGCTTTGCTTCAACAGCGTACTGGGCTTAATGCTTTATCCGAAAAATTTTAATTTCCAACCACTGTTTTCTTGTTTTCCGTACAAAGTATTTAAAATATTGAATACAAAAATCAGAGAATGTGCAAATACGGGACAATCACGGGACAAATTACAAAATACGGGACACTTATACGTCCCGGGTTTCTTATATAAAAACCCGGGACAAGCTGTAGAAATACGGGACAGCCCCGGGTAAACCGGGACGGATGGTTACCGTAGCTATACAGTATTCTAACGGATAGTATTTGAGTGGGATTTAAAAATTAAAAAAAAATTGAAATACAGGTGATACCAAAAACTTCTTAAGTATAATATTAGACATACATTTATTTGTGGCTACAAAAAATTTTCCTAACAAAATATTACAAAATGGCGTCTCTTCTGGGAATGTCTCTACGAGGACGAGTCTTGTAATAAATGAAGCTTAATGACACACAGCGTAGCTTAAGCAGTTTTGAATATTTTCACTCTAAATAAAATAGCATCATTTGCTTGTAAATTTTGTTTTAATTAGTTAGTTAAAGAATAGATATTCTTCAAAATATTATTCAAAATGCAATTTATTCCAGCTTATATTGAAAAAGGTCGGCTGAAAATTGCACCTTTTTCATAACATATCTACTTGCGATATAAATAGGATCTGATTAAAGATTTGATTTTGAAAACAAAATTAGGTATGTGCCAAGACTGTCACAAATAATTTCCCATTTAACAAAAAAAAAAAATAATTTTAAACGTTACACTTTATAAAAGCGTTTTCTCAATTCTTTTTTTTATTTATCATATTCTCCTAACAAATTTTGAATAACTTATTTTCATTTGTATAGTGTATTTACTTAAACACCTTTACAGATTTTAACGAAACATTTGAGTAGCCGTTATATTAAATTTAAAAAAAAATCATTTTTAAATTTTGTAAAACCGTTTAGGTAGATTATTTTACATCAGCTTCTTTGAAAACGACTCAATGTTTTTTTTTTAAATTGTTTTTTTTTTTTTTATGTATTGAATTATAATTTCTACCAATTTTTTTTTAATATTTACGAAATTTTTTTATTAACAAAAAACAATTTTTTTTTTAATACGCTCCAAATAAGAAAAGGCTCCAACGGAAAAATTTTGAGAAATTCCTTGTTCAATCCGTTTGGTGGTGGAAACCTGTCAAAAGGATGTTTTTTTTTAAATTTTAACATCAGATTATTTCTCTATGTGAATATGTCTTTATTTTATTAGTTGAGCTCATACTTGAAAAATTAAGGCTTACGGAATAAGTCTTCCTATTGCTATTTTAACTTTTTCTAAAAAAAAAAATTTAATTCATCTGAATCTGCTGTTACAAAGGTTATTATATCCGTAGCAGTGCTTTCTACTTACCTATCATAATGATATAATCACCATCGTTTCCTACAAATAACATTCAACTCCATTGTATCAAATTATATCGACGGTGATTTGTATGTCATGTAAGAATTACGGTAATCAAACTACAGTGGTCAAACTGTACCAAAATTCATTAAAATTAATTGAAATCCCACGTTTTTAAAGTCTTTTAGACTCCCAATTCCTTTGTTAACTTAATGATCTTTTAAAAACAGCTTCCAAGCTTACTACTCTTTTTAAGTCTATTAAATATTTTTTACCACACCATTTTAAAAATTTTACGCTGCACCCACAAAAATTTAAAAAAAAAAAAAAAATACAATCACTTTTAATAGCTTTATGAAATTGCTTTACTTCATGAAAAGATTTTAATTTGAGTGAAGCTGGAGCATTTCTGAAGAAAGATATTAAACCAAAATTCTTCCTCATCATCATCATCATTATTCCACCATCTTATTTAGATGAAGATTTTGATGTGGCTGTGTCGGTAACTGTATGGTAGCCATTAAATTAGCCATTTTTATATTTTTTGGAAATTTTTCTTTAATAACTCTTTTGCTACTGTTTCTTCATAAAATCATAAGGTGTTGTGGTATAACTGCCTTAAAGGTTAATTACAAAAAAATTCAAAGAAATAATGGTTTAACTGTTCCCGCATGAGGCATAAAATAACAACAACAAAAAAAATACCATCATATCATCCCACCGCATTTAACTTCAGAGAGAACCCCTTTAAAATTATGTTTTTAATGGAACTTATGTTCAAGGAAATGGCTACCATTCAGTTAAATTTTCAATAATGGGTTTTTCGTTTGACTCTCCATTCGTCCATCTTGAAATTATATCAAAAACGAATAAAAATGAGATGCGCCCGAGCCCTAGATGAATAAAAAATACAAAAAAAAAAACATATTAAAAAGGCATTCAATTCGGCGTTTTTCAAAAGGTTCCTAACAGCTAACACGAGAAAAAAAACGTGATAGGACCACCTCTTTTTTTTTATGTGTAACTAACAACTATTTCTTTGTTAAATTTTGTGGAATTAAACTAATTTGGATCGCGTCATTAAACTCATTTCCATTTAATTATCGCCAAAGTAAAAGTGTCTTAACTTGAGTAGAGGGTACTGTTTCGGGGGCAATTTGGATCGTGTGTAGAAGTTTTTTTTGTTTAATAGGTATGCGCCGCGTTTCGGTTGATTTGATATCTAATGAGTTTAGAGAAAATTAAGTGAAATTGTTATTTCGATATCAATTTGATGTATGTATAGGTAGGTAAAAGGAAAAAAAGTATTTTTAATTAAATGATCTTTTTATACCTCTAAAAATACGGTTACCTTATCTAATGCATATCACATTATGGTGACCAAATTTTTAAAAGTAAAATAACAAGATCAAACATTGCAAAATGGAGTCAAATGTGACACAGAAAGTCAAAAACTGAAGTTATGTTAATTAACAATTTGACCCACTTTCAGCAAATACGTACATTTACTTTACTCCTTACATGTCTGTGTTGAGATTTGAGGAGAAGTCATTTACCTAAACTTTTTCGCAGTCAAATTGCAATCGACAACGACAAACCTTAGACAATTAGGGGATTAATAAAATATAAAAATGCAGGTATCTTATCCAAACCAAATCTTGAAAAGATAAAGAAAAGAGATGAAAATTTTGTAAAGATTAAGATCAATTTTGGAAGGAAGACAATTAATTGGAAACTGAGTTTTATGAAAAAAATTGTAGTCAAACAATCGATAGAACGCAAACAGCAATAAAATGCAAGAGTGGGTATATTTTAAATTTTTTGTACAGTAAAAAAAAAATAAAAACTTAAAAAATAATATAAACTTCATATTATTTTTTAAGATTTTACCTGTTAAAGAAAATATAAATCGACAAATAAAATAATAATTTCAAAACTAATCTTTGGTGCGTTTTCAAAAAAACTGATTTTTAAAATAAAATAATAATAATAATTGAAATACTAAAATAAAAATCTAAAATTTATTTTTGTTTGAAAATTTTATGTAAAAAATCTTTGTATAAATCGTTAAAGCCATTTACGGGAAAATTTGATATCAAGAAAATGGTTTTATAGCAGGTACCGTTCACAACAATTCTAAAAATAATTTTTATTATTGTGTCGTACATCTAAGCACTTAAAAATTAACGAAATTTTTCATGTAAACCAAAAATGAAATAACTTTTAGGATAAATGGTACTTTTAAGGGTGAAGGGAACATACTAACTATCAAAAATTAGTTTTGAAAATGGTATCCAATTAAAATCTAGTAATAATGTAATTCATAATTCTATGTTCGATATGCAATAATATTGGATGAAAGGAGTTTTTTTTTCGAGCTAGAGAAATGAAGAACTTTTGAATGTAAATTTTATTTGGAGGTATTTTTGTTTCCTTCAATCAAAAAAATACCAATTCACCGAAAGGATCCTTTTTTGTTCCTATTATAAATAGAACGTCTTCATATTAAATTTCTTAACGCGTTGTTGGCCTTTTGTGACTTATTATAGAAAGAAGAAAAAAACACCCTTTCACCTCCTATTATTTAACGATGTCTCTTTATCATTTGTTTTTATCCCATTAAAAATTAAACGTTATTACCTACTTACAAAATTTCACTGCGGTGACTCATATTTTTTTCGATAAAAAAGTACCCTTGCTTAAATTCTAACAAAATGCACGACTGAGTCGCACGAACTTACTCTTAGGGTTAAAGTTTCTAAGATTTTTAGAACATTTTATATAGAAATTTAGTAAATGTAATTATTGTAGGTAAAAACAAAAATATAAATTAAAAAAAGACATAAAAATCGTTTTTCAATATAATTTTAGAATACAAAAATTTCAAAATCATTAGAGCCGTTTCTTAAAAAAACTAATTTTTTAAAAATGATTTTTTGGAAAAAAAGTTTTAAAATAAAATTGTTATGCCATTTTGTAGAAATCACTAATCAATATCTAAAACCAAAATTAAAAAAAAAACAATGTCCCATTTTCGAAATTTAAATTTCAAATCCAAAAACAATTTTTTTCAAAATTTTATTTTTGGCTTATAAATAAATTATATAAATGCTTTTTTACAAAAAGTTTAGTTGAAATCGAATAAGTAGTTTGAGAGTAAATCGGATTAAACAAAAAACGGTTCTATGGAAGGTACCGTTAATAATGACTTGAAAAAAATGTTTTCATTAAAAGATAGTACTTGTTTTAAAACTTACACTAGAATTTTTGTAACAAAATCGTTGGAGCCGTTTTTGAGCAAATTCAACTTTACTAACAGGTACCGTTATTTTTGGTAAAAAAAATCATTCCAAAAACCCCTCTGGAGAGTCGCCAAAAAACGCTACATACTAAGTTTAACATTAATCGGTCCATCCGTTTAGACTGTAGCTTCGTAGACAGACAGACATCATAATCGTCATGGAAAAATGTTATCTCAACTTTTTTTTTTTGTACGAATGCATAACTTGATATATTTATAGTACCTATATGAAAGTAAAAAAGTAACAAAGTTGCTGAATAAATTGGGTACCATTATTACTTATTACTTAGTTTTTGCCCACATTTTGTCTGCACAAAAAAATGGCCAAGACAAAAATTTTAATATAGTTGGTAAGAGTACCATTTATACCATTGATTTTATCGAATTTATCGCGGATTTTCCGAATTTCCCAAAAAAAAACCCTTTCACCAAAAAAAATCAAATCTTTATTAAATCTCAAATTTTCGTTGACGCTTAGGATTAAATAGTTTAAGAAAAAGGTCACGAAGATAGAAAATATTTTCATCAAAAATCATCATGGGCAGATTTTAGTAACTTATCAAGTTTGCTGTTCAGCTCTTTTGTTTTGAATCATCTGCTTTCAAATGTCTACCAAAACATTTGTTTTTTTTTTTTTTTTAGTTTGTTTGTAATTTATTCTGCTTTAAATTTTAATTGAAGAAAATTGACATTCATCGTTTTTTTTTTTTAACACATTAGTTAAAATGAAATGAAAATTTTAAAAATGTCAAGTCAAATATTTCAAACCAATATTTGTTCACCCACGTCATTTTTCTGCGAATAAAAATTCACCCACGCTCCATGGATATGAGCTATAGCTCACTTTCATCCTTACATCCAAGGGCAAAGTTGAAGTTGAATATAGCTATATAATTTTATTTAATGAACAACACACACCGCACCCGCAAGAAGACATTAAAACGTTTATCTTTTCCAACACAAAATGGCTACAAGTCGTCTGCACTAAGGCTGACTTAACTGACCCATGTAATCGAAGTTTAAATTCTCCTCCTTATATGATGGAAGACCTAAAACAGGAACAATCCTTCAGGCGGCCGACGAATGACCGACGACGATTGGGTTCTATGAAGAAAAAAACTTAAAAATCGCTTTTGTAGAATTAAAGTCAGAAAAATGGTTGCAAGTCCAAGTTGCTGGTCCAGAACTTGGCTTAGAGAATACAACACCAACATGATTGTGGTAATAACGTAATAACGTGAATATATTGATTTCATCGCAAACACATAAATTAGTGGCCAAAGTAAAAGCCTGAACGAGGTGCAGCATAGACTTATTTTATCCTGGATTGTTAGGGCAGGAGAGCGGGTGTTGTTGGGACGAAGAAGTTGCGGGCTCTAGATGGGCGTTTGCGAATTGCACGTCTTTTGTGTTTTCATTCGTTATATTGGCCAGGATATGAGAGTACTGCATGTATCTTCTCCATCGAATTGTTGCGTCCGTCGCCGAGGGTGGTTTTGTGGATGTTCCAATATGGTGTTTCAAGGTACATCATAAAATACACACCGATTCACTTGATTAGGGCTCCGTTTTCATAAAAATTCTTGAGATATGTTTGTGACATATTTATTAAGGATCTTCAGGTTCTCCTCTTTACTTAGAAAATTTGTTGAAAAAAATGATTTAGGACCCAATAAAGAGCAATTAAGTACTGCCCTGACCCCAATCAATCGATCAAGAGTGTAATTATACGTATTGGTACACCTCCATTGAATTCTCCCTACGGGCTGGTGCATAAGTAAGTTATAAATAATAACTGGCGTGTTGTAAATCAAAATTATCAGTTTTGATGGTCGAGAGTCGAGAGTGTTCGCCTGCAGTTTGAACTCTCTTCGCGCGAGGTGGCTCATTGGTTTGGTTCGGTTTGGTTCAATGCTGGTATTTTGATTGGACTTTGTCTTCATATTCTTCGCCGCCATCCTCTTTTATAAACCTTATAGGTTCGATGCAGACTTTATTCGATAAACACATGCGAGTTTATAAACTTCCATAAGCTATATAACATGGCTGCCCCTTGATGGCCGTTTTGCTTGCCCATGGTGGTTGCAATATGCGTTTACCATCATCATTCAGGGACGTGCGCAGCACAACGATCCTTTTGGTGAACTCTAGAGTCAAACGTATACGATAGGATATAATTAGGTGGAGTAGCTTTTTTTTTAAACGCCATGCCAAGAGAGTGCGCGCAGCCTTCCAGAGACTTGAACTCCCATCTCACACAGAGAAAAACCATTCCCACCTCTTTCAAACGGGCTGTGTATAATTTATCAGCAATGTGCGCAGTGCATAATCAAGTGATTTTCTTAAATGGAAACGTTTATTTATGCCTGCGAAATGCATCAGGATGGATTGTGAATATGGACGATGGATCTAATAGAGATGCAGTTTGAAGGGAAAGGTGCGATGTGTATCTGGCTGCAGTGTAATTACATTTAGATTCTATATCTTATGTTGCTGAAAATTATAGAACTTTCGCATCTGAAAATAAATTATTACTCCATTGGAATTGGTTTTCGAGAGAAAAGTACACATCAATTTGAAAATGATTAGGTTAGATGGTGTTATGCACTACAACTTGAAGAAGGCTTTTCGATTCAAGTTCTAGGATTGGTCGAGTTGAAGTGTGAAGAACGGGTGTGATGTGCACTTTGAATTCGACTTGATTGTGTTGTAGAAGTGAAATTACCTATTCATCAACATTTTGATCGTAAATGATTAAGTTTTTTATAACTTACAATACTATAAGCATTTTTTAGTTGCATCGCTTTTTTGTTGCATTAATGGAATTGGTTCTTAATTTTGTTTAATGAACCAAAATATATTGTTGTTTAAAATTGAACTCGATATTCGTCATCATTAAAGAGGTGCTGCACAGCTTTTTAGTGCTATTTTTATGATGCAATGTGGAACACAGAGTTTAGAGGTCTCGCAAAAATTCGAATTACAAATTTTCAGGCAAAAACGAAATCACCCTACTAACAATTTTGCTTCTATAATGCTTTACAGAAGCAACAATTGCATCTGAAAAGCTTTATAGAACCAAAATTGTTTGTCGGGCAGTGTTAGCGAACAGTTAAAGGTGGTAGAGTGTCCCGTCCATGTACCTATGGGGCAACATTTTTTTTTTTTGAGTTTTGTATCGTAAGAGGTATCAAAAGTTGCGTATTGACGAGTAGATTAAGAATATGTAATTACTTTTTTATTTCGATTTAACTTTTTCGCCTCTACCGTTGGTTTCTTACGTTAAAAGGAAATAACCCTGATTTGATCGCTGAACAGTTCAAAAAGATATTTTTGTTCCGTAATCTACGATTCTTTACTCAAAATGAGCTATACGTTTACCATAACAGGTGAAAATTGAGCAAAACTGGTATATTCACAATCAGCTACTGCCATACCGATTGCTTATTTTTCAAAATTAAAGGCTTATTAAAGAATTATTAAGGACTTATTTTTGGTTGGAAACAAGTAGAAATACATAAAAAAGTATTTTATAGAAAAATTAAAGAGATATCACAACAGTTAAATAGAAAATTTTGACATTTTTAGACTTAGTTTGATTGATCAGAATAAACTAATCTGTTGATTTTTCCTAAAAAATTGACGGGACACTCTAATGTACATTAATACATAGAATAGAACCAAGGAGTAGGTACTTCATTAATTTTTGAAAATTTTGATTTAAAAATACCCTGGTATTTATACAGGGTGTCCCAAAAGTAATGGATCAAACGAAGTTTGCTGATAGGCCAACCTTAGGGCTCTCAGAATTTGGTAACTTATTCATCCCAAATCTTTACGGTTTTCGATTTAATGCAGTTTTTGTGAAATTTCGAAAAATGCCGACTTTGCAACAGTATTTTGCTTGTATTTGAAAGTTTTTCACCTTATTGACCTCAAAAATCGTAATAAAAAGAAACAATAAAAAATAACAACAACTGTGTTTAATTTAACAAATTCTTTTTATTCAACACGAATGCATTTCGGTTTTCAGCTGCGGAACCATCATCAGCGAACGACGTTTAAACAAAACCAAAGAAATTACAAATATTACTTGCATTTAAGGTTAAACAAAGAGATTACAAACATTACTTGCAAAAGAAAAACAAAAACAAAAAACAAAAACAAAAAACAGAGTTTCTATTTATTCTCTTTTGAGTGCGTTGAAAAGTTGAGAGTCAATAATTGGTCCAGGTTCCAAGTTCATCAAATTGTTGTTTATGTGTATATGTATGGATTCATAGGCATCAAGTTTATTTGGTTTGTTTACTTTTTTTAAAAGCTTAAAATTGTTGTCAAAAGAAGTTATTGTGTGTTGATTGTCATTATTTGGATCATAGATGTGGGCTGCTATTGCTTTGTCTATCTCTTTCTTTTTTACGGATCGAAGATGTTCGTTGAATCTAACCTCAGCAGCTCTCCTTGTTTGTCCAATATATTTTTTGTCACAGTTAGAACAAGAGATTTGATAAATGCCGCTGCATCGGTTAGTTGGTGTGTTGTCTTTTGTGGATCCTAGGAGAGTTTTTAATTTGTTGTTGTTGGTATGTACAATGCTCATTTCTGATTTCGCAAAGACATGTATCAGCTTGTTGGTAATATTTGGGGCGAAGGGTAGAGTGATACGTTGTTTTTGTGTATTTGTATTTTGTTCGAACAAAGTACTAACGTTGTTTCGCTTTAACTTTTTCGAGTGCTTTTTGATCAGTTGGTCTATGATTGATTTCTCGTACCCGTTCACATTAGCTATATGAAGTATTTGTTGGTATTCTCTCATATACAGTAGCGAGCAAAAAAAATGCAAACGAAAAAGGTTTAAAGAGTTTTGAACAAGAACTAAGTTACCAAATTTGGCATATTAAAACTGTTTTATTTTCATTAAACAGAGTCAATTTGTGGAATATTTTACTCCGAAACCATTATTTGGTCAAAAGTCTACCTAAACATGCGTTTTTAGACGAGCAAAAAAATGCAAATGTTTTTATTGTTTGCATTTTTTTTGCACGCTACTGTAGTTTTCAACAGATAGAGGAAGACGGCATAATCTGTAAACCATGGAATGAAAAGCTGCAATTTTTTGATTATATGCACAATATGAATCCTTTGTTATGTACCGATCTGTCGAGGTGGATTTTCTGTAAACACTGAACTCAACTCTTTTCTCTTTTCGTTTGATTTCAACGTCGAGGAAGGGTAATGTGTGAAGTTTGTCGTCCTCCTTCTCAAAAGTAAATTTGATGCTGGGAAATCTATTATTGATTGTTGTGAGAACCTGGTCAACTTCTGATTTTTTCACCACAGCAAAGGTGTCATCAACATATCTATACCAAATACGTGGTAGTTTACCGTCTTTGTGTAAATCTGACTCAAATTTACACATGAATGCCTCTGCGACATATGGTGAGAGGCCATTTCCCATACTGCACCCGAAGTTGTTTGAATAAAATAAGTTCCGGAATTGAAAACAATTATGCTTCATGCAAATGTTGATGCAATCAATGTAAGCTTTTTCTTGTTCTGGTGGTAAATCGAATTTATGTAAATGTTGTTTGATTGCTTCGACTGCTTCATTGACGGGAATGGATGGAAAAAGGGCAGTTACATCGAATGAGACCATAATCTCGTCGTCTTCAATTTCAATTTCCCTTATCTTGTCAACAAAATCGAATGTGTTCTTGACTGAAAAACCATCAAAGCTTCCGAATTTTCTCAAGTCATTAACAAGCCATTTTGTTATGTATGTAAGTGGAGAGCTTACATTCGAAACAATTTTCCTCATTTTATCTCCATTTTTGTGCACTTTGGGTAAACCATACATTAAAGGAACCGATGGGTTAGACACACGTAATTTATATTTGTTGATGTTGAAGGCCTTATGTATGATGTCAACTGCAATCTTGGCATCAGCGATCATGGCATTCAAAGGTGATTTTTTGGTTACTTTAAAATTGTCTTCTTCTATAGATTTTAACATTTTATTGTCGTAGTCCGTTTTGCTCATAATAACTACTTTATTACCTTTGTCAGATTTCATAAAATATGTGTTGTGTTTTTTTTTTTTTTTTTAAGTTTGTCCAGAGCGTTGTTCATTTTGTTATCTGTAGGATTACTGTGATGGGGTTGTCTGAATGCATTTTTGATTAGAGGTAAGGCTTTGTCTCTCACTGATTTCTTTATTTCGAACTGTTTGTATTGGATGGCAGATTCGATGTCAGCTACGATGTCTATAATTGGGACTTTGCGTGGTTTTACTGTATAATTTAGTCCTCTGTTTAACAAATCCATTTCATCTTGGTCGAAATTTTCTTTTGAAAGATTAATGACTAGGTCTTTAACTGGTTTTACTAAAGGCTTTTCTACTTTTTTAGTCTCATGTGTGGCAACAAGTTTTTCGTACTTTAAGTTTTGTTTATTTCTTTTTTCTTCAAAAACTGCTTCACTTCTCTGGAATAGTGGGAAGCACAATTTGTTGAAGTGATCAAATTGCAAAAAATTTAAATTTTTGGTCATCTTTAAATGTAGTTCATATATTTGGAGTTGAACTTGGTCTAAACAATGGTAATGAAATTCAATTTCGTGTTTTAACCATAAACATTTTGCTTCTTTAATCACTCGTTCAGTTCTTGAATTATGTAAATTACATCTAATGTCCATGAATTTGGGAAATATTTTATTTTCTTTACACTGTTTCAAAAACAAAATATTTGCTTGTGTTCTCTTTCTTTTGATTAAAAGTCGCGAATAATGGCTAATGTCTTGTTTGGTATACATGATTTAAGTTAAGTTCACAATTAATTTGTAAAAAATTAGCCGGGTTTGTGGTCAGTATTTTGCTTCCTCAGTATTTTGCTTCCTCCGCTCATAATTGATTTTGGTTTTTTACAATTCTTTCACTAAAACATTGCCTAATAATAAGAAATAAATAATTAATCAAAATATTTTTTATTTCATTCTCCATTGTGCTGCAAATTAATTAACAGTTCCATGATTTATAAAAACTCAATTTCTTACTTTTATTTCAGGGCAACACCCTGAAAAAAAATAGTTTGCAACGAAACAGGGTCTTTCAGAGAAAAATAACAAAGGAAAATAAACAAATTTTCTCGACTGTTGTTTGTTTATTTCTTTTTGAATAAAAGCCTCGATTTTTGTTTGTTATTTTGCTCTGAAAACCTCTGTTTTTTTGCATTGAAATTGTAATATCTTTCGTTCTAATTTCATCTTTGGAAACTTTTGTACATTTTTGAAATCTGCAATAACACGGCAAGTTTTTAAAATAATACACCAGGGACGCACCATAAAAATTTTGTTCAGGGTGTTGCTCTGAAATAAAAGTGAGAAATTGAGTTTTCATACAACATGGAACTGTTAATTCATTTGCAGCAAAATGGTGAATGAAATAAAAAATATTTTGATTAATTATTTATTCCTTATTATAAGGCAATGTTTTAGTGAAAAAAATGTAATAAACAAAAATCAATTATGAGCGGAAAAAGCAAAATACTGTTGCAAAGTCGGAATTTATCGAAATTTCACAAAAACTGCATTAAATCGAAAACCGTAAAGATTTGGGATTAACAAGTTACCAAATTCTGAGAGCCCTAAAGTTGGCCTATCAGCATACTTCGTTTGATCCATTACTTTTGGGACACCCTGTATATTTTTTTTATGTACATATTTTTATTGGCTATTGAATAAAAGAGAATTTTAAGGGAAGAATGGAACTTATTAAGTTAAAGAGTATCACAACAAAAACATTACTGTTAAAAAGAGAGCCAAGTTCTCCTATGTTGAAATTATGCTGGCACAAAAAGTACTGATATGTAAAAGTGTACCAAGTTCTAAAGTTTGGGTTCAAATTCGTATCAATAAAATTTTGATTGTTTTCTTTACAATTTTTCTTTCAATTACCGATTTTTAAAGTTATTTCAAAAATTCTCAAATTTTAAATTTTTTGCTTTGAATAATATGGCTGTAGAATTGAAAATCTCTGCATTTGATGAGAATTCCGTGAAAATGGGCGGTTGCCACGCCCCCTGATTTAAATTCTCAGATTTTATATTTTCTCCTTTGTATAAACTACCATTCTACCAAATTTCAAGATTCTACGATAAATCAGAAGTGCTCTATATTATTTGATGAAAATTCAGCGGAAATGGGCGGATGCCACGCCCCCTGAATTGAAAATCTCAAATTTTCGATTTTTTCCTTTGTATACACCACAAATCCTATCACCGTGTAAAATTTCAAGTTTCTACGATAGCGGGAAGTTCTCCATAATTTTGATGATCTGTCAGTGAGTGAGTGAATGAGTGAGTGAGTGAGTGAGTGAGTGAGTGAGTGAGTGAGTGAGTGAGTGAGTGAGTGAGTGAGTGAGTGAGTGAGTGAGTGAGTGAGTGAGTGAGTGAGTGAGTGAGTGAGTGAGTGAGTGAGTGAGTGAGTGACTGAGTGAGTGAGTGAGTGAGTGAGTGAGTGAGTGAGTGAGTGAGTGAGTGAGTGAGTGAGTGAGTGAGTGAGTGTGTGAGTGAGTGAGTGAGTGAGTGAGTGAGTGAGTGAGTGAGTGAGTGAGTGAGTGAGTGAGTGAGTGAGTGAGTGAGTGAGTGAGTGAGTGAGTGAGTGAGTGAGTGAGTGAGTGAGTGAGTGAGTGAGTGAGTGAGTGAGTGAGTGAGTGAGTGAGTGAGTGAGTGAGTGAGTGAGTGAGTGAGTGAGTGAGTGAGTGAGTGAGTGAGTGAGTGAGTGAGTGAGTGAGTGAGTGAGTGAGTGAGTGAGTGAGTGAGTGAGTGAGTGAGTGAGTGAGTGAGTGAGTGAGTGAGTGAGTGAGTGAGTGAGTGAGTGAGTGAGTGAGTGAGTGAGTGAGTGAGTGAGTGAGTGAGTGAGTGAGTGAGTGAGTGAGTGAGTGAGTGAGTGAGTGAGTGAGTGAGTGAGTCAGTCAGTCAGTCAGTCAGTCAGTTACGTTTTTTGCGATTTTTGAAGCCCTATATCTCAGAAACTACTCATCGTAAGAACCTGAAATTTTGTGAGGAGTTTGATTTTGACCAGCTCAACAAATGTAGCGAGTTTGAAATTTCTAGCATCTTTGGTGTGGAAATTAGAGGGGGGTCGAAAATGGCCTGAGTTGTTTCCTGTAAATAAGGGTGTAGTGCCAAAGTTGCTAGAGAACTTGGCTGGGCACTACCGTGCCCCTTGATTTATTACTGATTATGTAAGGGTGTAATCTAAGTAAAGTATATTTAATTCAACCTCATTTCCCCTTGTATTTCAGAGGATAATCAAACTTTTCAATTCTAATATTTTCGTATAAATATAAATTTTTCATCGAAATGTAGGTATATATCTTAAAAAATAAAACAAAAAATCTTTTTACTAAATCACTTTATTTTTAATTTAAACAAAAAATAGATGACGAAAAAAAAATATTAAAAATATAAAAATTAATATAATATAAAAAATGTTATGATCCTGAACTTTGCAGACAATTTGTCTGTTGAGGTTTGGACAGCCACCAAAGTCGCAAAACTCGTCTGATTTTGAACAATTAAACGGCATTCGCTTCGTTAAATAAAAATATAGGGGTAATATTTATAAGTTTTTTTTTTTTATTTGTCTTAACAAAAAAGTTATGGTCCACTGCCTTAAGACCCTTACAGCTAGAATCCATGGGTGGCGAGCAACCCAGACATAGTATGAAAAATTCTCAGGTAAGTTTTCAGGTGTTATCAATGAAAAAAGTTGATCAATTCAGGGTTAATCCAATACGGTATCATTTTATTGTATCCTTATTAATTGACGAATTGTTAATGTTTCATAAATTTATTTATCAACAAATCCAGCTACGTAAGAATAGAATATGAATATAAAGAGGTTTTTTTTTAGAAAAAAGTCGTTTTGGTTTTTTGTTAATTTCTCGAAAACGACAACATATTTTTGAATCTGGTTTTCTGTTTTTGTTTAAAAATAAAAAGCATAGAATTTTAAAAATTAAATTAGTACTTAATTACATGAAATTTTGAAAAAAAATTAGTTTAAATTTTTTTTTTTTCAAAATTTTGATTTTAAAAATTAATTTTTCAAAAACTGTGCTATAAAATGGCTTTATTTACAAATTTTGTGAAAGACTAATGTTTTGGCTTTACAAAAAAGCACGTTATTGTAAGTATAACCGTTGATTTTTAATAATTTTTTTTCCAAATTAAGTCAATTTTTTTTTTAAATTACCCCTCCCCGCTATATATTCTCAATTTTTTAATAGTTAAATATAAAGTATCATCAAATTTCCATTTAAGATTTAGTTACTATTTATAAATCTCCTGCTTTTTAATTAAAGTCTTTTGTTGCTTAAATTATGTTTTTTTAAATTTATAAATGTTAGATTGTTGATATCATTACCATAGTCCCATAAATCAAGATCCCAATGTGCGTTCTTATAAATTCTAAATAAATTAAGTTAATTGAATACCAAATTGAGGAGGAAAAAAATTGACAAACTCAAAATCTTGAAACAGATTTCGAATTTCTCAAAAAAAATAATTTTTGGCTTATGTATATCAAAACAGATCAATTATGTAATTTTTTTGAATCTTTTTTTATATTGATATTTTTCTACTAGCAAGCAATTTTTTTTGTTTTTGAAAAATGTTTCAAAATTTGCCTATACCTATGTATAATAAAAAACTCCATTAAAAATATGGCGATTTTAATTTTCTTTATACTCTGTTGTACAAGAAATTATATGGCATACTTCGTTTGGAAGTCAAAACTTTTTAAAGAGATGATTTGTAATTCTAAAAACATATTTTAAATTACATTTAATGTTTTTATTATAAAATAAAATTAAAAATATACTTTAATGATTTTTTAAAAGCTTTAGTATAAGCAATTTTTATCATAAAATTTTTTTGTTAAAGTAGCTTATTTTTACTCTTCTTATATTACTTTTTAGACCAATCCTAAATTAAGTCATGATTTTGGTTTACATACCTATTTATTGTTTTTATCCCCTCAATTCTTTTCATATCGAATTTCTACAACTTTGAAATAAATCCACGATATTTGTTTTGGTTGGTAACGCAAATCAAACCT
Source organism: Episyrphus balteatus (assembly GCF_945859705.1). Taxonomy (NCBI): domain Eukaryota; kingdom Metazoa; phylum Arthropoda; class Insecta; order Diptera; family Syrphidae; genus Episyrphus; species Episyrphus balteatus. Next base: position 144,582,782 of record NC_079134.1, on the reverse strand, counting down.
CCCACCTCCATTGTTCAATCTCGTTAACTTTTTCTAGGTTAGGTCTTAAATTTCCCCATATAATTAAGCAATTTCTCAGGCTCCAGTTTTTTCTCAGCTCTCAAGTTTCTGCAGATCGATACTGATTATGCGGATATACAATTTGCGGCAATGTCAGAGCATTATTATATTCGGCAAAAAAAATAGGTATGAAAAATCAGTTCGCGCAGAGGTTTTTTTTTCATGATCCAAATATTTGAATACGTGTGCTCCCTTGAGGCTGTCGCTATACATCATTGCAACAAATAATAATGCTGATTGCCTCTTGACACGATTTTCACATCGATAAACACAGAGGAAGCAATGAAAGCTGGTAGTAGGTATATACAAGGAAAAACTATGACTATGGAAGAAGATGGCATTCGCTATGTTGCCGTTACACAAAAATACAAAAAAAAAACTTCCCCCGGTTTCATCTATCGCGCTCAAGAGGCAGTGACAAATGAGCACAATTTACATTATATTATACATGGGAATTAAACAGACATTTTTGCCGTCAGGGGGCGCGCGGAGCAGTTACCTTTCCAATGGAGCGCAATTTTCGGGCCATGAATCGTGTATTTCATGTCACAGTCAGCAGTTAACAGAACAGCAGAGGCAGCTTGCTTGCTTGCTATTGCTGTTAGCTGCTTTGCTGCTATATTCAATGGAACATGGAAGTGGTGTTATCCATGCGCTATGCCATTTCCAATTGAGCTATGTTCGATTAATCTTTTTGATTTATGTCCACGTGCGAGAAAGTAGCATGAACAAATGTCTCGATGGCATTTAATTGGGAATCGGGACTGCATGGGGGCAGAGCTCCACAGCTCTAACTCCCAGCCCCAGCCATGCAGACTGGGATGGTTTTTTTTTTTTTTTTTTGGTTTGGTCTTGGTATATTAAAGTGCTTGTGGCATTCTTAATCCTGGGGTAACAGCAAACAGCGGTAAATTATGTTTGACTAGCTGTGTGTTGTCAACAAGATTGCGAATCATACATAAATATTATGACAGACAAAAAATAATTGGAGGTCAATTAGGTTTGTATAAAATGTATGCTGGGGCTGCAACTTTGGTTTGGGGTATGGTCTGCTGGTTTGTTGTTGAATTCTGGGTGTTCTGTTCTCTCCACAATCACTGTGATTCCACTCAGAGAGATCGAAGGACAGTTGGTTTTTATAATATGTGTCGAGAATATACCTGAGTTTGGGGCACTTTGACACTTGGTGTTAATGATTAAATGCAAAAGATCGAAGATTGTGAATAAAAGCTGTTAAGTATTTAAGTTTTTTGCAATAACAAGCAATAGGAAAGGTAAAATCACAGATATCTAACACATGTGATGGTGTTTTTGAAGGTGATGTAATTTATTAAGAGATTGAGATTTGTATTTAATTTAGATATGGAAGAAACTATATATAAATAGTATATTCTATTATAATTTCAACATGATTACGAGATTATGAAAACTATCAAATTAAGCAAAAACTGTTGAAAGAGAGAAAAACGATATCTGAAAAAATACGATCTTGGATGTTGAATTTTTTTATTCTCTTCATTTTTTCAAATATTTGATTAAAATTGAACACATTTTTAAGATTTTTAAGCAAGAATGTTTTACTTTCAGAAAAATCTGTTGAGTTAGACAAAAAAATGATTTCTCGTAAAAAAATACGATGTTGAAAATTCATCACCGCTCTTAATTTTAAGCAATGTATTGTTTTCCCAACAAAAAGATAGGAATTTTGAACAGCGATGCTTAATTTTCATCAAAAAATGTTTAAATATGTTGAAAATTAAACAAAATTTCTGAAATTGATTAATTTTCAAAAAAAAAAAAAATGCTTATTTTTCAGCAAATGTTGAAAATTACTACGATTTCATTTCGGTGATACAATAATTGTAGCAAAATTCAACCGGTGTTGAAAAACTTTAAACAATTATTGTAGTAAAATTACTATTTTTTTTTTTGAGTTTATGCTAAGTTATAAACAATAATAAAATATTTTATAAATAAGAATAAGTTGCAGTAAACTGTTCTTTAAGGTTATTTGTTAAAGTCTAATAATGCTTAAGATATAACTCCAAAAGTAAGCTGAATTTGAAACTTTGATTTAAGAAGCTTCTGTTAAAAAAATAAATTATCTAATATATGCACGGTTAAAAATTCTGAAGTATTTTTTAATACAGCTATTGTATTAGAGCAATTTTCAATTATATTACATTTTAATACTTCCAAAATATTAAAATTATTTTTATCTTTTTTGTATTAAATTTCAATATTTAAGTATTAAGTTTACTACTTATAATACAAAAATTATTAGAAAATAATCTCCGTGGGTTAAATTCTAATCTTGTATTGACTTTTAATACCGCTGTACCTATTAGATTTTAATATTTTTGTATTACATTTTAATAAATTGTATTACATTTTAATATAATTGTATTAAAATGTAATACAAATTTATTAAAAACTAATATAAAAAGTATTATATTGTAATACAAGAATTTTAAATTTTAATCAAACGACGCCAGCAGCTAGCCATTGTTTGAGGCACCTTTTCAAAAAAAAAAAATTAAATCAGAAACTGTAAATTTGTACTAATTTAAAGGCCCTTTGTGTTTTTTCGAAGCAAAATGCATACATTGCAGATAAATTTTGATCGGCAATAAGATTTTATATGCCACAGTTTGTGAAACAGATCAAATACAGTAAAACCCGGTTAAGTACCTCACCTTAAATCCCCCATTTAGATAGGCACTAAAGCGGGTAAGGTATTTACAAGAACCCGCTTAAGTGCTCATAGGCACTTATCTCTATATTTATTTAATAATAAAAAAAACATGTTTGAAAAATTATGATCCTAAGTGGGCTGTAGGTCTGTCTTGGTAACTTTAATATATTTCGTCGACGTTTCGGGCGTGATTACACCCTTCTTCAGGACTCTTAAAAATTTTATTCTAAAAATACTAAACAAATTAAAATTAAAATCTATACTTACAATATTTTAAAATAATAAATTTTAAGATGTTTCTTAAAATTTGTGGTGGTTAGTTTTCTGGTAGGTATACATAAGTATCTCTTTTATATTTTTGTAAATATTTCAAAATTCAAAAATTGAAGCCTTGAAAAAGACGTTTCAATTAATCGAATTTCAAAATAATGAAATCTATTTCACATTTGATAAGAAAATCAAAATTTGACTTTCAAAATCAAAAACGATCTTCAGAAATCATGTCAGATATAAAATTTAGCCTAAAATATTTCTATGAACAAACTGGCTATATATACTGCTTAGTCCTTCGCAATCTGATCGCCTATTAACAGTATTATTAGTATTTAAAATATGCAACATTTCCAATAACATACGTTTACTATAGTGTTTTTCTGTCTGTAAAATGTCAACATTGTTAAAGTCTGGCCTATGTCCTTCATCTATACAATGTAAAGCTAATGCTGTTTTTTGTGAATATCCGCTATTTATGTCTGATCTGTGACCAGCTAAACGATTTTTTAGCTTTTGCATAGAAGTTCCTACATAAACGGAAGGACAATGGTTTATTCCGTCACCTAAGCATTTTATCTTATAGACAATATTTGATCTTTCACTTTTCGAAAATTCACCTTTTAAATTTGAAAACAATGAACTTCTTAAGATATTTGACGATTTAAAAGCTAAACGAACATTGTCTTTATTTCTTATGGGGGCATTTAAAATTCTATTTGAAAGACCTGGAATGTATAGAATACTTTTGTATGAAAACTGTGTAACATTTGTTACTAAATTAGTTTGAACCACGGGATTGAAATATTGATTCAATATTGTTCTTATTATTTTTAAGGGGGGAAATCCCTCTGGACGACACCTTTTTCAATATTTTTTTATGAAAAACTGAAAGCACTTATTGAAATTTGGAAAAAGACAAGATATTATTGACATTATTAAGTATTGAAAAAATTTTTTTTTGAAATGAAAAAATAACAAAATGGCGGCTCTGGAGCCTTTCAAAGTTGACGCCTCTAGTTTACGCCGTGCAAAGCACAGGTCCAGGAAATCATCTTAAATCAAAAAGGAAATTTTTTTCCGTTAGATGATATTAATACGCATTGCATGAACCTAAATTTATTTTTTTTAAATGAAAAATAAAAATTAGAAATCAAAAAAACGAAAAAAACCATGTTTTTTTTACAAAGAAGTAGTTAAAAAAAATATTTACTGTACAAATTTTATTCAACTTTTAGGTTCATGTTGTGGCCAATAAGTTAAGGAGTAATTTGCTTCAATTTCAAGTCGATAGCTTCATTAGTTTTTGAGTTACATTGCACAGCGCGGAAAAAAACTAGTTTCGAAAAAAATGCGTTTAAAGTTTTCGTTTTCGTACTATGGTAGGTTCGGAGCGCATTGGTTTCGGGACTATCTGGGCACTTTTGAGGCTTCATTTAAGGCTAAGACCACTGAAAACAGTTTCTTCGGTTGATAAATAAATTTATTACGCAAAAAAAAAATAATGCAAAAATAAAAAATTCCAGAGGGATTTCCCCCCTTAATGGAAAGGAGTTAGAAAGTAAAGTATTGGTAATTATTTTTATGTTTTTTTGACGAAAGACAATGTCACTGATATCCAATACTCTGTTAACAAAATTTTTTGCTGTGTTGATAATAACATGCTTCGGCTGTTTTGAATTAAAATTAATAAGACGACCTGAAGATGTTGGTTTTTTATACCAATCAAACACTAATCTATTATTTTTTCTTTTCACTAACACATCAAGATAAGGAAGTTCTCCTTTATTTTCTAACTCAACAGTAAACTGAATTTTTGGATGAAAGGAAAAAATAAAATAATAAAAAATAATAAAAAAATAATAAAAAATAAAAAATAACTTATGTTGATAAAATGAAAGATATGATGGCTGACAGGAACACTTATACAATTTTGAGAAGTGACCCCACAAATAAGGTTCAAAGTCGCAATAATAATCTAGTTAAGTACTTGTTCACTAATAATTTCATTAATGAATATGAAAAGAAGAATATGACGACATATACTGCTAATAGTCCTAAAATCTATGGATTACCTAAAATTCATAAACAAAACATGCCTCTTAAACCAATTTGTTCTTCTATGAATGTTCCGTGTTATCAGTTATCTAAATACCTAGTTAAAATTTTAAATAACATTACTGTTAACTCTAAATATAACGTAAAAAATTCATCATCGTTCATTTCAACAGTCTCACCAGTTGTTTTAGAACAAGACCATGTTTTATTTTCTTTTGATGTTGTTTCATTATTCACCAATATTCCTATTCCTATATATATTCCAAATTTGTAAGGTTTTCTGTATTAATAATAATCATAGGAACATATATCTTTAATCCAAAAAACATTAAACTGAAATGAAAGTGTAGGCTTTAATTTATGTAACCGAAGTGTTACTTTCGTTAAAAGTTATTTTATAACATCTTTTATTTATTTATCGTATGTATTAATGTTTTAATGTATTAATGTATCGTATGATTCAATTCAAAATATGTTTCTTATTATGTATAAATATACATATATTCTAATTAGGCTTAATGTATTTTCTAAATATTACCGTATGCCCTTTAATGTACTTTATTCAAGTAATCGTATCATGCACATGCAACTCTAGTTAAGCTTGACAATGTAATCTTTAAGAAAAATAAAAGCAGTTCTTGTCCATCGTCTGAAGCGATAACATCGTGTTTTATTTTTAATTATGCAATATGTTTGGCCGTCTTACAAAAGGAATGAAAATATAAGAAATAAAAGTATTTTATTCAGTAAAAAAGACATTTGATAACATTTTTTCTGACACAAAATTTAAAATAAAAAAATTGGTTGTCTGTAAAGTCGGTTCACGGACGATAATTTTACGTAAAAAATAATGATTTAAAACTTATTTTTTGTCAACTTTCTTATTTAAAAGATAATGAATCTTATAGTAAAGTAATTACCTAAGCTAAGACCTAACATATTTATATCTGTATGTTTTGTAAAAAAAAAAAAACGGAATAACTTTTTGAATCCAATCATAATTTACAAGAAAAAACTTAAAAAAATTACCTATTTTTTCTTTTCTCATAAAGGTAATTTTCTGTAAACTTTTCCACCGAAAACCTTCAGAAAAGTATATTTTTGTTTCGGCAACAAAGAAAAAAGTTCAATTTTGTTAACCAGTGTAATTTATTAAGATTAATGATTAAATTTTTAAAAATCCTTTATTATTCAACTTTAGGTTATAACCTTTCAAATAAGCTATAAAATAGTTCTCTAATAGTTTGTTTTTAATTTTGAATTTCAATTTATGCCACACTGCTAAAAATTTCAGGTGGAACGGAAGAAAATGGCGTCACTTTTTCGTGGATGCTGCCATGGTTAATAATTGATTTATAAGACCTTATCACATCAAAAATTCGAATTTGTTTTTTATTCGGTGTGAAAAGAAAAAAATTAAGACAAGTGCAAAGAAATGAAAAGCCAAAGTGTCAAGCCAGTTATTTTCCGGTTGGTAACATGGCAATACAAACTGATAGTCAAAGAAAATATTTATAATATCTATCTTTGTTCGGATATTCTATAAGTTATGTCAAAAATCTACAAAAAATCTCACTTTTGCAGTAAGTTATAGAATGGCAAAACGAAGATATTGAGCAACACAAATTTCTATTAGCATTCATTCCGAGGTTTACCCCATTTTTCAACTTATTTGACTCTTTTATAAGCAATTCATAATAGTGTTGATTACACTGGTTAACAAGGGTTCTGTTGCCGGAACAAAAATATACTTTTCTGAAGGTTTTTGTGTGCTGAACTCGAATCCGAAGTCAAAAAAATTCTAGCAGCTCCCGTTTTTGAGATATTACCGTTAGAAAATGCAAAAAAACGTTTTTTTGAGTTTTTCGGACCTTATTCTATTGTATAAGGAAAATTGTTTGAGCATATTTAGTAACGGTTTCTATAAGAACTATTTCCCATCTTTCGATACCTGTTTAAATCTTTTCAATATCTTATGTATTGCCCGAGATATCTTAAACTGAAGTCAGTGGGTTTGGCTTCATATATCATAAAGAAGATAATGACATTATAAAATTTTTAAAAATATCAAACAACTGAGGATATCTCGGGAAGAAAAAAGATATCGGAGAGATTTAAACAGATTTAAAAAGGTGGTAAATAGTTCTTATAAAAACCGTTACTAAATATGCTCAAACAATTTTCCTTATATAAAAGAATAAGGTCCGAAGTGCTGCACTTTCTAACGGTAATATCTCAAAAACGGGAGCTGGTAGAATTTTTTTGACTTCGGATTCAAGTTCAGCATACCGAAAACCTTCAGAAAAGTATATTTTTGTTCCGGCAACAAAAAAAAAGTTTAATTTTGTAAACCAGTGTTATATATGGTTATTCAAATCATAGAAATTATATTTCAAAAACATTCCTTGTAGTAGATTTTCGTTTTACAATTTTTTTAAATTTTTTTTTTCATATAGCTATTTTTGATTTATGGTGACTATCAAAAAAATTATTTTGAAATTCAACTAGAAAATCTTGCCTTTTGATCACAGTATTGTTTGTACATTTGATTTTTAACAAAGCATAACCAAATGAAAACTCATAGCCACCTCTGACTTATTTTATCTGAAATAAAAATAAAATAATGCCCGGATGAAGATAAGAAAAAAAAAAACAAACAATGAAATCAGCACCTAAATCAGTTTATATTGCACCATTAGCAACATTGTATTTATTCAAGTCTAAAAAAAATCTAAACCTACCTCTACTTCTATAAAAAAAAACTTAAAAATAAACTTATTGTATCTTGTCTATCCTTCTCAATCGGAATTGCAAAAGACCAATAATTATGGACAACATTATTCGTGACAACAATTTCATTAGCTTTGCTCTCAGTAAGGTATAAGACCTTACCTATACCTTAAACATGCGACCAAAAGTCCATTTATTTATTTATACAAAAAAAAAAAAAAAAACATTGAACCTCTAGACCTTTTATACAATGCACAGTCGCAGTTAATATAGTGCTCTATCTCAAGCCTTGTTTCAGCAGACGACAACCGTACAAAAGTACAAAAGCACTCGTACTCGCTTAGGTATATATATTTTTCAAAAAACTTAACCAATTCTTAAAAAAAAAAAAAAAAACAAATCAATGAAAACCAAGAAAAAAACCCTTTGTTGTCCCAAATGACGACGACAACGGACGCAAGGACAAACAATGGATGATCACATTGAACAATCTTATTTTCATGTGCCATGTTCCACCATTTATTGACAGACGAACAAAAGTCCAATAAAACAACAACAACGAAAACAAATCCAAAAAACAGAAATGGCCAACACCACACAACCATCAGAGACCGGACCGATCAAGGAGCTTATATATTTGTAGGCAGAGAAAGAGGACATTAATTCCAAACTCCACCACATCCCGTCCATACAAATGTGATTTTAATGAATTCCAATCGGTCGCTGGTCGCTGCTATATGAACGGCGAATTGGGAGCATTGCAACAGCTTCAAATGTAGAAATTCACTCCTCCAGTTTCGCAGGACAACCAAACAAACGACTGCGGATGGACAACGGATGCCACCAACATCTCCAGGGTCCCAGCCCACAGTGGGGGAAAACTTGGAAAAATCCTTATTATTCGAAAGTGACAATTTTTAGGATTCAAAAATGGTTTCTTTTAGTAAATTAGTCGCTTTAACCAAGAAATAATAGTCGTTTGTAAAAAAAAAATGTATTTAAACGTGGAATGAAGTTGAAAATTAGTAGGGTTTTATGGATTTCGAATAGTTCCTATGGCTATAACTGAACGAAATTGAAATGAATGTGATCACATTGCAGCCACCAGCTTTCCAATACAAAAAGAATTATCAAAATTGGTTTACTCGGTCCAAAGTTATGAGGTAAGAAACATAAAAAAATACAGGCGAATTGAGTACCTCCTCCTTTTTGGAAGTCGATAAAAACAGAAAAAATACGGGTACTTTAAGACCGTTGTTCACACTCAAATCTTAACTTTTTTAACTGATTCTTTTACTAATTAGATGAAATTACATTCAGAAATAATATCGATGCATCATTTGAGCAAAAAAAAAATAAGATAAGATAAGTTTTTAAACAAGAAACACTCAAATTGTGCTATTATTTTTTTAGTCTTATAAGATTTTACGCACTACCGCCATTTGCCGCCATTGTATCGTTGTTTCCAGCGGATAGTGTAGCTTTTAAGAAAGAATTCCCTGCAAAAATCTTATGCAGAACCGTCCAAATTCTTCTTATAGAACCATTTGAAGTTTTTAATTACATGCATTTTAAACCAGCCTTGAGTTTTTTTTTTTAATATAATAATATTTTATTTTATCTTTTACAGCTTATAATCTAGAAACGTTCGTACGTACTTGTTAAAAGTTGCTTGGAATACTAAGCTTTTTAAAGATTTATAAAAGAATTTTTTCAATAAATTAAAAAATAAAACTTAAAAATCAATATAAAATTTGATTTAAAGTTACAAAAACATTCCTTTGAATAGTTTTGACCTCCAAACGAAGTATGCAATTTGATTTCTTATATACAATATAACAAAGAATTTTTAGAAAAAAAATGTTAAATCGTTATAGTCGTTTTTTCTTCAATTATTTTATTTTACATACAAAATTTCAAACAATAAAAAAAAATTTGATATGCAATTAAAAAGGAAAAATTAGTTGACATATAGGTACCTACATATAAACCAAAGGTTCAATCGGTCCGTTTTTTTCTAAATGATTTTTCAAAACAAATTTTGAAATTTTGTTTTAAAATGCAAAAATGTTTTTTGTACAAAAATTTTCTTTAAAATTGTATGTGTTGTTTGCGAGAAAATCAGAAATAAAAAAATCGAAAAAAATACCTTTTTTTTTGTTCTACCACCTTTAAATCCATTTTTTTATATTACCTACAACATTTTTTTATAATCATCTAAAAGCTTATTGCTTATTTATATCGACCATGTCTATACAACATCTACAAAAAGAGCTAGAATTTTTTGAACCCAATCAGTTTCCATCAAAAAAGCAGAAAAATCAACGTTTTTTCACTTCTAACACCATTAAATCCATTTTTTTAAATGACAAACTACAATACATTTTATACCACCTAAAAGCTTCTTATGTCACCTTTCATATGACCTTTCATTCACATTTCTATCATGCCTACATGAAAGTAAGAATTTTTAAAGCCAACCATGTCGAAATTTCAAACTGAGATTACGGTACTTCCTACACTACTGGTGGCTGGTCATCGGCAACAGATCTCCACAGGTGTTTTAAGGTATTTTTCAAGTTTTTCAATTTATGATTGTGTAATCAAATGAAAGCTTATATTATCAGCATGCGAATTAAAGTTGAATCAAATTTTTATGTGATCTAGATCAAAAGATATAACGTGTTTACAAAAGAACATCTTTTCACCGTTATCTCAAGATTTTGAATACAAAATTAATTGAAATTTTGCACAATTATAGTTTATTTAATTACCTATCTACAGTATAAATTTCATTTATCTATCTATTTAAACAAAAAAGTTATAATCAATTGATTTTTCCTGTCGCTTTTTCGTTTCATCTTTTTTCAAATCACTACGATACTAAAGAAGTTTTCACTTCAATAAAAGTAATCGTGTTCTTGCTTACAGCATTGAATGTTTACTGTGTAAAATACTGAGCACAATAAAACACGGCTTATATCAGAAAAAATTGTGCACTGTTTATTATTAAATACGTTATCTTTTTTAAATTTCATACAAGAGAATTAGTTTTCAGTTTTTTTTTCAACTAAAATAGTCATTTTTCACTTTGGAGGCGGATATTACTGGTGTTTATCTTCTTATTGCCTATTATTCCTGAAAATTTCATCAAAATCGGTTTTGATTTTACAGAGTTTTTTACCACTCTCCCATACAAGTTTCCCCACTGTGCGGCCTAGCATATGAACAGAATTAAAAGTTCATATGGAAGAAATCGCTGCGCTCTAAAAGACCAAGCAAACATACATGTTTTATCGCTTTTGCTTTTTTCGCAAGGACTTCGCAACATTATGGGCATCATCATCAACATCATCTGCCTCCTTTATAGAAAAAGGTACACATCTCAAAGCCTCAGCAAAAGGAGATGCTGTAAATTAGAGATGCTGCACGAAAAGAAACGCTTTTCCTCCTGGCCATCTCTACCATCCGCCGCCATCACTGCGTACTTGTACTTCTCGCCCGAAAACCGCTTCGGCCATTTCGTGGCATGTTGACGCGCGAACATCACATCGTACATGATTCCAGCGAATGTCTATAACCACTTACTTTAGATCCCAGACAGTCTTGGATCATCAAGAAGAAGAAGACTGCAAGAAGAAAAACGAAATTAAATGGAAATAAAATGCCCGGGACATGTTCCAAGTGTAATGGACTGTATCGCCGGGGACAGAACAAGGAGATGTTATTAGTTAAGTTGTCCTTCAACGAGCTTATACTCTCCATTATAGGCATAGAAGAGGCTAAGAAGGCAGAAAGCGCATGTAGCCAAGCAAAGTCCGTCGTCGTGATGGCATCATCATTGTCGTTAGTCCTTATCCAAGAGCAAGGATCTAAAGCCTGCATGGTAAATAGACCTACGAAATAGAGTTTTGCATGATGGAATCATTATTTGGGAACTTGTCAGAGAGTCTAGCTTGTTCATGTCTTCGAGAACACTCACACAACACACACACGTCCACACCAACACCAAACCGATTTCGAAAAAAGAATGTAATTGGTTCGGCCAAAAAAGTATAATGAGCCCAGGAGACCATTATATCATTAGGAGTCACGATCCCAAGTGCACCCATGATGATGCCATCCGTCCAGTTCAGTCCGATGCGTCGTTCTTAGGATTATACGCCGGGAGCACATCTTCACCTGATGATCGTAATTATTTCGTTCTTCTGACCAACGATCTTTGGACTGGTTTGGAGTGTTTTTTTTTTTTTGTTTCTTTATGTCCATCAGTTGAGTTTGCTTATTGGTCTGGTTTTTAGTCGTCGTTCTTCAGGAGAGACACACATATGCATATGGCATCATGGAATGGCCAGGAGGAGCTGTCCAGTCAGCGATTTTAATTATCACGCAATGGGATTTTTTTTTTCTGTTGCGTTACTTTGCGTTACTCCTGTTGGATCTGTTTTTTTTTTGTTTTTATCTCCCTCGGGAAGTATGAAGAAAAAATAATATAAAAAAGGGAGGGGAAAAGTGAGTGACTGGCGACCACTTTAAGGCTTAATTGACTGTGTGCAGAGGTAAAAATAATGCCTCTCCTTGCTATGGGTTTTATGTATGATCCTGATGATGTGGTGCGATGGTGGTTATAGCAGTGAGTCTCTGTGGTTACTTTGGTGATCTTTTGGGGGCTGCTGCGGCTTTAGCTGTGGTGATGGTCAGCAGCGGTAATTACTATGCCACTTAAACTTCTGGATGATAACCATTTTTATCCGGTTTTTATTGCGGTAGACAGACATACGGATGGACGCGACGGATGAACCGAAACTGGATTGGGTAGTCTGACGCATGTCGGTTGGATGCGATGGTCGAGGAGTAGGTATAAAAAACTAAGCACTTCTTGAAGAGATGTGTCGATGTCGGCCGTCAATCGGCTGGGAGATAACTTATTTGCACAAAAGCCGGCATGATTACCGGACACCATCATCATCATTGGTGCATCGTCATTGTCGTAGACTTGTATAGTCATCGTCATCTTTGTTGCAAAGGATTTTTTTTTATTCGTGATGACATGCACTTGTCTATGCAGAAATTTTTTTTTTTTTTTTGTTTTCTTAGTTAGCAGGTAATTAAATGAGAAAAATATTGCAATCAACAAATAAATTGATCTTTTTAACGCTCCTTAGGCTATTCTCTAGTTGAACGGTGTTTTTATCTATGAGAATCTAGAGACGATGGACGTTCGGCTGGCGCGATGTGACAGAATAACACGATGACATTGAAAAATTGTTTAATTATAAAATGCTTATATTTATAATTAGTATGAGCCATTAAGCTTGGATTGAAAAATAAATTATGCAGATTGATCTAGTTACATTGTCGTTGTAAACGGAAAAGAAACTAATTCTTTGATATTATAATAATTTTTTTTGTACATTTGCTATCACCTTTTTTCTTTTTTCTAAATTTTCTTCGAAACAACATATAGATTGGTTGTGGAAAACTGTATACATATAAAGAACAAATAGCCCATACTTATCCTCATCCGATTTTCTGAATAGTCAAATTAGAAAGAGATAAAACTATAAACTTTGTATATTTCTGGAGAATGATTAAAATATGAACCCTATTCCTGGACAAAAAAAGTTCATTTATTGGATTTGGGTGATATTTTTGTTTGTTGTATTTTGTTGATAAATGGGTTTTAAGTCAAAATAAAACAAGTATTTAATTTAATTAAAATATTTATATTGTGCGTTTGTGATCCTCTAAAGGAATTTATAGTCAGCTAAATGAGATGTAAGCTGAATTCTCATGCAAAAATTTACTTTTTGTTTCCATTTTTGAAATAATTAAGAAATAAATAAAAATATACATTTTTTAAGTGAAGGAAGACATAAATTAAAATAAAATAAGTTTGTTCTCAGCTCTTTTGTTTTAAAAATCTAAAAATTTTGTTCGTATGTATCTTTTTTCATATTTTTACGTGATAATGTCATATATATCGATGTTTGCTGGCTGTGTGTACGAAAAAGTGTGACTCATGTTACGTTCGGAAGATATGAGCCAATTCAAAACTTCAAAATAAGTAACACCTTATAACAATGTTATACAACATACATGCATGTTGAGTATTTTTTTTTATTGAAACCTCAAAATTGAGTTTTTGGAGTTTTATACGGTTAACACTCACGGGTACAATTGCGGGACATACATTTGTTCGTTTCTCTGTCATCGTAAAGATATGTCTGCTTTATTCCCGACAAACAATTTTGGTTCAATAAAGCTTTACAGATGCAATTGTAGCTTCTGTAAAGCATTATAGAAGCAAAATTGTTAGTAGGGTTATTTGAGTTTAAGTTTTTTAACGAATCCCAAACTTTAGGGCAGCTAAAGTAATATCTAAGAAGTACAAATCAAAGGCATATCTTTATATCGTCAACTGTAACTTTCATTTCCTTGCACTTCGCCCTGGCTGAATATCATTAAAACGAAGATTTTTTTCGTAAAAAAGTCAAACACTTTGAAAATTTTTGTTGCCGCCATTATCCATAATCATTCTTATTTTCTTCTCTAATGAGAAACTCTTAAATAAAATCCGCTTTTTCCGATGTTTCCGAAATAATCGCACAAAATCATGGTTTCATCCAGAATTTAAAGCAAAGTTATGGAAATCAAATTCTAATTCGGCCTTCTAGTGGAGTAACTAATGCTCAAAAAATGGACATACATATTAGAGAACCTGGTCGAACAATTTTCTCACAAATTTACTTCAAACACAAACAAAATTATTTGATCACAATGGAAACACCTACAATATTAAATTATACATTTTTAAAAATCTAGGAACTCATTACTATTAATAAAATTAAAGTTAAGTTAATTGAATGACGTGTTTTTGAAAAACTGGTCCTCAAAATCAGAATTTTGAAAAAAAAAATTTAACAAATTTTTTGTGCTTGAAGTCAGTTTGTGAGAAAATTCCATTTATCGCTTAATCGATGGATGATTGTCGCTTACTTCAATATATTTTTTTCCCATTAATGACCTGAAGAATCCTTTGGTATCATTTAATTTAGAAAGTTTAAGGTTTTGTTCAAAAAAATTTAATTGTAATTTTAAAACAATCCGGCAACAACGGCAATTCTAAACCTATGAAAGAAAAGATCATTGAAATCAGAGTTGTTGGGCCAGGTTCCTTAAATAATTTATTTAAGTTATTCCATTGTTCAATTTAATAGGTTTAGATATTTAATAAAAAAAAGTTCGGAGATCAGCTTTTTCGTTTATATCAACTTGACACTTTACTGCAGTCAATGATATATTTTTAATGCAAAGCAGTTATACCCTAATACTACTTTTTCGTATTCGTATTTTCTTTATTTAAGAAAAAATATTTTTAAAAAATTTAGTTTTTTTGATTAATTTTATTTTAAGGTTATGTCTAATGGTTTTATGCTCCATTATCAGTATCCTGAAAAAAAAAAAAATTATTTGGTCAATTGGAGTTAATTTTTAATTTTCTTAACTAACATTTATTAAATACTTCTTAACTCCACCATGCTTACGAATTAAGAAAACATAAACTCCATGAAATTCTAAAACGACAAAAAAAAAAAAAAATTAATAAATAATTATTTTATTACTATCTCCCTCAAAGCCAGCATGACACGAAACTCAACTTGGAAATCCAAAACCACATTATTACATCCTGCTGAGTTAAAATTATATATAAAAACCAATTTGATTGCGACCATAAGTTAATTACTAGAAATTCCACAATTTATTCTTCGGCAATTATATTATTGCTGAAAACTATCTCTAAGCTGCAATCAAAAAGTCTCCAACTCAACTTGGGATAGGCTTAGCTCTAAAGTATATCTAAATGAAGGTAAAAAAAAAAACATTAATACCTCTCCCCAAGCTAAAAACGTTAAAGCATCAATAGTTATTCCGATTCCACCATCAAAGACCCCTCAAAACATTAAAAAAAGAAAAAAAAAAGATAGAAAGGCTTAAATAATATTAAATTGAGAAATACACACATGAAGTTGCACCGAAGCCAAAGCATGTGGCACAGTGGAAGGCAGGCGGCGGCGGAAAAAGCGACGAAGAGAATATAATTTAATCTTGTTAATGCTGGCAAAATCAAGTTGTCGACTCCAAACAGGCTTTGGCATTTCTGCTTGCTGTGCTTCGCTTATAACTTTGCCATCTTTGAAGGAAGCTGAAGGCAGCTATATCCTTTTGAACTGAGATATATTTATATACCAAAAGCACTTTAGCCATTAAGTTCCCCCCCGGGAGAGTTGCAGGTCTACGTGATGCGCGGTACAACGAGACGAGAGGAAGAACTCATGCAATCGCGAAGAGCCTATTAGACCGGGGACCAAGTTCTTATGACTTCATAATCTTAATTAACGTTGGGTCGTCATACCTGCACACAAAAGCCGTGGAATTAACCAGCGCTATAAAGATCCAATCAAGGCCCCCGCGTGCTCGTGGCAGTGAGGGGCAGTCGCATCAGCCATCTCGGAACAGGATTCCCATTCGCGCAACCGGGAGTTGTATTCGAAAAACACAAACAACAACAAAAAACCGATAAGAAATTCTGGCTGAGAATATGAAGCCCTTCAGAAAGGCAGCGAGCAATGGAATTCAGCATGGCGGTCCTTAATGCGCCTGCTGTTATACCCTGCTGCATGCCGAAGCCGATCCCGATTCCTATCCCGAGCCACTGGTTGATCATCAAATGCAGGAATATACTATATATATTGGGATTGTAAGAGGGGCACGAATGGGCATGTTATTTCCCTTCATCATGTTCTTTAATGAGTTTATACCTGGACTGGGATGTGTATAGGGATGGACGGGAAGCATCCACATATCTAAAAAAAAAAAAATGCCTCAAGTTAAACCTTAGAAAAGAAAAAAAAAAGAAAAAACGATTCGATCCGACCCGAAACGGACGGACGGACAAGACCATGTGCATCTCTTTCCCAATGATCGTTCCATTATATCGAATGTTCATTCGGGGATTTTGATTAGTTTGTCGGCGTTTTTTTGTTATTTGTGTTTTATTTGGTTGGTTGTTTGGCTTACGATTTTATTTATTTATATTTTTTTGTTAGTTACTTTGGTTTCCTTTTTGGGTATTTTTCTGTTGTGTCCTTTTTTTTAATTTTATTTATACATAGAACATATTTCTTTTTCGTGACAGCAACGATATCCCAAAGCCTAAGATTGAGATTCTGGAATCGTATGGGATCCACCCTTGATTGGATGCGGAGAAACGCGTTAACACTAATTTATTCCAGAACTTGTATTATTTTTTTTTCTGTTAAGTTTTTTTTTTTATAATGCTTCTGATGCTGGAGGAGCTCAATTTGAAGCTTGAAAAAATTATTTTTTTTTTTTTTTGAAATGGATGATGATGCTCGGCATGGGGTTTCACAGGTTCTCATCATCCATAATGGAAGGCTATCCATATATTATATTCTTTAGCAGTCTAGGTAGGTTTTTTTTTTGTTTTTGAGAGACAAGATAGAGGTTTGCATTAGGGTTTTTTGTTTTTTATTTATTTTTTTCTGTTGCTGATTGTAAAACGTGTTAATTTGAAAAAAAAAAGCTTGAACGTAACTTCTTTTTGGAGAAGATGTTGTTTATAGTAGTTGTTGGTTTTATTTTATGCTTTTATTGCTTTATTATGGAATTTAGAGAATATTGAAGATTCGATGATAACATAGTCCATATTGACTTAAAGTTATTATTTTTATTTTTTTAAATGATAACATCTTATAAATCGAGGAAGTATATGCACGAAAAAGGGCGATTAATACGTTCCGTCATGAGCCTGTTAACAACGTGGTAAAGATTGCATTTTTTTACTTAAAGGCCAAATCATATGACGCCATTACCAAATTAAGACAGTTATACATGCAAAGAATCAGTAGGTCACCGTTGAACGATTTGTCTTTTGCATCGGAGGTTCAAAGTTCGAATCCCAGGGCAGCCCAATAATTTTTTGTTTGCTTACAATTCAATTTTTTTGTATGATGTTATCACGTTAAATTATCGTCTGTAAATCGAAAAATTTTTGTTTGTATAAAAAAAATACAGATTTGGTTTATTTTTCTCAGCACAAATAAATAAAAAAAAAAAAACATCTTTAGCAGAACAAGGTTTCGATCCTCGGACCACTGGGTTATGGGCCCAGCACGCTTCCACTGCGCCACTCTGCTTGGAAGCATAATGTGCCAGAGTTGCAATAAGTAGTTGTATAAATAAATAAATATTTTTTTTTTTCATATGGAAGCAGATATTTTCGGATCAAAGTCCCGATATGAGATCAGAGTGAACAGGCCTATGCATTCCGCTAAAAACTAAAAAAAATAACAAATTTATTTTTTTAAGATTTTCGAAAATTACCCCTTGTCTAAAAATTCGGAAATTTCAAAAAAATTTCACCAAATCTTTGGAATGAGACATCAAAAGAAAGCACTCTTAAGACTCTATTCATAACTGAAAACCAAAAGTTTGTACGAGTTCGGGTTGCTGAATTATTTGTTATCGAAATAATTTTTTTTTTTCATTTGGAAGCAGATATTTTCGGATCAAAATTCCGAAACAAGTTTTGGTTTACAGATATGAGATCACAGAAGAAGAAGAAGAATGAGACATCAAAAGAAAGCACTCTTAGGACTCTATTCATAACTGAAAACCAAAAGTTTGTACGAGTTCGGGTTGCTGAATTATTGTCAATCGAAATAATTTTTTTTCATTTGGAAGCAGATATTTTCGGATCAAAATTCCGAAACAAGTTTTGGTTTACAGATATGAGATCACAGTGAACAGGCCTATGCATTCCGCTTAAAAAAGTACAAATTTATTTTTTTTAGATTTTCGAAAATTATCCAAGGGGTACCCCTTGTCTAAAAATTCGGAATTTTCAAAAATTTTCTCCAAATCCATCGAATGAGACATCAAAAGAAAGCACTCTTAAGACTCTATTCATAACTGAAAACCAAAAGTTTGTAAGAGTTCGGGTTGCTGAATTATTGTCAATCGAAATAATTTTTTTTCATTTGGAAGCAGATATTTTCGGATCAAAATTCCGAAACAAGTTTTGGTTTACAGATATGAGATCACAGTGAACAGGCCTATGCGTTCCGCTAAAAAAATTACAAATTTATTTTTTTAACATTTTCGAAAATTATCCAAGGGGTACCCCTTGTCTAAAAATTCGGAATTTTCAAAAATTTTCTCCAAATCTTTGGAATGAGACATCAAAAGAAAACACTCTTAAGACTCTATTCATAACTAAAAACCAAAAGTTTGTACGAGTTCGGGTTGCTGAATTATTTGTTATCGAAATAATTTTTTTTTTTCATTTGGAAGCAGATATTTTCGGATCAAAATTCCGAAACAAGTTTTGGTTTACAGATATGAGATCACAGTGAACAGGCCTATGCATTCCGCTAAAAAAATTACAAATTTATTTTTTTAAGATTTTCGAAAATTATCCAAGGGGTACCCCTTGTCTAAAAATTCGGAATTTTCAAAAATTTTCTCCAAATCCATCGAATGAGACATCAAAAGAAAGCACTCTTAGGACTCTATTCATAACTGAGAACCAAAAGTTTGTACGAGTTCGGGTTGCTGAATTATTTGCAATCGAAATAATTTTTTTTTCATTTGGAAGCAGATATTTTCGGATCAAAATTCCGAAACAAGTTTTGGTTTACAGATATGAGATCACAGTGAACAGGCCTATGCATTCCGCTTAAAAAAGTACAAATTTATTTTTTTTAGATTTTCGAAAATTATCCCCTTGTCTAAAAATTCGGAATTTTCAAAAATTTTCTCCAAATCCATCGAATGAGCCATCAAAAGAAAGCACTCTTAAGACTCTATTCATAACTGAAAACCAAAAGTTTGTACGAGTTCGGGTTGCTGAATTATTTGCAATCGAAATAATTTTTTTTCATTTGGAAGCAGATATTTTCGGATCAAAATTCCGAAACAAGTTTTGGTTTACAGATATGAGATCACAGTGAACAGGCCTATGCATTCCGCTTAAAAAAGTACAAATTTATTTTTTTTAGATTTTCGAAAATTATCCAAGGGGTACCCCTTGTCTAAAAATTCGGAATTTTCAAAAATTTTCTCCAAATCCATCGAATGAGACATCAAAAGAAAGCACTCTTAGGACTCTATTCATAACTGAAAACCAAAAGTTTGTACGAGTTCGGGTTGCTGAATTATTGTCAATCGAAATAATTTTTTTTCATTTGGAAGCAGATATTTTCGGATCAAAATTCCGAAACAAGTTTTGGTTTACAGATATGAGATCACAGTGAACAGGCCTATGCATTCCGCTTAAAAAAGTACAAATTTATTTTTTTTAGATTTTCGAAAATTATCCTAGGGGTACCCCTTGTCTAAAAATTCGGAATTTTCAAAAATTTTCTCCAAATCCATCGAATGAGACATCAAAAGAAAGCACTCTTAAGACTCTATTCATAACTGAAAACCAAAAGTTTGTAAGAGTTCGGGTTGCTGAATTATTTGCAATCGAAATATTTTTTTTTCTTTTGGAAGCAGATATTTACGAATCAAAGTCCCGAAACAAGTTTTGGTTTACAGATATGAGATCACAGTGAACAGGCCTATGCGTTCCGCTAAAAAAATTACAAATTTATTTTTTTAACATTTTCGAAAATTATCCAAGGGGTACGTACCCCTTGTCTAAAAATTCGGAATTTTCAAAAATTTTCTCCAAATCTTTGGAATGAGACATCAAAAGAAAACACTCTTAAGACTCTATTCATAACTAAAAACCAAAAGTTTGTACGAGTTCGGGTTGCTGAATTATTTGTTATCGAAATAATTTTTTTTTTTCATTTGGAAGCAGGTATTTTCGGATCAAAATTCCGAAACAAGTTTTGGTTTACAGATATGAGATCACAGTGAACAGGCCTATGCATTCCGCTAAAAAAATTACAAATTTATTTTTTTAAGATTTTCGAAAATTATCCAAGGGGTACCCCTTGTCTAAAAATTCGGAATTTTCAAAAATTTTCTCCAAATCCATCGAATGAGACATCAAAAGAAAGCACTCTTAAGACTCTATTCATAACTGAAAACCAAAAGTTTGTAAGAGTTCGGGTTGCTGAATTATTTGCAATCGAAATATTTTTTTTTCTTTTGGAAGCAGATATTTACGAATCAAAGTCCCGAAACAAGTTTTGGTTTACAGATATGAGATCACAGTGAACAGGCCTATGCGTTCCGCTAAAAAAATTACAAATTTATTTTTTTAACATTTTCGAAAATTATCCAAGGGGTACCCCTTGTCTAAAAATTCGGAATTTTCAAAAATTTTCTCCAAATCCATCGAATGAGACATCAAAAGAAAGCACTCTTAGGACTCTATTCATAACTGAAAACCAAAAGTTTGTACGAGTTCGGGTTGCTGAATTATTGTCAATCGAAATAATTTTTTTTCATTTGGAAGCAGATATTTTCGGATCAAAATTCCGAAACAAGTTTTGGTTTACAGATATGAGATCACAGAAGAAGAAGAAGAATGAGACATCAAAAGAAAGCACTCTTAGGACTCTATTCATAACTGAAAACCAAAAGTTTGTACGAGTTCGGGTTGCTGAATTATTGTCAATCGAAATAATTTTTTTTCATTTGGAAGCAGATATTTTCGGATCAAAATTCCGAAACAAGTTTTGGTTTACAGATATGAGATCACAGTGAACAGGCCTATGCGTTCCGCTAAAAAAATTACAAATTTATTTTTTTAACATTTTCGAAAATTATCCAAGGGGTACCCCTTGTCTAAAAATTCGGAATTTTCAAAAATTTTCTCCAAATCCATCGAATGAGACATCAAAAGAAAGCACTCTTAGGACTCTATTCATAACTGAAAACCAAAAGTTTGTACGAGTTCGGGTTGCTGAATTATTTGCAATCGTTCGGAATCGTTCAAAAGAAAGCACTCTTAGGACTCTATTCATAACTGAGAACCAAAAGTTTGTACGAGTTCGGGTTGCTGAATTATTTGCAATCGAAATAATTTTTTTTTCATTTGGAAGCAGATATTTTCGGATCAAAATTCCGAAACAAGTTTTGGTTTACAGATATGAGATCACAGTGAACAGGCCTATGCATTCCGCTTAAAAAAGTACAAATTTATTTTTTTTAAATTATCCAAGGGGTACCCCTTGTCTAAAAATTCGGAATTTTCAAAAATTTTCTCCAAATCCATCGAATGAGCCATCAAAAGAAAGCACTCTTAAGACTCTATTCATAACTGAAAACCAAAAGTTTGTACAAGTTCGGGTTGCTGAATTATTTGTTATCGAAATAATTTTTTTTTTTCATTTGGAAGCAGATATTTTCGGATCAAAATTCCGAAACAAGTTTTGGTTTACAGATATGAGATCACAGTGAACAGGCCTATGCATTCCGCTTAAAAAAGTACAAATTTATTTTTTTTAGATTTTCGAAAATTATCCTAGGGGTACCCCTTGTCTAAAAATTCGGAATTTTCAAAAATTTTCTCCAAATCCATCGAATGAGACATCAAAAGAAAGCACTCTTAAGACTCTATTCATAACTGAAAACCAAAAGTTTGTAAGAGTTCGGGTTGCTGAATTATTTGCAATCGAAATATTTTTTTTTCTTTTGGAAGCAGATATTTACGAATCAAAGTCCCGAAACAAGTTTTGGTTTACAGATATGAGATCACAGTGAACAGGCCTATGCGTTCCGCTAAAAAAATTACAAATTTATTTTTTTAACATTTTCGAAAATTATCCAAGGGGTACCCCTTGTCTAAAAATTCGGAATTTTCAAAAATTTTCTCCAAATCCATCGAATGAGACATCAAAAGAAAGCACTCTTAGGACTCTATTCATAACTGAAAACCAAAAGTTTGTACGAGTTCGGGTTGCTGAATTATTGTCAATCGAAATAATTTTTTTTCATTTGGAAGCAGATATTTTCGGATCAAAATTCCGAAACAAGTTTTGGTTTACAGATATGAGATCACAGAAGAAGAAGAAGAATGAGACATCAAAAGAAAGCACTCTTAGGACTCTATTCATAACTGAAAACCAAAAGTTTGTACGAGTTCGGGTTGCTGAATTATTGTCAATCGAAATAATTTTTTTTCATTTGGAAGCAGATATTTTCGGATCAAAATTCCGAAACAAGTTTTGGTTTACAGATATGAGATCACAGTGAACAGGCCTATGCGTTCCGCTAAAAAAATTACAAATTTATTTTTTTAACATTTTCGAAAATTATCCAAGGGGTACCCCTTGTCTAAAAATTCGGAATTTTCAAAAATTTTCTCCAAATCCATCGAATGAGACATCAAAAGAAAGCACTCTTAGGACTCTATTCATAACTGAAAACCAAAAGTTTGTACGAGTTCGGGTTGCTGAATTATTTGCAATCGTTCGGAATCGTTCAAAAGAAAGCACTCTTAGGACTCTATTCATAACTGAGAACCAAAAGTTTGTACGAGTTCGGGTTGCTGAATTATTTGCAGTCGAAATAATTTTTTTTTCATTTGGAAGCAGATATTTTCGGATCAAAATTCCGAAACAAGTTTTGGTTTACAGATATGAGATCACAGTGAACAGGCCTATGCATTCCGCTTAAAAAAGTACAAATTTATTTTTTTTAAATTATCCAAGGGGTACCCCTTGTCTAAAAATTCGGAATTTTCAAAAATTTTCTCCAAATCCATCGAATGAGACATCAAAAGAAAGCACTCTTAAGACTCTAATCATGACTGAAAACCAAAAGTTTGTACTAGTTCGGGTTGCTGAATTATTGTCAATCGAAATATTTTTTTTTTATTTGAAAGCAGATATTTTCGGATCAAAGTTCCGAAACAAGTTTTGGTTTACAGATATGAGATCACAGTGAACAGGCCTATGCATTCCGCTAAAAAAATTACAAATTTATTTTTTTAAGATTTTCGAAAATTATCCAAGGAGTACCCCTTGTCTAAAAATTTGGAATTTTCAAAAATTTTCTCCAAATCCATCGAATGAGACATCAAAAGAAAGCACTCTTAGGACTCTATTCATAACTGAAAACCAAAAGTTTGTACGAGTTCGGGTTGCTGAATTATTTGCAATCGAAATTATTTTTTATTTCATTTGGAAGCAGATATTTTCGGATCAAAATTCCGAAACAAGTTTTGGTTTACAGATATGAGATCACAGTGAACAGGCCTATGCATTCCGCTTAAAAAAGTACAAATTTATTTTTTTTTAGATTTTCGAAAATTATCCAAGGGGTACCCCTTGTCTAAAAATTCGGAATTTTCAAAAATTTTCTCCAAATCCATCGAATGAGACATCAAAAGAAAGCACTCTTAAGACTCTATTCATGACTGAAAACCAAAAGTTTGTACGAGTTCGGGTTGCTGAATTATTGTCAATCGAAATAATTTTTTTTCATTTGGAAGCAGATATTTTCGGATCAAAATTCCGAAACAAGTTTTGGTTTACAGATATGAGATCACAGTGAACAGGCCTATGCATTCCGCTAAAAAAATTACAAATTTATTTTTTTAAGATTTTCGAAAATTATCCAAGGGGTACCCCTTGTCTAAAAATTCGGAATTTTCAAAAATTTTCTCCAAATCCATCGAATGAGACATCAAAAGAAAGCACTCTTAGGACTCTATTCATAACTGAAAACCAAAAGTTTGTACGAGTTCGGGTTGCTGAATTATTTGCAATCGAAATTATTTTTTTTCATTTGGAAGCAGATATTTTCGGATCAAAATTCCGAAACAAGTTTTGGTTTACAGATATGAGATCACAGAAGAAGAAGAAGAATGAGACATCAAAAGAAAGCACTCTTAGGACTCTATTCATAACTGAAAACCAAAAGTTTGTACGAGTTCGGGTTGCTGAATTATTGTCAATCGAAATAATTTTTTTTCATTTGGAAGCAGGTATTTTCGGATCAAAATTCCGAAACAAGTTTTGGTTTACAGATATGAGATCACAGAAGAAGAAGAAGAATGAGACATCAAAAGAAAGCACTCTTAGGACTCTATTCATAACTGAAAACCAAAAGTTTGTACGAGTTCGGGTTGCTGAATTATTGTCAATCGAAATTATTTTTTATTTCATTTGGAAGCAGATATTTTCGGATCAAAATTCCGAAACAAGTTTTGGCTTACAGATATGAGATCACAGTGAACAGGCCTATGCATTCCGCTAAAAAAATTACAAATTTATTTTTTTAAGATTTTCGAAAATTATCCAAGGAGTACCCCTTGTCTAAAAATTTGGAATTTTCAAAAATTTTCTCCAAATCCATCGAATGAGACATCAAAAGAAAGCACTCTTAAGACTCTATTCATAACTGAAAACCAAAAGTTTGTACGAGTTCGGGTTGCTGAATTATTTCCAATCGAAATTATTTTTTATTTCATTTGGAAGCAGATATTTTCGGATCAAAATTCCGAAACAAGTTTTGGTTTACAGATATGAGATCACAGTGAACAGGCCTATGCATTCCGCTAAAAAAATTACAAATTTATTTTTTTAAGATTTTCGAAAATTATCCAAGGGGTACCCCTTGTCTAAAAATTCGAAATTTTTAAAAATTTTCTCCAAATCTTTGGAATGAGACATCAAAAGAAAGCACTCTTAAGACTCTATTCATAACTGAAAACCAAAAGTTTGTAAGAGTTCGGGTTGCTGAATTTATTTGCAATCGAAATATTTTTTTTTTCATTTGGAAGCAGATATTTTCGGATCAAAGTTCCGAAAGAAGTTTTAGTTTACAGATATGAGATCACAGTGAACAGGCCTATGCATTCCGCTAAAAAAATTACAAATTTATTTTTTTAAGATTTTCGAAAATTATCCAAGGGGTACCCCTTGTCTAAAAATTCGGAATTTTCAAAAATTTCCTCCAAATCGATCGAATGAGACATCAAAAGAAAGCACTCTTAAGACTCTATTCATAACTGAAAACCAAAAGTTTGTACGAGTTCGGGTTGCTGAATTATACCGATACAAAGCAACAAAAACACACACAAAACTAAATAATATATAGTTTCTAAAGTGGCCCATTAAAAGCCTTTCCGTGAGAGACTTCTTGTTATGACACCACTTTACCAACATAATCCTTGATAATGAAAAATCGACCACACAAAAATAGCAGTCTCATTATCTCTAATGAAAATGCATTAGCACATTCGCTAATGGACCACAATTGACCTGGAATATCATAAAACCCCGATTAAAATAGCAGCATCCTCCCGCTATAAAATCTAAATGCTATATACTTTTTGTTTTCGAAATTCAAATCCGACTCTTTTGTTATTGTAGAATCATAAAACCGTGCTCGAGTGACTTTTGGGTGGTCGGAACATTATCCTCTCAATGCCAATAAACCATAAAAATTCAAATTAGCCTTTTTGTGTACCATCACGCAAGCAAGTAGCGCCATTAATACCAGGAAGCATCCTTTCCCACGACCTTCATATAAAATGCCAGGATCTCTCTTCGGAGTTTTATACAATCATCAGGTAGAGAGATATTATCCTGGATCCTTAATATTGACTTCGCATTCATAAAGACAAACTCTTCGTGCTCATCCATTTCATGTGCATGGTGGCGGTGATATTGCTTTGAAGGATTTCCATTGTCGCACAAACAAAATGCACAGCAAGGACATATCGTTTATTGTGTCAACTAAATAATTTCCAAACGCAAGGATATTTTATTCATCCAATAACATGGGTGTGCGTTTTTTTTATATCACAGGCTTTGTTTATGAGTTGGTTGGTTTGCATTGTTGACAAACTTTATCGGTTTTTACAGAGCTCTCAGTGTCTCTAGGATCTTCTTTTGAACATAACCGTTTGCCGTGTATTTACCTGTGGAATGTCCTTTTTTTGTGTTTTGTGCCTTTTATTGTTATTGTCAATTCATTGGCAAGGATACAAATATTGTTGTCGGTGCATTTTTGTTGAAGAAAGAAATGTCCTTTTTTTATTGGATGTAATGACTTTTTGGCTGGCAAAGTGTCATCGTCAATATACAAGATTACATTTCAGACATTGTGTGGCTTAGGTGAGCAGGGATATAAATGCATATAAAAAGAGAGAATGGTCAGTTCAGACACTGAGCTGGTTTTATCAGACTTTGAGTTGCAATTTTTTGTCTTTTTGTGGCAATTTTTTTTGATAATGCCAAGTGACTTATGGTTATTCGAATGCTGTCAGATAAAGGTATTACCTCGAGGACTTTGAAGTGTACCGACAAAAATTAAGTCAATTTGGGAGATAGGGAATTGAAAGGATTTGTGTTTGTTTGAAACGGAATAACGATTACAAAGAAAATGTTCTTAGGGGTAGTAATATCTTTTGGGAAGTTGGGATACTTCAGTCTGCGACTAAAGTCGGCGACTAAAGTCGGCGACTAAAGTCGTCTACAAAAGTCGTCGATAAAAGTCGTTGACAAAAGTCGTCGACAAAAGTCGTCGACTAAAGTCGTCGACTAAAGTCGTCGACAAAAGTCGTCGACAAAAGTCGTCGACTAAAGTCGTGGACTAAAGTCGTCGACTAAAGTCGTCGACTAAAGTCGTCGACTAAAGTCGTCGACAAAAGTCGTCGACTAAAGTCGTTGACAAAAGTCGTCGACAAAAGTCGTCGACAAAAGTCGTCGACAAAAGTCGTCGACAAAAGTCGTCGACTAAAGTCGTTGACAAAAGTCGTTGACAAAAGTCGTCGACTAAAGTCGTTGACAAAAGTCGTCGACAAAAGTCGTCGACAAAAGTCGTTGACAAAAGTCGTCGACAAAATTCGTCGACAAAAGTCGTCGATAAAAGTCGTCGACAAAAGTCGTTGACAAAAGTCGTCGACAAAAGTCGTCGACAAAAGTCGTCGACAAAAGTCGTCGACAAAAGTCGTCGACAAAAGTCGTCGACAAAAGTCGTCGACAAAAGTCGTCGACAAAAGTCGTCGACTAAAGTCGTTGACAAAAGTCGTTGACAAAAGTCGTCGACAAAAGTCGTCGACAAAAGTCGTCGACAAAAGTCGTCGACAAAAGTCGTCGACAAAAGTCGTCGACTAAAGTCGTCGACTAAAGTCGTCGACAAAAGTCGTCGACAAAAGTCGTCGACAAAAGTCGTCGACAAAAGTCGTTGACAAAAGTCGTCGACAAAGGTCGTCGACAAAAGTCGTTGACAAAAGTCGTCGACAAAAGTCGTCGACAAAAGTCGTCGACAAAAGTCGTCGACAAAAGTCGTCGACAAAAGTCGTTGACAAAAGTCGTCGACAAAAGTCGTCGACAAAAGTCGTCGACAAAAGTCGTCGACAAAAGTCGTCGACAAAAGTCGTCGACAAAAGTCGTCGACAAAAGTCGTCGACAAAAGTCGTCGACAAAAGTCGTCGACAAAAGTCGTCGACAAAAGTCGTCGACAAAAGTCGTCGACAAAAGTCGTCGACAAAAGTCGTCGACAAAAGTCGTCGACAAAAGTCGTCGACTAAAGTCGTCGACACAAGTCGTCGACAAAAGTCGTCGACAAAAGTCGTCGACAAAAGTCGTTGACAAAAGTCGTTGACAAAAGTCGTCGACTAAAGTCGTTGACAAAAGTCGTCGACAAAAGTCGTCGACAAAAGTCGTTGACTAAAGTCGTTGACAAAAGTCGTCGACACAAGTCGTCGACAAAAGTCGTCGATACAAGTCGTCGATACAAGTCGTCGACAAAAGTCGTCGACAAAAGTCGTCGACAAAAGTCGTCGACAAAAGTCGTCGACAAAAGTCGTTGACAAAAGTCGTCGACAAAAGTCGGCGACAAAAGTCGGCGACAAAAGTCGTCGACTAAATCGGCGACAAAAGTCGTCGACAAAAGTCGTCGACAAAAGTCGTCGACTAAAGTCGTCGACAAAAGTCGTCGACAAAAGTCGTCGACAAAAGTCGTCGACAAAAGTCGTCGACTAAAGTCGTTGACAAAAGTCGTTGACAAAAGTCGTCGACAAAAGTCGTCGACAAAAGTCGTCGACAAAAGTCGTCGACAAAAGTCGTCGACAAAAGTCGTCGACTAAAGTCGTCGACAAAAGTCGTTAACAAAAGTCGTCGACAAAAGTCGGCGACAAAAGTCGTCGACTAAATCGGCGACAAAAGTCGTCGACAAAAGTCGTCGACAAAAGTCGTTAAAAAAAGTCGTCGACAAAAGTCTTCGACTAAAGTCGTTGACAAAAGTCGTCGACAAAAGTCTTAGACTAAAGTCGTTGACAAAAGTCGTCGACAAAAGTCGTCGACTAAAGTCGTTGACAAAAGTCGTCGACAAAAGTCGTCGACAAAAGTCGTCGACAAAAATCGTTGACAAAACTCGTCGACAAAAGTCGTCGACAAAAGCCGTCGACTAAAGTCGTTGACAAAAGTCGTTGACAAAAGTCGTTGACAAAAGTCGTCGACAAAAGTCGTCGACTAAAGTCGTTGAAAAAAGTCGTTGACAAAAGTCGTTGACAAAAGTCGTCGACAAAAGTCGTAGACAAAAGTCGTCGACAAAAGTCGTCGACAAAAGTCGTCGACAAAAGTCGTCGACAAAAGTCGTCGACAAAAGTCGTCGACAAAAGTCGTCGACAAAAGTCGTCGACAAAAGTCGTTGACAAAAGTCGTCGACACAAGTCGTCGACAAAAGTCGTCGACAAAAGTCGTCGATAAAAGTCGTCGCCTAAAGTCGTCGACTAAAGTCGTCGACAAAAGTCGTCGACAAAAGTCGTCGACTAAAGTCGTTGACAAAAGTCGTCGACAAAAGTCGTCGACAAAAGTCGTCGACAAAAGTCGTCGACAAAAGTCGTCGACAAAAGTCGTCGACAAAAGTCGTCGACAAAAATCGTCGAAAAAAGTCGTCGACAAAAGTCGTCGACAAAAGTCGTCGACAAAAGTCGTCGACAAAAGTCGTCGACAAAAGTCGTTGACAAAAGTCGCTGACAAAAGTCGTCGATAAAAGTCGTCGACAAAAGTCGTCGACAAAAGTCGTCGACAAAAGTCGTCAACAAAAATCGTCGACAAAAGTCGTCGACTAAAGTCGTTGACAAAAGTCGTTGACAAAAGTCGTCGACAAAAGTCGTCGACAAAAGTCGTCGGCTAAAGTCGTTGACAAAAGTCGTTGACAAAAGTCGTTGACAAAAGTCGTCGACAAAAGTCGTCGACAAAAGTCGTCGACAAAAGTCGTCGACAAAAGTCGTCGACAAAAGTCGTCGACTAAAGTCGTTGACAAAAGTCGTTGACAAAAGTCGTCGACAAAAGTCGTCGACAAAAGTCGTCGACAAAAGTCGTCGACAAAAGTCGTCGACAAAAGTCGTCGACAAAAGTCGTTGACAAAAGTCGTCGACAAAAGTCGTCGACAAAAGTCGTCGACAAAAGTCGTCGGCAAAAGTCGTCGACAAAAGTCGTCGACAAAAGTCGTCGACAAAAGTCGTCGACAAAAGTCGTCGACAAAAGTCGTCGACAAAAGTCGTCGACAAAAGTCGTCGACAAAAGTCGTTGACAAAAGTCGTCGACACAAGTCGTCGACAAAAGTCGTCGACAAAAGTCGTCGATAAAAGTCGTCGCCTAAAGTCGTCGACTAAAGTCGTCGACAAAAGTCGTCGACAAAAGTCGTCGACAAAAGTCGTCGACTAAAGTCGTTGACAAAAGTCGTCGACAAAAGTCGTCGACAAAAGTCGTCGACAAAAGTCGTCGACAAAAGTCGTCGACAAAAGTCGTCGACAAAAGTCGTCGACAAAAGTCGTCGACAAAAGTCGTCGACAAAAGTCGTCGACAAAAGTCGTTGACAAAAGTCGCTGACAAAAGTCGTCGATAAAGTCGTCGACAAAAGTCGTCGACAAAAGTCGTTGACAAAAGTCGTCGACTAAAGTCGTTGACAAAAGTCGTTGACAAAAGTCGTTGACAAAAGTCGTCGACAAAAGTCGTCGACAAAAGTCGTCGATACAAGTCGTCGACAAAAGTCGTCGACAAAAGTCGTCGACAAAAATCGTTGACAAAAGTCGTCGACAAAAGTCGTTGACAAAAGTCGCTGACAAAAGTCGTCGATAAAGTCGTCGACTAAAGTCGTTGACAAAAGTCGTCGACAAAAGTCGTCGACAAAAGTCGTCGATACAAGTCGTCGACAAAAGTCGTCGACAAAAGTCGTCGACAAAAATCGTTGACAAAAGTCGTCGACAAAAGTCGTTGACAAAAGTCGCTGACAAAAGTCGTCGCCTAAAGTCGTCGACTAAAGTCGTCGACAAAAGTCGTCGACAAAAGTCGTCGACAAAAGTCGTCGACTAAAGTCGTTGACAAAAGTCGTCGACAAAAGTCGTCGACAAAAGTCGTCGACAAAAGTCGTCGACAAAAGTCGTCGACAAAAGTCGTCGACAAAAGTCGTCGACAAAAGTCGTCGACAAAAGTCGTCGACAAAAGTCGTTGACAAAAGTCGCTGACAAAAGTCGTCGATAAAGTCGTCGACAAAAGTCGTCGACAAAAGTCGTTGACAAAAGTCGTCGACTAAAGTCGTTGACAAAAGTCGTTGACAAAAGTCGTTGACAAAAGTCGTCGACAAAAGTCGTCGACAAAAGTCGTCGATACAAGTCGTCGACAAAAGTCGTCGACAAAAGTCGTCGACAAAAGTCGTCGACAAAAGTCGTCGACAAAAGTCGTTGACAAAAGTCGCTGACAAAAGTCGTCGATAAAGTCGTCGACAAAAGTCGTCGACAAAAGTCGTTGACAAAAGTCGTCGACTAAAGTCGTTGACAAAAGTCGTTGACAAAAGTCGTTGACAAAAGTCGTCGACAAAAGTCGTCGACAAAAGTCGTCGATACAAGTCGTCGACAAAAGTCGTCGACAAAAGTCGTCGACAATAGTCGTCGACAAAAGTCGTCGACAAAAGTCGTCGACAAAAGTCGTTGACAAAAGTCGTCGACAAAAGTCGTTGACAAAAGTCGTCGACAAAAGTCGTCGACAAAAGTCGTCGACAAAAGTCGTCGACAAAAGTCGTCGACAAAAGTCGTCGACAAAAGTCGTCGACAAAAGTCGTTGACAAAAGTCGCTGACAAAAGTCGTCGATAAAGTCGTCGACAAAAGTCGTCGACAAAAGTCGTTGACAAAAGTCGTCGACTAAAGTCGTTGACAAAAGTCGTTGACAAAAGTCGTTGACAAAAGTCGTTGACAAAAGTCGTTGACAAAAGTCGTTGACAAATGTCGTCCACAAAAGTCTTCGACTAAAGTCGTTGACAAAAGTCGTCGACAAAAGTCGTCGACTAAAGTCGTCGACAAAAGTCGTCGACAAAAGTCGTCGACAAAAGTCGTCGACAAAAGTCGTTGACAAAAGTCGTTGACAAAAGTCGTCGACAAAAGTCGTCGACTAAAGTCGTTGACAAACACAAAAGTCGTCGACAAAAGTCGTCGACAAAAGTCGTCGACTAAAGTCGTTGACAAAAGACGTTGACAAAAGTCGTCGACAAAAGTCGTCGACAAATCGTCTACAAAAGTCGTCGACTAAAGTGGTTGACAAAAGTCGTTGACAAAAGTCGTCGACTAAAGTCGTCGACAAAAGTCGTCGACAAAAGTCGTCGTTAAAAGTCGTCGACAAAAGTCGTCGACAAAAGTCGTCGACAAAAGTCGTCGACAAAAGTCGTCGACAAAAGTCGTCGACAAAAGTCGTCGACAAAAGTCGTCGACAAAAGTCGTCGACAAAAATCGTCGACAAAAGTCGTCGACTAAAGTCGTTGACAAAAGTCGTTGACAAAAGTCGTCGACAAAAGTCGTCGACAAAAGTCGTCGACTTAAGTCGTTGACAAAAGTCGTTGACAAAAGTCGTCGACAAAAGTCGGCGACAAAAGTCGTCGACTTAAGTCGTTGACAAAAGTCGTTGACAAAAGTCGTTGACAAAAGTCGTCGACAAAAGTCGTTGACAAAAGTCGTTGACAAAAGTCGTCGACAAAAGTCGTCGACAAAAGTCGTCGACAAAAGTCGTCGACTAAAGTCAGTGACAAAAGTCGTTGACAAAAGTCCTTGACAAAAGTCCTTGACAAAAGTCGTCGACAAAAGTCATCGACAAAAGTCGTCGACAAAAGTCGTCGACAAAAGTCGTCGACAAAAGTCGTCGACAAAAGACTTCGACTAAAGTCGGTGACAAAAGTCGTCGACAAAAGTCGTCGACAAAAGCCGTCGACAAAAGTCGTCGACAAAAGTCGTCGATAAAAGTCGTCGACAAAAGTCGTCGACAAAAGTCGTCGACAAAAGTCGTCGACAAAAGTCGTTGACAAAAGTCATTGACAAAAGTCGTTGACAAAAGTCGTCGACAATAGTCAGCGACAAAAGTCGTTGACAAAAGTCGTCAACAAAAGTCGTTGACAAAAGTCGTTGACAAAAGTCGTCGACAAAAGTCGTCGACAAAAGTCGTCGACAAAAGTCGTCGACAAAAGTCGTCGACAAAAGTCGTCGACTAAAGTCGTCGACAAAAGTCGTCGACAAAAGTCGTTGACAAAAGTCGTTGACAAAAGTCGTTGACAAAAGTCGTCGACAAAAGTCGTTGATAAAAGTCGTCAACAAAAGTTGTCGACAAAAGTCGTCGACAAAAGTCGTCGACAAAAGTCGTCGACTAAAGTCTTTGACAAAAGTCGTTGACAAAAGTCGTTGACAAAAGTCGTTGACAAAAGTCGTTGACAAAAGTCGTTGACAAAAGTCGTTGACAAAAGTCGTTGACAAAAGTCGTTGACAAAAGTCGTTGACAAAAGTCGTCGACAAAAGTCGTCGACAAAAGTCGTCGACAAAAGTCGTCGACAAAATTCGTCGACAAAAGTCGTCGACAAAAGTCGTCGACAATAGTCGTCGACAAAAGTCGTCGACTAAAGTCGTTGACAAAAGTCGTCGACAAAAGTCGTCGACAAAAGCCGTCGACAAAAGTCTTCGACTAAAGTCGTCGACAAAAGTCGTCGACAAAAGTCGGGGACTAAAGTTGGGAACTAAAGTCGGGGACTAAAGTCTTTGACAAAAGTCGTCGAAAAAAGTCGTCGACAAAAGTCGTCGACAAAAGGTGAATTTAAGTTCAACTTAAACTGGGACCCACTTAACTCTCAATCATGAATCACTCAATAAAAACGCTTTAAACTATCTAATTACTCCTTTTCTATACCAAAAAATATCGCATGATATATCTCACTTATGTGAGTGTTGTTTCGCACAATTATCAAACCAATGGCCGTTAAAATGGCGTTCACATAATGATTATTATAAACTAAACAATTAAAAGATAAAAGCCCGTCTAAATGGAGGGATTAATTTCTCGTGTGATGGCTTTTAGCTCGTTAACAAGTGTGTTGTGCAAGTAGCAATTGGCGCAATTGCATCGGCAAAGAAGCGTTAAATGGAAAATTCTTCAATCTTCACTAAACCGCAACTCAACTACAGGGTTAAACAGACTATAGACCATCATCATCATCGCGTTCGCGTATATCTAAAGCAAAATTGTTGGGAATTTTCTTGGAAAATCTCACCGCACCATGGAAGCAACAGCATAATGAGGATTGGAAATGCGCAATGCTCCGCTCCGCAACTTCGCAACGGTCCGGTTGGCTTGACTCCAATTGCCTATAGCAATAATGACGGGTAGCGCTCGAAGTTGAGAGTTGCAATTTGAGAATAAAAATATAAACGCGCGTGAAAATTGCACAAATGAGGTTTTCTCTATAATATCCACGATGTGTGATTGTTTTAATTGTTAATTAAATTCAGTAATTCAATTTGCTATTTTTGTGCAAAACATGAAAGGAATAAAGCCGCCAACGAGCTGAATGGCGGGTTAAGTGCGCTGACAATGACTGAGTTTTAGATTGCAATCAAATAGTTTGTTATGAGATAATTACTGTGGGTAAGATCCAATTTATGCGTAGATACCAGCCATGTGTGAAACTAAAGAAAAAAAAAATAGTAGTAAATTGTATCAAATGGAAAATATATAATAGACAGGTACAAGTCATTAAATTAATTCACATTTTTGTCTTGTTTTAATGAACATATTTTGTACTCCATTTTTTATTATTTTATAATAATTAAATAGGGAAAACCTGTTAATTGATCTTGCTGTTAATGATAGTGTAAGATCCTGCATACTTTTAAAAGCAGAAATAGGACGTTTAACGTTTTTTAATAATTTAATTTTTTGAGCTTTTAATCCCAAACTAAGTAAACAAATTATTTAGATGGCTTTTGAAAATGTATTATTCTTAGGTACTATGAAAGCCTGAAAAAAAAGGAACAGTTAATTTTGACTGACATAAAATATTAATAATATTCGATGTACCTGTCCACAAATGATACTGGTTTCATTATTTGTTTATCAAAAGATAAATTTTTCTTTATCAAAAAAGTGCGCATTCGCCATAGTGACTGTTAAATTTAAAGTTTGAAAATTGTAAACAAAATTCTATCCGCTGTACAAAAATGAAACCACTTCTACTTTAGTTTGTGTATTTCATAAAAAATCGGCAAAGAATTTGGATGGAATGTCGAACTGATAGCTATGGACTGTTGAACTAATACGTTTTCAGTTCAAAAAACTATATTCAAATATGAAATAACACGGTGTTACAAAAATGAGGTTTCAAAATATACGCGGGCGGAGACCTATCAGGTTTTGTAGAGCTAATCGCACTGATTACGAAACGGTATTTGAAAATCCCCTAACACCCCCAAAATCTGATGTTACGGGCAAAAAACGGTTTTTTGGACCTTCACCCATTGAAAAAATTCTAGCTTCGACAATTTTTTACCCATTTTCGATTTTTTTACAGTTTCTGATAGAAGATAAATATACCTTTACAACAATGTATAAAACATGTAACTCGGTTAAACCACTTAGAATTTATAAGCTGTCAAAGTTCAAAAATTCCATTTTTTTCGTCATTTGCCCAACTTCGGCATCAATTTAAAGTATATGTTTTCAAAACAACATGCTATTTAAAAAATATATTCATAAACAATATCTATTTCCCAATCAATCGAGGTATTTTTTATGAAAATCAAACCAAAATTGGCTGAGAACAAATTTTTTTTCGATTTCAACCCAGATACAGAAATTCGAACTTTTAGGTATAGAACAAAAATGTTGTTTCGGCACGTAGTAGGATAACCTGGGCGCCAGGATTTGATAACGGGTTTTTGTAGAGGAGCTCAATACAAACATTTTTTTTCTTTGGAAGGGGGGTCTATCTCCCCCCGTTTAGGTGGGAGGGGCAGTTTTCTAAAAAAAAATTATCAAAATAAAAAAAAATTATTAAAAATCAACGGCAACACTTACAGTAATAAATGATACCATTTCCGAAAGGAAAAATTGTACATTTGATTCTTATTTTTAAATCAATATAATATAACCAATAGTTTTTGAAATAATCGATTTCAAAGTTAAAAATAGGCGAAAAAATTTTTTTAAAAACTCATTTAATACTATTTTTGTCCAGACTGTGAATTTTAGTAAACAAATTACTTACACAGAAAACTGCCTCAATTGATTCCTTATCGAACAGTGAAAACTATATGTTTCTATGTCTTCTAGTTTTTGAGAAAATTGAAAAATTATTTTATCAGATTTTTCTTTTTTCAAAATATTTTTTGTTTTTATTTGTTTTTATTTTAATATTATTTTAATATTTAGATTGCGTTTCCGGACGAGATTTTACATAAATTAAAAATTGGATCACATAAAGAGTCCCTGGTTACCAGTATCGTTGAGTTTGCAATTTAGAATACTGATTGATAACTTGTGAAGAATTTTCTTTTTCTTAAGACTTAACGGAAATAAAAAATGAAAAAAGGCTCCCAAATTTGGACTTGCATTTTGATTCTTGTGGCTTAAAAAAGATGTCTCTGTAGGTACCATTTCTTAAGCAAACTTTTTAAGCACCGCAGTGTTATTAAGTATAATTAGAATTAAAAATTGTTATTGATACTTAAACACGTTGATACTAGTACTTGGGAAAAGAATTTAAAAAAAAGTTAAAAAAAAACAATGAGAAAGTAAAAGGCTTTAAAATTACAAAAACATATAATCAAGGGATCTTTTTGTCATAAGTTCTTGCTCGTTTAATCCAGGATTTAACTAAATAAGCAAAAAATGTATCTATTCGAGATTATCTTTTATTCGTGATACTCCAAAAGGCTTTGTCAATTCCTCGCAAAATATAAAACCCATTTAAGTCAATCCCAGAAATCTTTCGAAATAATCCATCTTACTCTTTTAAAAATTGGCTAAGTTTTTACTTTGTAGGACAGATTGGTACTTTAATACTTAAGCAAAAATCGATTTGTATTGGACTTTAGTCGCTCACTTATGAGTATTTCTGTAGCAACACACTGATGGGCGATTTCGTGTAAAAAACTGTTTTTTACATTTTTTGTGAAAAAAACCGTAAAAAATGGTAAATAATGTGTACAAAATGTAAAAAATGTGAAAAATGGTATAAAACGCTAAAAAACTGTACAAAATGGTAAAAAACGCATTCATTTTGACAGCTTGCCATTCGAAGTACATAAAGTTTTGTATAGAACACTTCATTTTACGTCATTGAAATTATCTCATTTGAAAGAAAATGAACTAATTTGTGAAATTATCTCATTTGGGATCTAGTGAAAACATACTGTAAAGTTCCAGTTCCACAAACAATAAACTTTGAAGCGTTGAATTTTGTGCTCCTCAGTTTCAATACAAAATTTTTTGCAAACCTTTCAGAAAATGGATTATGCTCTCTCTTTATATTATTTTTGTATCCTTTTTCTTCAGCGAAATTCTGACAAATTATCAAATAACTTTAACTTTCTTCTAAGAAACTTGTCAGAAGATAGAGCATTGAAGAATGTCATAACTTTAAGCAAAAAAGTGGTCTAATTGAAAAATGTGACGTTTTTAGAACCACGACTAAAATAAAACGCGATAAGCTTTCCAAATTATAGCTTTGAGGGTATTAAATTTGCCCGTTTCATCAACCCAAATTGCCCAAAATTTAAATTGGCTGCAAAACCATTGACATTTAAAGGTCGAGGAAATTAATTCACATTAATTTTAATGAAATTAAATAAGTAACCATTGTACAAAAATTGTAGTGTTTTTTTTGAGTTGAAAAAAAGCATAAAAAGAACTTTTTGTTTTGGCTTTCTAAAGAAATGTTTACCATTTTTTACATCAGTGAGTTTTTATATGTAATTTTGTAGTTTTTGATATCTAGTTTTTTACATGTAAAAACCCTGTAAAAAACTCGATGTAAAAAACCGGCACAACACTGAGCAACTAGTTTCGAACTATAAGTTCAGAAAAAAAAAAATGAATACCGATTAAAATGATAAATTCATTATGCTTCCGAATGTAAGAAAACCAAATTTTTCCTTACATAACTTAGCAGTCAAAAAACTTTTGGTTTATATTTTTAAATGAAGCTCAAAGAAACCTTTCTTTTGATGTCTCCCTCCATGGATTAATGTAAACTTTTAAAAATTAATTTTTTTCGACAAGGGGTTGGCCTTTAATTTTATTGAAAATTAAAAAAAAAATTTGGTATTTCTGTATTTAAATGCATAGAAAAATCTACTTCCAAAATGTAAGAAAAAAAAAAAAAAACAATCTTTGGCTGCAAATAACACAGAAATATGAACTTAAAGGAACGCCGACACCTCTTCGCGTCTTCATTCTACCGTGACTAAACTAAACGCTTACTTTACCAACTCAACCGATATACAACATTATCAGCAGACTTATTAAAGTTATGAAAGTTTATCCATGTACTGAATTTTAATTTATATTTTATAACTAAGTAATTTTTTAGAAATAAGTTAATTTTTGATAACAATCTTAAATAATAAAATCAGAAAATTAAGTGGAATTGAAATTTTGTTTGAAATACTCACCATTAGTTCATATCTGTAATCCTTTTTCAAAACTTTGATCCAAAGATATCTTCTAACAAAATCCAAATACTTCAACGTAAGTATCAGTAAATTTAAAACATAGCATAGATTGCTTTAATTTTAATTTTAAAAGATATTTTATTATATATTTTGTTCAAAAAAAGTAATTGTTTTGTATGAAAAGAATAGAAAATATAAGTAAACTTTTTTGTTTATGAAGCTTTATCTTTAAGAAAATAGATCAAGCTACACTCAATTGCGATAGTCAGCTTCTTCAAAAATTATTAATATTTTTAAATGAATTTATTTTATTACATAATGTTATGAATAATATAAATACCTAATTGTAAATAAAGTTTGCTGCTCAGCTCTTTCGTTTAAACTAAGTTACTTTCGTATTTCGATCGTTTGGTAAAAAAATAACTGTCATAACCACAATACTGGAACAATCGAAGAAATATAACTTTTATTTTAATGAGTAGTTACATTTTTGAGAAGTGATTTCTATAAGCAACACCGGTACTTACTGCTGCGAAAAAATGTTAAAGAAATATTGTAATCTAACTATAACCTAATTGAGTTAGAGTCTATTTCAAGACACGCTATTAAATAATAAATAGAATCAATACACAAAACCTCATTAGAAAGATAAGGTCCATGAATAACTTCAAATTGGACTACACATTGAATAGAAAATGTTTATACAATACTCCGTTAGTGAATAATTTCAAATTATTAACACAACAACTTCAACACTGATAGCCACTGAACCAACCCCTTAACAAGTTATTCTTGCTTAACACCAAATAATCACTCCAATTACGAGCAAAAACAACAACAACAACATCAACAAATCCTGTCCATTATTTCTACTCCCTCCAAAAAAACCAAAGTAGCAGCCAGCAGCGTTTCGAAATTGTGTTTTTCCACCCACAATGCGACCCTTATAAACGTCTGTAGTAAACTTTCAATTTGTGTTTGTTACTTTTATTATCGCTTGTTGTGAACTTACCCACATTTACCGCTATGCAATCCAAAGCAGCAAGGGAATATTTGTAAGTGGGTTTGGGAGTTGGAGAAAGAACAACAGTAAAACTGTGGAAACAACCCTCATTCAATTATCGCTTATTCCCGGGCGAGTGTGTATGCATCATACGAAACAACTTTTCGTTCCGTCTATTCTTGGTCCTGTTTTATTATTTTTTTTTTTAACCCTCCATGATATTATCTTCCGGTGGCAGCCATTGTGCTCTGATTGGGGATGAACTCTCCATGAAATTAACCATTTGTCGATTGTACTTATACAAGGGAGTGGTTGATGGTCTTTTTTTTCAATTTTTTTCGTTACAGTGGATTTTTGTTAAGAGATATACAAAAGACTTCGTGGTGTTCATCCCTTTTGTGTGTTATCTGATGGAATAATAATATTTTTGCTTCGCAGAGGATTTTATGTATACTTTTCCTTAAGTGGAATCATGAATTGCGGCAACGGTTTTATTTTCTTGTTTCCTTCTCCCCAACTTTTTTGTCCATATACCTAATAGCTGCGTGGAAAAAAAAGGATAAGGGATGAATGCTGGTGTCTTTTTATTCAATTTGTTTGGTGGAAAAAAGGGGGAGCAAGGAAAGTGGGATTTAGGGGGTATCAAAGTCTGATGAAGGGATGAAATTTATTATCCTGTGTTTTTCAACATGTTTTTAGCTAAGCAAACTGAATTATCTCAACAAATCCATGTGTTGTGAGTTGGAAAAACAGGAAGAGTGAAACACCCTCTTTAGCTTGGTTTTGTGTTTTGTGGGGGAGTGGGTTATTATTCATTTTATATTTTGTTTTCTTGTGTTGTGTTGAAGAATAAATACAGTTGTTGTACAGAATGATGAACAACACCACCCTTTTTAGGATTGTTTTTCTTGTGCGGTTGGGATTATTTATTTTCTCTTGAGTTAATTAAAATCACTTCATAGATTGTTTTAATGGCTACAGAGGGTGGTTGATTCGTGGGGTTTCATGAATTTTCCATTTGGATAATCAGAGATGAGGGGTAAATGATGATAAGAACTAGGATTAGGTACGATTTATTATATCTTACGTATTTGTTTTGGAAGGTATGAGGAAATAGCGGTTGGCTAGAAATTCAATATATTACTGCTTTTGTTAATTATTAAAGAAAGACTTGTTATTTCATCGATACAAATAAACACCAAAACAAATCACTTTCACACTCTTTCCAGTGCGATTTTTTTGTTTTTAATTCCCTTAGCTTTCAGTTCATGTTGAATAAAGACTGTAACATAAGTGTACAAACGGTTTAGATCTTAAAAATGCATTTTGGAATAATATTTAAACAAATAAACGCTTTTTTAATAGGTTTTAGAGAATCTTGATTGTCCTCGTTTAAACAAAAGAGCTGAGCAGCGAACCTTATTTAGTTTTAATTCTTAAAATTATTTGTATTCTACATTTAAAAAAGTTGTTTAAAGGTGAAAGATGCTCAATGAAAAAATTGTGTAGGTATGTATTAATAAAAAATATTTTATAACTTCTTTCAATATCCATAAGTGAAGCAATATTATGCAGAATAAATTTTCTAAGCAACTGAATTGTCATTAAAAATGCAAATAGTTTAATTTAGACACTCTGTCACTGGTGCACAATTCATGTTGTATAAAGGATTTTTTTTGCAATTTAATGCTTTAGAATGTTTTCGATGACCTACCAAGCACTTTAAAGTACGTCTTTTTCATTATTTACTATCTTAAATTTTTTCCTAAACACTGAAGAACAGCTATTCCTTTCTTTTTAGATATTTATCCTTCTCACAAACTTTTTTGAAGATGACGTCAGTCGTGAAGTTGAAACTATTGGAAAGTATAGCCGGAAAATCTGTGTAAAAGTCCGTGATAGTACTGTAACGATGGCTGAAAAATTTCTTCGTCTTCCTCAAAAAGCTATCCTTAGGTACGGATACGGCCTGAGCGGCAGTATTCGGCTTAAGTGCTGGAGACCTACATAGGTTCGATTCCTATAAGGGCTATTTTTTTTTTAATTTTTACACTCTTAATAAAATAAAGTTGGTATGCCATAATGTTGTAAATATAGATCAACACCTGAAACCGAAATTTAAAAAAAATCAATGACCCGTTTCCGAAAACTTGATTTTTCAAAAAAAAAAAAATATTAAAACATTTTTCCAAAAAATCCAAAATTGTATGTCTTCAAAATTTTAATTTTAATTTATACCAAAGCTATATAAAAATGATTTGTATAAAAAAATTGATAAAATTGTAATTAGTCATTTGAGAGAAATTTATAGTAAAAAAAAAAAGAAATTTTTTGTTAAAAGATAGGCCTTGTCAAAAATTAATTTTTAATTTTTTTTTAAATTGTTAAAGGAATTTTTGAGAAAATTATACTTTTCTTAAGTTATTATATCACAGGTAACGTTTAATAAGGTTCAATCTCCAAAAACTGCTACATACCAATCGGTTCATCGATCCATCCGTTTAGGCTGTATACAGACAGAGTTTTGAGTCCTAGGTTCGATTCCTATCGTTGCCCACTTATTTATTTGCATTTCTAAAATCAAGATTTTTTCTTCACAAGAAACCACAAACTAAATTGTTCGTCTTAATTTAAAATATAGTGTAGTTCACCCTTAAGGATTTCAATAAAAATAAAACAGAGCTGAGCGAAGTGCCTGTTCCCTCAGGATTGCCACTAAGCCGCTCAGGAAGTAGGTACCTGTAGCCGTACCCTAAAGCATTTCCTGAACGAAATGTAGTAGGTCATATTGAAGAAACATTTTGGTTAATCGAGCATATTTTCCCGCAATTTGTAGTGTTAAGTTTTTTAAATGCTGAAAGATTCAGCTTTTAGGTCCAATTTATTCACTCTCCATTATTTTTAAAGGCTCCATTAAAAATTATAAAACTGTCAAATCGCATACAAATTTTAAAATTTCCCTTTTTTAATGGTGACTTTAAATTTAATTGAGTGTGAATAAATTGGACCTTAATTCAGTAGAATATTTTTTTTTCATCTGAAAATTTTATAAATTTCTTCAAAAAATGACTGACCTTTTTTGGTACAATATTTGTCTTAATAACGAGCGATGATTGCGGCTTTATTCGTGTTTTTCGCTAGATCTTGAATATGACCCGCAGTCAGGGTGTATGTCCTCCATATTCTTGGTTACAAATTATTAGCAATTTTTCATAGCTTCTTTCTTGAAACCATCATTACATGACCTGAAAGACTGTTTCAAAATGTCTTCATAGTCAACTTTGACATTTTCAGATCATTACATTTTTTCCCCCAAAATCATTCAACCATATTCCCTAAAAAAAATATGTTTCAAACAAAAAACTAAATCCAATTAACTGAACGATTTCAGATTTGCACTAATACACAATTACATTGCGCTATCTGAACAGTTCCATCTCATCAAACTGTGCTAAATTACATTCCTAAATCGGAATTCAATAGACGAAGACTAGGTACAACTTATACTCCCAACTGGCAAGTTAGTATACCGCCATACTAAAAACCGATTCGGCATTTTGTATATGTTTGTACCTCGTTCAAATAAAAGTCTAAAGAAAAGCAGAGCATCCATGATGCCAACACTGTGCTGTGCTGCCGCTTCATCGTCGCA
Source organism: Episyrphus balteatus (assembly GCF_945859705.1). Lineage (NCBI taxonomy): Eukaryota > Metazoa > Arthropoda > Insecta > Diptera > Syrphidae > Episyrphus > Episyrphus balteatus. Next base: position 144,539,391 of record NC_079134.1, on the reverse strand, counting down.
CCGTAAATATCCAATCCACTCTTCTATCTAAGCAATGGAACTTCATTGCTCGCTGTTGTATACTGCGCCTGCGCCACCACAACTACGCCATACAACTAGCAGAAAACATCTAAACATCTATTGTCGGAGTAATGGCTAATGTATTACCACCAACAATGGACATCTCCCGACCAGCTGGAGAGCATAATAATAAGGATGTGATAGAGTAATACATTTGCTGTCAAATTACATGCGAAGCGCATTTAATGCAACAAAACAAAGCAACAACTCCCAAGGAACATGAGTTGCGCTATTCAGTTTGAGGGGAAAAGAGGGGAGGGAACTGATGGGTGCAAGTGAAGAAAGAGGAGGTGCGCACACGGGAAAACCAGATCACAGAGAGCGAGCGCACATCTCGCGCAGCATCATAGATTCCAGATCGCAGATAGCTTTGGCAAAGCGCGCCCGCGATGGAATCTATCTGCGGACAAGCTTTTTCGCCAGGAGTGGATTTGATAGTTCTTTTAATTTTTGGGGAGGGTTTAGAGTTTCCAATCTCGAAATTTTAACGAAACCGGATAGGAACCGGATGACAACCTGACAGAAGTCTGATAAAAACCTGATGATGTAATTTTCTTGCTTTTTTTAACTGAATTCTTTGATTGTGAAACATGGCCCCTTTGCGAATGAATGCGGGCCTGTGCCTCCCCCTCCAGAATAACTCGAGCGCAATTGCACAGCAAGCAAACTCGAGTTCTTATAGCCGTTGCTGATGCACCTCCGAACATGGGCATCCTCTTTGGTTGTTTATTGCTTGTCAGACATTTATTGCCTCGACGGATGCAGTTTTGCGAAGCGCACCGCACCAACAACAACAAGAAAGTGGTTCCCAATCCCAGTTCCAGAGGTTCGCAGCAGCTTCAGATCAGTGATGGTTTGTGTGCGAGCTGCTTGCGGATTGTTGTTCTTGTAATTCTTGTATATGGAGTAAGTGGATATCAAGAGAGCCACCACCACCGCACCACCTCGCAAGTTGTTGTATGGTGGAACTTATCAAATGATATCGCAAATGCCTTAATGTGGCCTCTTAATCGATGGCTGCTGTTGCAGCAGCCGCGCAACATCCAGAGTCTATAAATGGAACACAACAACGACCAAGATGACGACGACGAACAACTCGATGGGGAATCGAGCATCAAATGATGAGGTGGTTCGCGAGAGTTTTTGTCGGCCGCGGCTTCATTGGCTCCCGATATATATTTGATGATGGACCTCGAAATGCGCGAATGCAGTTTTTTATTGACGACAACGACGAGTGACTGCTGATTTTATTTTATTTTTTTTTTTGTTTCTTTGTTGGTTTTTTTGGTTGTTTTTCTGTCCGATATTTATGTTATGGTTTTTGTGTGTAATATGTTTCGAATCGGCTTTGATGCAATTTTTTCTGGATTTTGCTCTGCGATCTGTTTTGATGGTTTCCATCTAAATAATTTGTAAAGGATTTTATCGCTGGGATTATTAGATTGTTTTGTTTTCTATCTTTTTTTTGTGCTTTGTGCAATGAAACATTGGTAATTGATGTTCAATTTATTGAACAATTTTACTCTCAAGCTGACATCCAGTTCAAAGATCATAATAGCGAGTTTGACTTTATTTCGATTTTGATGTGACATTTTGATCTGAGGAAATGTTTCCTTTCGTAAGGCTATCACGTGGGAAACGGGCTTAATCTTTCCATGGTCACGAAAATTTAGTGCAATAAAAAATACTAAAGTAGTTCGAAAGGTGATACCTATAACTTGAAGTTTTATGTTTTTTGTGTCGCAAATAATATTGTTTCATCATTTGATGAAAGTTAGATCTCCTTTCTAGATAAGAAAATTAGAATTAGTTCATTCGAGAAATGCCGAAAGTTTTTTTTTTTTGCTAAATGCAAGAAATTTTAAGTTTACTAAAGTAAAATGTTTTGAGGACGTTTGTATCAAAACTTTAAACATTTATACGTTTATAAGAATTAAGTCAAGGCAAATGAAATTGAAAAAAATGTACCTATACGAAACTACTATCGTTTTCGTCCAAGTTTTCGGAAGTTCCGAATAACTCTAAAATCGTTCTTTTAGCCCTAAATAATCGTCTGATTCAGATAAGCAAAGTGTAATTGGGTTCAAACATCTAATTACTTTATTCAGATTGGTCTATGTAATGATTGACATTTTTCTATTACAAATAACAAGAATAACCCACATAACAGTTCTAACAGTTAGTATTAACCATACGAAATAATGTTATTCATTTGCTTTAGTTTAGCCTTAAGTAAATTGAATAATTTAAAAAACACTGATCCACATAAAACCAATGCAATTAAAGATATTTTTTTTGTTGTTAAACATTGAACGTTTTTATATCTATTAAAACTGATGAACTGAAAAATCCAGATTGAAAATTTCACGTTTTTTAAGTATTTGAATATGAACAGGTGAAAAACGCTTTTTTTTTTTTTTGTATTTTTGGAGTCAAAATACATCACCACTAAATCCCTTTTTGCAAAACAACTTTTACATATTTTTTATGTTTGCGAAATATCCCTACAAATTTCATTAAATATCTTTTTTTTTCAAAATTTTAGTAATCTAGTAAAATAAATATTGGTGTTTTTAAAGCTAATTTCAATTTGTGACTTCTCATTTTGGATAAGTAATAAATTCCTGTCTTTTATACTATATGAGTTCTTTAAATAAATAATAGATAAAGAATATTTTCTTATATAGTCATATAAATGTTGTTTATTTATTTAACAAACGTTTTCGAGAATTCTTAAAATAAAAGTTAAAATAATATTTTTAATTTGCTTTAGGTATACCTGAAGATGAGAAGAATTCTCGAAAACGTTTGTTAAAAATAAACAATAGGGTGGGTCAAAAAAATCGAAATTCATTTTTTTGATTTTGTAATCCGAAAAATCGATTGCTAGACACCTTTTAGAATATACACACCAAATATTAACTTTTATATTCATGGGAAGGTCCTCCGCTTCGCAATTTTCCATTTTTACATCAAGCTTCTACTAAAAAAAAAATCATTTTTTTATTAATTGGCTTTTTATCAAATTTCTTTACATATTCTTGTAGGAAATTAAATGCTCTACTTAAAAGACCCTATAGACTTTTTTTGTTTGTCTAATTGTTTAATAGATATTTTAGGTCCAAAAATCGAGAAAATCTTTAAAAAATCGTTTTTTGTTCTTAATTTTGTAACAAATTGAAAAATTATAATAATCAAACGCGCAAGACATATTCTTGTATAGGAAACAGATTGCTCCACAAAAAAGGTCTTGTTAACTTTTTTCATTAATCTAACCATTCTAAAGATATTCGAGGTCAGAGTTAAAATAGATTATAAAAACATTTTTTACTTTAAAAAATTTTCCAGATCACTGTCTATTCAATATGCATTAACAAAAGTTAATGATAAATGATAATGTATAGCCCCATGACACACAGCATATATAAATTATAAATGTCCACCTGAAGGAAAATAAAAAATGTCTCTTATCTACATAAATTGGGATTTTGAAAATATTTAAATTTGGATATTTGTCATGCATTTTTCAATTTTTGTTTCAAAAGTAGCAACTTAAACTGCTTTTCTAGTAAATATTTGTTGTTTCTATGCGTAATAAAGTTTTAAAGATTTGTACTGAATTTCAAGTGCAAATATTCAAAACTGCTTGAGTTCTGCTGAGTATCTTAAAAAACACCTGTGTTGAGAAACCTGTGTAAATTATGAAAAAAGTGAGATTTAAAAAAAAAAATTTTCATCTGCTATCACAACCCATAAATTTGCTTTCCTGAATGAAAAAAAATTGTTCTTCTTTTTCTTTTTTCATGAATAAATGGCCTAGTGCACCTTTTTTGCTGCGACTGTCAATAAGCGTTTCGCGACTTTGATGCCATTAGCATCGGTTTAAAAGCAAATGTTTTATGCTTCGTCACCAATATCAAATTCCAAGTTCATTTATTTGCAAAATACTTGCCATATTATACCATCATTTAAATTGCAATTTACAATGCTTACTGCAATATCTACACCGAAAAAAAAAACCAATATCAATTTAACATTTTTTAAATAATATCAAATTAACATTTTTTAAATATCAGCAAAAAATGCTCTATAAAATGTGTTTTATGATATTTAAAATGTTAAAACAATATTTTTACTATCAGGATGATATTTAAATGTCACATTTTGGAATTTTTTTTTGATATTTTATTATCATTTTTTCATATCAATTTCTCATTCCAAATTATTGAAAAATACTAAATAAAAAATTCTTAATGTGTGCTAATTTAAAGGTGTGAAAATTTGATCGGCAATAGGATTTTACTTCACACAGTTTGGGAGAAAATAACCAAACAATTATATCACCTATAATAGAAAAAATAATATCACCACTATTTTGTAAAGAATATTCACTTTCAGTAATGTTTTGAAAAAAGAAAGAAAATACTTTAAATAATAAAAATAATAAAAAAGAAAAAGAAAGAAATAGGTTTCATTATAATAAACTAAAACGTAAAATCTAGTCAACATTGATATTTTTACTGTCAAAGTGAAATTTTCACTATCCACTTAAACTTAAAAAAATTTCAAAATGATATTTTAATTGTCAAATTGAAATTTTCACTTTCCCATCTGAAATTAAAAAATGTCAAAATGATATGATAAAATATCAAAATCGATATTTTAATTGTTGGACGACTTTTGTCACTGAAAAATGTTAATTTGATAGCTGTTATTATCAAATTTTTTTTTCGGTGTAAGACTTTTCCACGTTGTTTTAATAAAATGTATTTTCACTTTTGAGATAGGTAGGTATTATGGGTACATTTAATATATTTTGCATGCATGAAGCACTCGATTTAATATCATTTCTTTGGGTGTGATTCCACTAAATGTAGGAAAATTTAAAAAGAACATTAATTTCATCCATTCATAAAATTTGATCTAATTAGAGACAAAAACATCTCCTTAATAAATATAAACAATAAAACAGATTAAAATAGTTCGGTACATTTTCAGCTAGATGCTGGTACTAAGAGATATTTAATAAAAAAAAACTTCACTTAGTTTATTAAAACAAATTTTAATGGCCTATTATTTTTAGCTAAAGGTCAACTTTAAAGAGGTCGTTGTAATTTTTAATAATATACCAGCATTTTTTTTTAAGAATTATTAGAATTAGAAGGCACACATGTGTAGTAAGTACGAGTACTTTATTTAAAATAGAGACTTAAAAATCAAAATTGATTCTTCATTAAAAATAGATAAATTTCAATAATTGTAGTTCGAAAAATCCCATTGTTTAATTTGCTTTAAAGTCGTTTAGTCAATTCAACCATTTAAGATTTTTTTTTATAAATTAAATAGTTCATTATTGTCTATTCTTCTAACCAAATCGAACAAACGTAAAAGTACTTAATTTCATCTTGTTTTATTTTTTTTTCGTATATTTTTGGTCATGAGCCAAAAAGCACTTAACCCCAAATGTTCACTCTTTTATGAGTTCAAAGATGAAATAATTGAAAAAAAGAGGAAAAAAAAATTGTATCTTTTTCCCCCAGAAACAAAAAAAAAAAATGGTGAACCGATGAAATTGCTTTCTTTTTTCTCTGATGGTTCCCAGTTCTCATTTGTGTTCTGTTTTTTGTTTTATGTGTTGTCGTTGTGTCAGAAAAACCTTGTAATAAATTTGAAAAATCTGACACAACTAAACAGCATGGTAGAAGAGAATCTCGTATAGAGGAGATGACGATGCAGCATTTTTATCGCTCTGATGGCAGATGTTCCCAAGTGCTAATAATCTCATGGAAGGAACCACAAAGTACACTCATCATCATCGTTCTCCTCGTCATCATCGCATATTATCTGCGTTCAGTGTGTTCGAAGAGCAAAAGCAAAGCAATTTCCCCGCCTCCTCTCCGGTTGCCATCATCTCATCATCCATCCTCGACAACCAGGCGCAGTTGTTATTGTTGTCGAGTCAAAGTCGAGCCAAGTCCTCTGTTTCCAGCGAGTTAAGGGATGAGCTAGGATACTACACTTCTGCTGACGGGGGTAACCGCACTCATCATATATCATTGTGGCTTTCCCATTCCCACCCCTATCGCTGCTATCTCGCGCCAGGCAGGATAGAGGAATGATGATTGTTGGGAAAATTCACAGGACCATTAACAACACATCGCATATGCTACTCCATGTTGACAGCCATTTTGTGTTTGGTTTGGCTGCGAGGATAGCAACGAGCATTGAACGCGGCAACCACATCCGGGATCAACTCGAATGCATAAGGCAGATTGGGTGTTTATTATGTTTTCTTGGTTAAGGATTAAATGGAATCGACATCTCTCAGAGAGGCAATTTGGCCATGTATCTATTGTGCCACCTCCATGTTCTTATGGTTGCAACACTTGGTGATAATCACCTGGAATTAGAGGTTGTGGTAGAAAGTTTTGCTCGAGCTCTCTTCGAATCCGGATTAGAGAAATGAAAACGAGATGATGGATGAGTTCAATAAAAATGAAGAGTAGCAAAAATATCCTTGTTAGGAAATTTTGTGGTAAGAAGTCTCGATGGACGTGTTTAGTTAGTTGTCGATTGTATATTTGTAATGTGAATGAGGATGAGAGGATAAGGGATCATGTGGTTTGGATTGTTGTTTGCGTGTTCTGCTCTCGAGATGGATTCCATTCAGCAGCTTGTTATCCTGGATTTCTGCTGATTTTGGTTTCGTAGCGTGGCAGATGTATGAAATGTTTTATTTCCACACAATGAAAAACATTTTACGTATAACTTTTTGTAGGATTTTAGGTTGGGCAAATGGGAGGTTTATTCCACAAAAATGATGGTTTTTGATTCTATATAAAGTTATGAAGTACGTGATGAGGGAATATTTTTATATATTTTTTTTTTAGGTTGAAATTGCGGTTGTTTTTTGTTGTGATTAGTAAGTCAAAAAAAAAAATAAACCGTGACAGCTTGGCGAAATGATTTTTCTACCCAAAGAGATTACATAATCTATGGAATACAATATTTACGTATTTTACTATTCCGCCTACTCAGAGAGTACATTAATCTTTTTATACAATTTTAGGTCGGCGATTACACGTTTTAGAAGGAAGTGTTTTAATAAAATCTGTCTTCATGCTTTGCTTTCATTCTATATAACCGGACACTTTAAATTTTTTTTTATCACTTCAATTAAAATAAAATTAATCTATTATTATTATTTATTATTATTATTATTATTAAGGTTTTTATATTTTTCAATTTGTTTTATATACAATTGACTTAAAACTAAACTTATAACTATATTAATCATGTCGGCTCAACAATAGGGGCCCGACGTACTTCTAATGACTCTATATAATGCTATTTTTCAATATCATATTTTTGTTTACTTAATCTATTACATGAGTTTTCTAAATATTTTAATATATTTTACATTGTTTGTTTTTTAAGAATTTAATATAAAATCTACTTATAGATATTTTACCCTCTATAGTGTTGATTGTTGTTGGAAATATTGATAATATGTAATAGGCAATTGTACAAAAGTAAAACCTTATGTACGTAACACCGATATGTAGGTTTTATGGTAAAACAAAACCCCTCCTCCATCAACCAATAAAATAAATCAGATTATTATTTTGCGACGTGTATCAACCCTATAGAAATTTCATAATGAATAAATAATAAATAATCTTTGTGTTAATACATCATGTTTAGTATTTTTCAACATGAAAAACCTCTATAATTGCATATTAAAAATCCGTTAATAATAATTTTCCCAAAGTTCTTTGACGTTGATAGAGAAAATTAAATTTTCCAAAAAAAAAACTCTGCGATAAGGTAAATAATAGGTAAAATGAGGCTCAATTAAAAGTCGATTAACATCTTTAACTCTTGGGTCATTTAATAAAATTTCAAAAGAGAGGCGTTTACTAACAAAAAAACATACAATTTTTACATACACACAAACATCATTAGGTAGACCGACCAAAAGTCCTTGTGACATGTTTAATTACAAGCTAAATTGCTTGATTGATAATTAATTGTGTCCCACTTCAAAAATGAAAGAAACAAAAAATAAATTAACAACCATTCATTGTGGTTGCCGTGTATATTGGTTGGTACCTTCTATTATTAACATTCTCATATTAATTATGGTTAATCAGCCATGTTTGATGGAAATTTTTTGGTAGAAATTTTTCCTTCTAATTACTACTTTGATGTTGTTGAAAATCTGGTCAAAAGGATACAAAAAAAAAAAAAGACTCCAAACCACAGGTCCTTATGAATAACGCCCCCTCTAACCAACTATCAAAAACAATATGAAAACTAATTAAGTAAATGTTGCCTGCCTTGGGTTTTGACAGAATGAAATGAAATAATAAAAGCCTAATGAATTATTCACAGGTATTAATTCTTCAACCCCCATTTTATAGTCAGTCCACTCAGCTCGTTGTGATAGGAAAAACCAAAAACCAACACCAAAACTCTTGCAAAACAATGTAGCTACTTTTTAAATCATTCAATTTTCTCTAAGTTCCTGTAGTTTAATTACACCTTGCAGGAGAGTCGATTTGTACACTGAAAGAAAAACCTTGTAAACTGGTTTTATCAAGCTGAAAGAGCAAAGTAAGACTACTTTTTTGGGTCGTATCAATATAATTGGGATCAAAATCCGGAAAATCGAAATTCCGAAAACCCAGAATCCCGAAAACCCGAAATCCCGAAAACTCCAAATCCCGAAAACAAAAATCCTGAAAGCCCAGAATCCCAAAATCCCGAAAACCCAGAATCTCGAAAACCCAGAACCCCGAAAACCCGAAATCCTGAATTTGATCCCGAAAAATTATATAAAATGAAAGAATTATGAATTTTAATATTTAACTTATATGTTTAAACTGTTATTTAATTGGTTTTAATTTTATGAATTCGTTTAAATTTCAGTAAAACAAAATTTTGAAGAATTTTTTTAATTTTTCTGTTTTATTTTCGGAATTTCGGGTTTTCGGGATTTTGGGTTTTCGGGATTTTGGGTTTTCTTGATTCTGGATTTTTGGGATTTTGGGTTTTCGGGATTTTGAGTTTTCGGGATTTTGAGTTTTCAAGATTTTGGGTTTTCGGGATTTAGGGTTTTCTGGATTTTGGGCTTTCTGGATTTTCGATTTCGGGATTCTGTCCGTTTCCCCAATATAATGCCGCGTATCTTCCATTTTCTAAAGTTGTTTGCAATCACAATTCGGTGGAGAAATTCTATTTTTTTGCTGAAAATTTAAAATCAGAGAAATTCCCTCAGTGTATCCATTTCAAGTGTCTCAAAGAAAATGGCTAAGAAACGAAATATTAATTTTTTTTCCTACATTCTCGATGGTATGGATAGAAAAAGGGGGATTGAGGGTTGGTATAAGGAAAAGTAACTATAAGAAACCCCCGCCGCCATTGAACATAATGAACTTATTTAATGGGCTAACTAGCAAAATGGGAAACAATGAATTTCCGTGCGTCACGCTAGGTAATTCTGACAAAAGGGCGGTAGAGTGAAAGAGACGAAGAAACTGAAATGAGTCTCTATGAAACCAGAGTTAAGAGGCATGCTATACACGAAAAATACCTACTTAATAATGTTCATAAATTATGTTATAGAATAAAAAGAACAATGTCTACATATTCAACAAACCATAATTTATTATATGAGTTGCTTGTTATTTTTTTTTTATATATATAAAAATAGAAGAAAAAAAACCGGAACAAAGTTAGCGACGAAGCTGATTCATGTTCATGGGAAATATACATAGAATAACCAAAAGACCAAACTTCGGGTTATGAAATTTTAGGCAATTTTCGTAGGTTTCTTCAATTTTTTTTTCTTCTTCTTTTCCAAAAAAAATATGAACATAATTTAGAGACATGCCATAAAAATGTATGTTGTATAGAAAGAAGATTGGTGCGGTAATGGGGAACACAAACAAAGGGAGTGGTTGAATGTCAATCCATAAAAATATGGCGCTTGAAATGTTAATGGTGATTTTTCGATGTCATAATAGAAATGAAAGGAATTAATTATGCTCAACAGTCATCATCAAATTGAGAGATGTTAAACATGACATGGACATTTTATATTATTTGAGTTTTAATGGGGAAAACTTGATAATGATGCGTAATCAGCATTAAAATAAAGTTTTTTTTTCAACTAATGTACACATAGTACCCACATAGGACAATAATGAGAACTTATTAACATTTTTTTCGAACAGTTAATATAATAGAAATGAAATTGGTGCTCAACCCCTCTTATGAAACAATGACGACTTTGCAGACTATAAGAGACGTTTTATTTTTGTGGTGTGTTTATTGATTTCTTTTCTTTTACAGCTAGATGTATCTTTTTATACGCATTAAAGTAAATTTAAAACAAAAATAAAACATAAAATAATATCAAAATCAAGTTCGTAGTTCAGCTCTTTTGTTTTATAATTTGTCAATTCAAGTAAAATATTTATTTTTTAAGAGTTTTTTTTGAGTAATTTTTGTATTTGGTGAGTCTTGGAAAGGTTGAAAAAAAACCTAACTCACAGGACTTATATGTGAAATTAATGTAAAAAATTAGATTTCTAAAATGATATAATAACGAAGAACCAGAATTCCCAGATTTTTTGATTGTTTTTAACCGTTTTTTATAAATATCTTTTTCATTTTGTTTGATAAATAAGTTAAATTTTTAGAAAAGATAGGCAGTCACATTTGTTTTACTATTTTTAAGCCAATTCGTATCAACATGATAAAAAATATAAGTAAATGAGACAAAAAAAAAAAAAATGTGAAACACTTCGACAAAAACTTTAAAAACTAAGTAACTTGAACCAAAATATTGTTCGTTTGGGCTAGTAATATAGCAATATAGGTTAGGTAGGTACTGTAAAAAGATTGGCAAAATGTTGGGCGAAGAAAAAAATTTGTTTGCTTTTTTCATGGAAAATTATTGGTTTTAAAAAATCATTACTATACTTTTTACAAAACAAATAGACTTGAATGTTAATTTATTCTTTAAGATGGTATAATCTTTATGTAAGCTTTTTAATTATTTTTTTTATACAAAACAAATAGACTTGAAATTAATTTATTCTTTAAGATGGTATAATCTTTATGTAAGCTTTTTAATTATTTTTTTTATCTAAAGCACACAACTGGTCTTCTTATGATGTTATTACGCAAAATTATCTTCCGTAAGCCGAATTTGAAGACTTTTCCAAATTTTTTTTTTCCAGCAGTTTTTTTGAGTAGATAAGGTCAAGGAAGTTAAATATCACATAGATCTATGATGCTTGTATTTACATTATCTGTTTAATATCTTTTTAATTTGATTTCAACAAAACGCTTGATTTAAAAAAGGAAAACGTCGTCATTACCTCTTTTTCTTTGGTTTACCATGAAAATTAATACTGTTTAAACAATCATTATTTTATAAATTTTTTTCAGAAACAATTCCTTGCAACAATTTGATTTACAAAATTCTATATAAGAATATGTAATATAATCAAGTTTGCTGCTCAGCTCTTTTGTTTTTTCATCGACTACAAATTTGATTGCCTAGCTTAGAGCTAAAAAAGAATGAATGTAGATTCAAATTGTATGAAGTTTTAAGTTCGTACCATGGTAAGAACTATACGAAGAAATCTTAAATTGAGAGTCGGGATATATTATTGCGGAGTGGCCAACTATCTCATAGTTGGTAAAGTTCGTTGCAAAAACCAGTAAAATTTCTAATCAATTTATTTTTTCTTGTAATTTTTCAGCTGTCACTATGTCGTTATCGATTGGCAGCCCGGAAGCGTCTGAAATCATTCAGAAGCCTTATGAAAGTGTTTTATTCGCACGAATATGACAGGCAGAAGGCTTCTCAGAAGAAGAATTCTCTTCTTGATTTCAAAACAGAATTCACTTATATTTAAATAATTAAACGTCAAACCAAATTTCCTTGTTCAAAAGCAAACAAATTTTATTTGATTATTCACCAATACAGATTTTAAATGTCAGAATTGAGTGGGAGCGATTCAAAGTGTTTTATTGGATTTCAGAATGAGTGAGAATACTTGAGTGAAATTACTAGAAATTACTAGAGTTTTGCTTCGGAAGAGCGGTATTTTTTTTTTTCAATATTTTAAATCAAACTGAATACAGTATCAAACTAACACTGTAAAATGCTTGTATAAAAACATTTAGAACTTATATTTTCACTAATACTGTATTTCGGGTAATGTTTAATTTCAAAAGATTTTTTTTTGGTTCAATATTTTCTTGATAATGTTCAACGACGATATAGGCTTACACTGAAGAAACCTAGTTTTTTCATATTTTTTTCCAGGGGCACACTGAATGCTCGTAGCTTAGTTAGTATTTTTTTACTTAGTTTTGTTACATATTAAACAAATATGAACATGTATTTAAATTGTAATGTGCTACAGTTGCAAATCAAGGTTAACAACGAATTTTAAATGGTGATTTTAAAACAATTCTGAAAGATAAAAACGAACGGCGTTACTGCTGTTAATGTTAATCTTAGCAGTAATGGTGACTTTGTCAGTTCTTTAAACTCAATACCTATTTTATCAAATTCAAAGGGCAGCCAATTTGAAAGTTTAAAACTGCATTGATTTATATCTAGTAGTAGCAAGTTAAACCACCTACAATAATAAAATTTCTCTCAACTTAAAGAAATAATTCAGAAATTGAAAAAAAAAAAAACATTTCTTCTTTAAAAACTTGTTGTAAGAAAATTCCATGAAAACTTATAAATATTCCTTATCAACTTCTTCTAATTTATCAACACATTCATCACTCGATTTGACAACATTCTTTCTTTATCTTTTTGTCACTATAAGTTCTTGATTCATTTATAAGCCCCAAATACAATATGCATCAACAATTATACCTACTATAGAAAGATCTAAACCTTTTCTCTTCTCTATCTCCATAATACGTTTATATGGTAACTGGTAACTATTGACACATTTTTCTAAAACAATTTCCAACCGAACATTGGTTTGATAAAAGACTAGCTATGCACAAACCTTTATAACGACTTTAACATTTACACCTTTAAGAAGCCATATAATGCTTTTATTGTTATAAGTCTCTCTCTAAGCCCATTAAGTGATTTGGAACTGCATCAATCACTATAATTTCTCAACACAAATTCTCTGTATAATAGCTCGCCCACAATTTACACAATCAGAAAAAAATTGTGAAAGTGACAATAAAATTCAATATATTAAGCCTTCCAACCATCAGGAGACAACAACACAGGTTTTTTTTTTTACCTTCTTAAAGAAAATCAAAAAAAAAAAAGAAAACAAAAAGAATTCTAAGCGAGAGTAACCACAAAATAGCCCAATAAATTAGGCATCACCTGATGTAAGCGATGTTATCACTGCGCAGCCTTTTAACCCAATCATCTATCTATCTTAACTACTACTTAGCGGCAGTCCCCATAAATACCCAAAATGATGGCTTAAATGTTCCCGATAACACACAAACTGGGCACTCTCCAGTGAGATGACGACGACGACAACAACGAAGAGCTAGTGTCACGCATTATTGTGTCCCATGTTTAGCTCACCAACCGACAGCAATCCAAATACAACCAGACAAAACCCAACCCCAGACAAAGTATCCATTTAATGTCCATCGACGTTGTCCCTTTAAACAACAACACAACATCATCCTTTCTCGTATATTAATTGTCCCACCATCTCGCAGTGTTTCGGGTTCCTGGTCGCCATCAAATCGTAAATAGTGAATTTACCAGGCGAGAGGACGAAAAGCAACGATAACAAGGATGCCGCCTGATATTAAAGTGATGAGCCGGCCAACTGACCATTCGACCAGCGGGAACAATATATAAATCGTAATGTTTTGACAGCAAGCTGACCGCATTTGAAGTCAACACCCTTGATGGTCTCGGGCCGGCCGGCGTGTTTTGGTTTTTGATCGGTCAGGCCACACACATGGACACCAGCCAGCAGCATCGGCTCCTCGTAACAAATCGATGTTGGCCCAACAACACACAGTTTACCTATTTTATTAGCTCCTTTATCAAGTATCAACTACCTGGGCAAGGACTCATGCTGTGTCGAAGAGATAGTGAGAGTACCTGTCACTTTGTATATACGTTGTTGGTCGTCCTACTGTCAAAAAGGACCCTATAAAACATTGGAACGACTTTTCCCTTACTTCGAGTTGTATCGGTCGAAGCGAATTGGATTTTGCGAGTTAATTATACCGTAGAAGCAGTTGTATAGAAGATTTTGGCAATAGAAACAGTTGGGCTGCTCTGGCTCATTTCTAAATGATAGTCAGGTGTAAGAATATACTGGCACAACTCGAAGGCAGGAAATAGGACTCGATTCGCTTCGGCCAACAATGAAAACAGGATTATGAATTTTGCGGTCTGATGGCAAAGTTGTCAAATAGTCGTCTCCTTGTTTGTTATATAATTTCTTGAGGTTTGCATCCAGCAGTGTTTTGAGGTAAATTCAAATTTGTCTCACAGTGTGAAATGTGGGACAGACAGAAAGGATATGTTTTTATCTTTTTTTTTTTTTTTTTCTTATATTTTAGTTAATTAGTCAGAGTTTGAGGTGTGAAATGCGGTTAAAATGGACATGGAACGACAAAAACAATAAATCCTTCAAAAAATATGTATATCTGATGCAGTTACTGTTTGTGTGTATTGGTGCATATAGGGGGTCACCTGCAAAAACTGTCTGGAGAAAAAAAATGATGAAGGTGAATATTTGATTAACAACTCCTGCCAACGTGCTTAATTGTTGTACTCAATCTTATTTTTTATATGCGCTAAGGATCCTGTATATGAATATGAAAATTCAATTTTAAAAATTCATTCGCTCCAGAGAGCTAATTATTACTGACCGTTTTGGTGTGATGGAATTTTTTAATTGAAAATTTTTGGTGATAACCATCTCTGGTAGGGGAGTGTGAATATTGGGTTGACCAGGAGGAAGGAGACATTTTCAGTTAAATATACAATATCGCTTTAATTATAATCGGTTTTGATATTTTTGGTTAAAATTTATATATTTTCATAAAAAAATACATATTTTAAGTCCACAAGTCGTAAATCAGTGATCCAGGATGTAATTATTTATTAAACTCTTTAGTGTGAAAAGGTTTGAACTCAAAGACTTTTAGTGCAGGTATAATTATCGTTAAAAATAAATTTTATAATTTTGTATTCAACAAAACCAAAGTTTTTATTTAAAATCAGTATGTACGTTCGACACCCTTACCACATTTAATTATATGTGCTTAAACCTTAACCTTTCAAGATAACATACAAATCCAACTTAACTTCAATTTATGTTAAAGTTTAATGCAATTGTGCAAAAAAAAAATCAATTATATGACAACTTTTCAACAGACAATTTGCAGTCGATAACAAAACAAAAGAGCTGAGCAGCAAACTTGATTATACTTATTTATTTTAATTATTGAAAAGAGCACAGTTTAAGAGGGCTTATTTTTATTTTAATATTTGCAAGTGTTATTGTAGTATTGAGTAAAACAAAATAAAATATTTTTTTATTGTTTGATTTATAACAGAAAACTCAGACACATTGGTGACAACATGAAATTGATGTCTCTAAGCATATCACAAATACAAAAGCAACGGAGTCAAAGAATGCTTCGAGATACGGCTTAAGTAGGTACTGTAGAAATTCAAAAAAAAAAAAAATATATTATGTGGAAATTGCAAATATTTATATAGTTTCAAAACATTGAAAACCATTATATATAGGTGTTTTTTCGTGAACAAGAGGGAGGGGGTGAAGGTCAAAAAAATAGTGAACAAAATAATTTTCATCACATGACATATGTTTTTAAGGTATTTTTTGATGCTGAATCTAATGACATAAAAATAAAGTCAATACGATTGTCCTAAGAAAAGTTATTGCCGATTAAAAACAAGGGTGCTTGTTTTTTTTACCTCAACAGGTAAAATATAACCGAAACCCATGTGGAAAACATGCTACACTGATGAAATTTGGGATAAAGATTTAAAATAAAGCAGGGACAAAGAATTCATAAAGTTCTTAAAAACATTTTTGGTGAAAGGGTGTTTTTTTTTTATGGGTTGAATTATGTGTGAGAAAGGTATCATAACAGCTGACCTAAATTTTATTAATTTTTAAAACTCGGTGAAAAAGTTTTGTTTGTAATAAAAACTAAGAATCTATAAAGTGTACAAAATTATCTTGAGTAAAAGGGTGTTTTTTTTTTTAAAGAAATTATGAAATTCGGAAATAAGACCACAAAAACTGAGAAAAAATTGTTACACCAATCAAAATTGGTTAAAATGTTTCATTTATAACTGAAACCAAGAATCTAAGCAGTCTATACAAATTTTTTAGGTGAAAGGGTGTTTTTTTTTGGGAAATAGGGAAAATCCGCGATAAGTCCGATAAAATCAATGGTATATAAAAGCAACGAAATGAATGAAAAAGCAGTTCAAACATAAAAGTACTAATCTTTTAATAAGATATTATGAAGTTTATTTTCTTAAAGTTCAGCTACCCCGTAAAAATTTTAATTATTCGGTGTTTAATAATGATTTCTCTTAACCAGTGCTTAATAACTGCTAAAGTACTGACTTTCATCACTGATAAGTTTTAAAATTACCAAACAATTTTTTTTTTAATTAACCAAAGGTTACTTTATTTTCATTAACCAATTTAATTTTTCCCATTCAAACAACTTAAGACATAAGTTTGTCCAAAATTTCAATTACCTACACATTTTATCTCTGATTTAGCTTGAAATCTTTTAAAAGGTTTCTCCCACGAAACTTGAACTGATGAATTCCATTTTATAAAATCAAAATTGCCAAAGAACTCCATTTCAAATAAATACCAACCGCAGTAAATTGCCAAGTTAATTGGATTTCTTGCACCTCCCCGAGCCTTTTTTTTTTTGAGAGTGTATAATGGAAAAATAAGAAACAAAAATTGAAAAACTGTTTACATTTCGTTGGATTTTATTGCGCCATTTATGAAGCTCATAAAGCCGCACAAATTGGCCACCACCCTTCTATATACCACTTCGTGACTAAATAATGGGCAATTTTCTTTTAAAATCGCCAAACGCTCCCACACGGCTAGCCCAGTACTATCGTAGCCAGCCAGACTCCTTTGCAACTCTCTTTTTTTTTGTCTTTCATCGTTGACTGATGGACCGGTATCGTGTCATATTTTTCAAGACCGGATAAATGCAAATTGCATATTGGCAGGCCACAAACTTACTTACAGCGGATCGGGAAAGCTGGAGTGTGCTCTTTGGAACATTGTTTATTATCGCCTCGAGTGTATTGGTTTGGAAGTGGCCAACCCAAAACAACACCAGCGCAGTGCTCCGGCAGCGGCACAACGATGATAAAGTATCAATACAAACGTTCCAATTGCAAATATTTTCAATCTGCAGTAGATTAAGTTAATAGAGGCTACAAGCGGCCACAATGTCTAAATCGAATCCTGCTGGAAACTAACTATCCTCGGGTTGTTGCTTTGTTATGCGAAATTGAATCTTAAAAAAAGAGTCTTCGATTTCCAACAACACACATGTGTTAGCCACTCTCAACTCATTCATCTTTTCTTGCATTGGGTGCGACTATGTGTCGGCAGGCATCAGAGAAGGTCACCTACTGTGAGGTTGGTCGCAGACCACCCAAAAAAAATCTAGCCGCAATCATATACGACATATTATGTTATAGGTCCGAAATAAATGTCGGTTAATTGTGGTCCGGACAATTTTTTCAATTCAATATATGCCGCGCTATAACCATCAAAGGACTCTGGAACACTCTAGGGAGACTTTTAGAAAAAAAAACAACGATCCTTGTCTATTATGGTATCGCAAAAGGATCCTCCTCCTGTTAAAATACTGGTGATTGTTATTTTTGTAAGGAGATGCTCTTTGTTGTCACAATATTGCTGCAATAATTTTCAATTTTAGAAAAAAAAAAAAATGTAGGTACTCGTAATTGTCTAGGGGATGGAAATGATACAAACAAGGCGGCGCAATAAAATCGGATCAAAGGATTTTTAAGGATTTGTTTATGTTTTGTAGTTGCGTATACCTAAAAGACATTAAGGAAGAGTCATTTAAAAGGATAAAAAATGTATCTTAAGGAAATGAAAAATGACTTCGGGCTGATATAAATGGTTTGTTTTCATTTTTATTTGTTACAACTATGCACCTGTGGAAGTCTTTGAGTTGAGGGATTTGTTTTGAAGGTGTTTTGATGTTGTGGGAGTTTTTTCTAAATATTAAATTGATTTTTTTCATGTATCTAGATTTTTATCTTAAAATAAATTGAATGTAGGTGTATTTGAGAACAAGTAAACAAAATTAATTCTATTATTTTTAAACTATCTTAAAGATACTTTATTAACTGAGAGTCTTGAAACTGGTTTTGGCAATCAATGGAGACTAGACTCTACTTTTTCTTGAGATTTAATTTCGGTATTTAGACATGATTAAATCCTTCCCAAAAGCCATCATCATATTTATGTGAAAACTGCAACTAACAAAAAACAAATGAAGATAGCCAACAAAGAACAAGAATTTAAAAATAAAAAAATAAATAAATAAAGTTAAGCAATTAAGTGGCATACAATTTTCATCCATGTTGATCCAATTTAAGGTATAATGAAACCAATTTTATAATGGCTACACGATTTTTTCTCCAATCAACAATTTTTTTCCCCGTTCATAAATAAAGTTGAAAGAATTAAAAAAGAAAAACAAATAAACAAGAATTTCGATTAGTTTTAACATAAAAATGTTATCGATTATTATAATGAACTAGCTTACCCGTGCGAGACTTCTCGCATGCTTAAATAAAAAGAAAGTATAGGTAGGTAGGTACAAATGTAAATGCAGAGTGTGTTTTTTAAAAAGTCGAGAATTACTAAAAAACTCGTGTTTATCCCATTTAAAATACATTGGATTAGCCCCAGTTTAAGTTAAACAGCTATGAATATGGCACATTAAATTTAGCAATTCTAGCCGTGTTTTATTGGTACTCAGTATTTTACTGAGTAAACATTTTATGCTCTAAATAACAAAAAACGATTACTTTTAGTTATTTTTTATAATCCTTTATTGTTGAAGGGTAAATAATGTATATGTTAAGAAAAAAATATTCTCTGTAAACCAACAAATAAAAAACTTTTTTTTATCCTTAGCAATCATTTGTTGTTGTTTACCGTCTTAAATTTTACTGAGCTAAGTACTGAGTTACCAATAAAACACGGCTTCTAGGTTCCCTAAGTTGTACATACATTTTATAATTAACTCTATTTCAAACAGGTTGCCGCAACTAATATCTCAAACTTGGTCAATTTGAAGAACTTGAACCGATGTTGAATCATGCATTCACCACCTTAAATCGTCAATAAAAAAATTGTTGAACGTAAGGTTTCTGTCTGATTCTTACATCCGACAATTTTTCCTTTGACGATTTTTCTTTGCTGTTGTATTGGGCTTTTCCAAAAATTATCTTAGACCCATTTAATTCACACTCCATTAAATTTTATATCGCTATTCAAAAGTGGAAATTTTAAAATTCGTATCTACCTACGTGATTTAATTGTTTTTCATTTTTAATAGCCACTTATCATATTTTAGCCTAGGAAGTACCTTAACGGACCTAACACCCCTATTACGATTGTCAACTATCAATTGATAGTTGATAAATACTGAAATTTGATGTTTTAAAATCGAAATGGGGGAAAACTGGTCATTTTTTTAATGGATCTTTTCAGTTACATTTCACGGTTAGCATCATTCTTCGTTTTCAAATTTTTTTCAAAGCAAATAAGAGATCGAATTTTTTTTTAACAACTATAAATTCTTTGCTTCCGGCTACAAAGAGGTTAAGTCACAAAATTGCACTTTCGGGTTTTGATGAAAAGAGAATCAAAAACATAAATTTAGAGTAACTCTTTCTTATAAAAATAAGAGGATCAATGCTCAAAAATTCATCGATTTTCAACTTCAATCGGATTTTCTGGTAAACTATCATTTATGTAAGTCCTTTTTACCCAGGGGCAAAGAATTGATAGTTGACAATCGTAGTAGGGGTGCAACACTTACGCCCCTATAGCACGCAAAGAGCAAATGAAGGGTCCAGGGGAAAAACGGCACATGTCCACTTTTTGTCAAAAATAAACGAATGATGAGGTCTTTGTAGTATTTACTGACCACTATCTGATGGCATCCTTACTTTTATAAAACAAATTTAAGCCTTGCTGAAAAAATAAATAAATTGTGTGCTTTAAGTACTAAGTTGTATGGAGAACAAAATTTAAAAATGCATTTTTCTCGAAATGAGTTCGAACGGACTTGTGCTGTTTTTCCCCTGGAGCCTTCAAATATTACGGCCTTTTTCTTATGTACATTATGTATATACTATATATGTACATACAAAGGTACACTTCCCAGACTTTTCCTGGCAAATGGAAGATGAAATGTTCCTACGGAATATGTTCATACATATATGTACCTATACTTACAAAAAATCTTGAAAAAAAACCATAGGTGTGTTTTTTTGTTTATCTATGTTGATTTTTGAAATCCATGCAAATATTTGGCACGACTGTACATAAACTTTGGCAGCTGTCTGTCAGAAAAGTTGCTTTTGTTTTTTTAATATTAACTCCGCAGTGGAAGGCCATTACATCCATGATGGATGCAAACAAATTTTTTCACAAAAAAAAAAAACAAAAACCATAGCATGGCATCCATTTTGGATTCAAAAAATTTCACAAAAAACCAAAAATCAAAACTGACAGTTCTGATTCTGAAAAAAACAGAATTTCTCTTCTGGTTTTAAAAACAGAATCAGAAGCAGAATCACTCACACATTCATAGATTTAAATGTTAGCAGTACAAAATGTTTGCAGCACAAAAACAAATGAAGTTTGGTGCGATTACACATATATGTGGCACATGTTAAACTTCAGATTCTTCGGAATAAAAAAAAAACTGTTCAATTGGGATTCTGAATCGAAGAACAATTCCGGATTGCCAATTAAAAACGCCATTAAACGTTTGTTATTGTTTTGTTTCTGGCGTTGTTTTTTTTTCATAAAGGGAATTTCCAAAAACTATCTTTGTCTTTTCCTTTTCTAATTTGACATATCTCGGCAGGGAAAATGTAAACAAAAAACATATTGTCACACACACTTACAACAAACACTGTGTGTTCGAAATCATTTAACCACAAAAACTTTTATATTTCGCGATTGTTTTCAAATTTAAAGTTTTTATTTCCGATTAATTAAAAAAAATTAATTAATTTTACATATTTATTTTGGAAAACACGAACTAAATTCACAAAACTCTATCACAATTCGCGCCTCCTTTTGTTTGTTTATGTCTTCACCATCCCAGCTATAGCTGTACATTTTTTTTTTCTTTTTTTTCTGTTTTCTTTTGACTATTTTCTTATACTGACAATCGTTGGAAGTTCCCCACTGAACTTATTCCAAAGATCCTGTCAAAAGCGATGAACACTTCCACTTTCCAATCATTTTGGAAACATCTTATGTAGAAGTGTTCAATGATCTGAAAGAATAATTAAAATAAAGGTAGGACCGCACTTGATGTTGAAGGAACTACGCTAAGTACACCAAAGTAAAAAATAAGCAAAATATTTTGTATCTTTCATTGGTTATCGGAACTACACTATGTGGAATATAATTATTCCTATCAAAATATCGTATTATGTGATAAATGAATAAAATAAATCAATTATTTGTATTTGACGAATTCGACGGAAGAAATAGCCCAACTTTCTACTTTTTCATCTGTCGTATCCTTTGACATTGGTTGTCAACAATAGATCAGTTCGATTTTCTGTTTCGGAGTGCACACCGGGGAATTTCAGAACTAAGAACTGTGTTCTTTTCTTTTCTGATTTTATGAATTGTGAACTTTAGTTGTTTATTTGTGAAGAAAATGTAATAAAAGTAACATTTAATGATATATCTAATAAATTATATCAATTAAATACTAAAATTCTGTTGTAGAGTTCAATTTTACTATGCCAAAGTCATATCTACAAATGATAATCTGTTATTAAAAATTGTTTTTAACTGAAGAGCAAGTACAAGTACATACATAAAGTCTAGTAGCGTATTTTATTAAAAAAAAAGAACAACGATAATAGTTAACAATTTCTTGCATCAGAACTTCCTTAGTGCACATTCATCGAGAAAATATCGAACACACCTTGGAATTTAAAGTGAGCTGTCAAAAAGCAATCCGTCATGCAACGTTTTCTTTGGGTCACCCCTTTCTGTCCCATCCTTCAATTTCAACGGATTAATTGACACAACGGGTGGAACGGATTCTATGGGTTGGGGCCTTTAATTTCAAATTAATCTTTCGATCCATTTTACCTCGATGAGGATTAGCAATTTACCATTAACCATTTGACATTCAAAATGAAATAGTTTACGAAAATATCTTATTTGGATTTTAGTGAAAACATGATATAAGGCACTTAAATACAAAATAAAACTTTTGAGTGATATTTTTTTTACGGATTTGACTACCCAGAACCTCAAAAGTTGGCATTTTCAATTTGTGTGCCAAAAATGAAAGAAAAATGTATAACTAATGTTACATGTAACAGGGCTGTTTAGGTACTGCCTAAAACAGAAATAATTCTCCTTTTTTCAACTTTTTTAACCCAATTCCTGTTTGATTAGACTGAAACTGTGTAGTTTTTTTTTTACAAAAAAGAGAGCCCCTCTTGCAAATTTCTGCCCAAAAATTTCTTCGGACAAAAGTCTGAAATCTTTCAAAAGCTAGTGCCTTCTTTTTTTCTTTTAATAAATGATAATTTTGTCCTAAAAGAGTTTGCGTACTTTTGCACAATTTTTTCTTTCTCTGAGAGGATTTCATCCCCACTTCTAAAATTTGACAGGTTTCATATTTTTGTCCAAACTTATCTGCAATTTGTTTGTATAATAATGCTTAAAATGTTAACCATCAGAATTTTTAAGCAAATCGGAGAATTTACTCGCCTAATGAACGCCCCTGATGATACGAACTAATGATATACGAACACCCCTAATGTGAACAGGAACACGCCATGTCAAACATTTCCAAATTCATTGGAAAGTGGTAAAAAGTCATTTTAAAATTCATTTTGGCTGGAATATTATTTTTTAAACAAATTAAGATTTCTTAAAAATTATAAACATTTAAATATTTATATTTTGCCAGATTCTGGCGGCAGAAATTCGCCTTTTTTTAAGATATAATTTATTAAAATCTGTTCGGTGTAAGTCCCGGTAAAGGGTGTTCGACAACCGTAATAATATATATGATATACAAACAAATACACCTATATGAGATACCCGTGCGGTCAAGTACATCACGTATAAAATAAACTCATAAATTAATTAGTTTTATTATGTGCATACAAGAAAGATCCAAATTGAGAAAGAGTTTAAAATTCATGTTTTGGAAAAAATGAAAATGAAAATACCAGTTCAATTTAAATGATTTCGTTTACTAAAACGGGTATAAATTTAATTTTGGACAAAAATTAAAATATATTTTTAAAATTTATTAAGATTTCAAAAATATGGCATACGGAAAAAGTAAAACTTGTTGAGGGAAAATTTGGCATGAAAAGGTAATGAAAACTTTCATTTTATATTTTCAAAGTTGATTTTTTAAATTTTGTTGATTTTTTACTTGCAATATATAGGTGCTATATATCAAGTACAAAAAAAAGTTGAGATAACATTTTTCCATGACATTACGATGGTAGACAATGCCAAAAAAGTGGGTCCCGGAAGTCCGTCTGTCTGTCTGTCTGTCTACAGCCTAAACAGATGGACCGATTGATGTCAAACTTGGTACGTAGCGTTATTTGGCGACTCTCCAGAGGGATTTTTGAAATTAATTTTTTTGGCACAAAAATAATGGTACTTGTCATATACCGATTTTAGTAAAATTGAAATATCTCGAAAACGGCTCTAACGATTTTGTTTAAAAAATTCAAATGTCTAAAGGTATCTATCGGTACCTGCCATAGAACCGTTTTTTTTTTTTCAAATCCGATTATCTCTGAAACTGCTTATTCGATTTTGACGAAACTTTTTTTGAAGAAGCATTTATATAATTAAAATATAAACCAAAAATAAAATTTTCAAAAAAATAATTTTGGATTTTTAAAAATATTTTGAAATTTTTTTTTTGAAAAATCAAATTTTCGAAAACGAGGCATTGAAATTTTTTGAAATTTTGTTTTTAGATGTTAATTAGTGATTTCTACAAAATGACATACCAATTTTATTTTAAAACTTTAAAAGAAAAAAAAATTATTTATACAAAATTAGTTTCTTAAAAAACGGTTCTAACGATTTTGAAAATTTTTTTTCTAAAAATGCTTCTTAATATACCAATCAAAACTGCATACTTGTTTTGGAGGGCAATTTGATTTCAGATTTTATTTTATTTTTTTAAAAAACAAATTTTATTTTTTTTTTCCAAATTTCTATACAAAAAGTCTTAAAAATTTAAGCAACTTTAACTCTAAGAGCAAGTTCGTGCGACTTTACGCGGTAACCTATGAATATCTCAGTAATTTTTTTAACGATTCTCAATGTGTTATATGTATGTTTTTGGAAAGAGTATTCTTTCGAATGATGTATGTAAATCTATTGTTTAAAAATATTAAGTGCAAGTTTTTATCCCAAAAAAAGTATCCCAAAAAGTGATTTTTTCCGCAATTTTTTTTTAACTTTGACCATTTTTGATTGCACAATAAAACAAAAAAAAATAAAGTTAGGTAATATTCTGAAAGAAAATTTGTTTACGAAGAAATTGGTATATTGATTTATTGCATAGGACCAAAACTGTAGAATCTATGCTATTTTTCGTAACTAGAAAATATGCCCTATCATGATTTGTGTACAATAGGGTGCTCGTTATTTAAAAAATATTTAGAATTTGTGTGCTCCTAAGGGCTTATATGGTTGGCAAGAAACTAGAAAAAATATTTTCCAAGTTTTAAGACTCTAAATTAATTCTAATCCTTGCCTCCAACCAGTTGAAGAATAACAGGGTTTTTTTTTGGACCTTGTTCGATCAATTTCTAATTCCAGCCAAACCATTCGTTTCTAAAATTTAAAACATTACAGCCTTAAAATTAATAGGCGTAGCTATCATATAAATATTTTTCAGATTTTTAATTTTTATAATGTTGGAGATTTAGATTGGTAAAGAAAATCATTTTTTACAGACTTTTTCAAAAAGTCGTTTAATGTCAAAAAATTAAAAAACAAATGGGTATGGATCAAAATCATGGAGGTGGGAAATTTCGATGACCGAGTTCTTTAAAAATCAACTTTGTTTGATGATACAAATTTCATGCTCAAATGTTCGCTTTAGCCTTAATTTATCGGCTCATGAACGGGCAGAGCACAGAAATGTATATTTTTCAATTAACCGCAAAACCCCAAAAACGTTCCTCGAAATGGTGGTGATCTCTTCAAAACGATTTTAGGGGTCTAGAAATAGTATCAATGTGAATGATATGTTATTATTATTATTATTATAATAAGATAGTAGGTCTTAAATAAATCAAATATAAGCAGAGACCGATTTCTACAATAAAAATGCTTTTATGCACCTCCGGAAACACTTAGGCCATAAGTAATTTTTTCTATTGTTTTTGTTGTACATTTTTCAATAAAATTGTTTATTACAGCCATTAGATAGGATACTGAGTAAAAATACCCAAAAAAATGTAAAATTATGAGTGTAAGACTACATTATTTATTCAGATTCTAAGAGCTTTCCCGGAAATGACGTTTTGACCTTAATTTATTTTTATTTTTTATGTAAAAAAGTAAAACGAAATATTTTTGAGATTATATTGTAGTGGCCTCGATTTTTGATCATAATATCACCAAAAAATTAAATTTCAATCTAACCATTCCCCAAAACAAGCGTTACCGGAATGACGGTTAATTGATGTACGGTACTTAAAAATGAAACTAAAACTAGTTTCTAACATACATTTTATATATTTATACATAAAAAAATGTATGGAATGATAAATCTATATAAAATTAACTTTAAAAACTGCTTGCAGCAACCTTTTGTACGTTAGATGATTAAAATATTGATACATTAATAAATGTAGGTATTATGCGTCATTTTTTTTTTTTGAATATATAAAAGTAAGAGGGTACTGTAAGCTGCTTTGAAAATGCGGCAGTTTTTTAAATGAAATGGCACTGGGGTACTAAAATCGAGAAATACACTAGTGCTCAAAATAAATGCACGCCTTTTTACAAAAATTCGCATTATTGGATTACATAAAAACAAAACACCTTTTTCAAATGAAATTACCTAATCTGTGAAAACAATAATCATCCGCAACATTCTCTACCCGACCTATCTCTAAACTGTTTACAATCTTTTTCTCACTTTTTCAGACGCAATCTTCTCTAATCCAATTGACCATGATAAATATTTTTCAAAACAATTTTTTCTAAGACTAGAAAAAAAAAATAGGATCCCAAAATATATATAAATCCTCCCACCCAAAAACACTTTATCCTTGGTAAATCAGAAACCAATCTGCTGCGCAGCGCAGTCTCTAACTTCCAGGAAGCAATCATTTCACACAACAGGCGAACAAAAAACCATCTCATTATGATCATCTTATTACAAACAGAAATCCCCTAATAGCCGATTAGGGGATTACGACACTGCTGCGAGATGGTCTCTTCCCTAAAGCGCGGTCCGGTCCGGTCCGTCCCGATATAACAAAACCGACTGCTAATCCTCGTCTCATTTCTACAAAAATATTTTGACGTTTAACTGCAACAAATAATGAACACAATGCAAGCCCATAGCAGGCCGAACAATGGACGGACAGATTATAAATAGGAGTCAAGTATGTGTCGGGATCGACTCTCTTCGGGCTAGGGATAGTCTTTTATTCTCAGCCTTCTGGTTACGTGTGTTGTACGTGATGAACGAGCAGCGGCAGCGGCGGCGGCTTCGGTTCGGTTCAGTGTGATGTGTATCTTGGTGATGGCACTTTACCGGATGATTTGTATCTTGGACAATGATGCGACAGGTCCAGTGTGGTGTATCTAATAGATTGTTTGCGGCTGGGGTGCCCGCTTTGAACATCGCCGCCCTCTGGGACCACCAACGTTAACCAAGTCGAGTTGAAATTCAGTCACAACGGGTGGTGGCATAGACAAGACACAGGCAATGAATCTTGGCTCAACTTACCAATTATTATTGCTTTTGCTCTAATTTTTTCTATAAGATCTGACCTTCAAGTCTTTGTAGTCTTTTATACTGCCTTAGGCCTTCTTGCACCTGACTAGATCGTTTTCCATCGCTCACAGATGTCTCCTTAGCCGCATTTTTATTGATTCTGATCCTGGGGCAAAGGCGCATTAAAATTTATATCGATCAAAAGGGACATTTTTTTGTTCTGTTTACATTTTTGTGAGAAAAAAGATGGCGATGGCGTTTTCAACCTGTTACTCCCTGGTTTCCCTGTTTTTTTTTTTTACATGCGGGACAATGCTTAACGATCGAGTTCGATCGGATCACAGGTGCACTACGCCCTTAAGACATGATCGTTTAAAATGGGAATTTATTGGCTGGCCTGTCTGGTGACAGCGATGGTCTCTTGTCATGTAAAATGGGTACCCCAATGTTTATAGTGTAAGCCATTTGGTGAGTTCTAAATGATCATGGTGAGCAATGGCGACGACAACAGTTGGAGTTGGGTCACATTTGACGTCGATTGGAGACACAATATGTTGTATTTTTTTTTTTGTGTTTAAACAACGCCTACAGGTGATTTCTTTTATTTCCGTTCTGTTTATTTCTTTCTTATGTTAAATACAAAAAAAAGTTTAATTCTTTAACAAATAAAATTAACAAAAAAAAAAAAAAAAAGAGTAGACATTTTTTTGTATTTCATTGGATTATGTTGATGTTAATTTATCCAAACAATGACAGTTGGTTGTGGTGTTTTTTTTTTTGTTGGGATTCATGTGGATTTTAGGTGGGAGATGGATTTAATTTTGTTTGTATTTTCATTTTTAGGCAAATAAGAGTGTATTTTTTTGAGGAAATTTTTATTGGACGATAATTTATCCACTTAAGTGACCAATTCAATGTGTTTGAACAAGGTTTTTGGAATGCATATTGCGTTGTGTTTTGTGGAAATATTTTGTCTTAACATAACATTAGAATGCGCTGAAGATTTTAATTTGATTTACATATTTTGACAAAAGTGTACATAAGAAAGGGTATTAATATAATGAGCATAAGCGTGTTGTAGGGGGATCTAGATCTTTTAGGTGTGGAATCACCTTTTTTTTTGAAGTGAAAACTTCTTTAGTATCGTAGTGATTTGAAACAAGATGAAACGAAAACGCGACACGACTTAAACTTGTTATAACTTTTTTGTTTTAATAGATAGATGAATGAAATTTGTACTGTAAATAGGTAATTAAATAAATTATAATTGTACAACATTTCAAATAATTTCATATTCAAAATTCGGAGATAACGGTAAAAAGATGTTCTTTTCCAACACACGTTATATCTTTTGATCTAGTGCACATACAAATTTGATTTAACTTTAATATGCATGCTGATAACATAACCTTTTATTTGATATATCACACATAACGTCACGTGCTCTAAAAGTTACACAATCTTAAATTGAAAAAATTGAATAAAATACCTCAAAACACCTGTGGAGATCTGTTGGCGATGACCAGCTACCAGTGTAGGAAGTACCGTAATCTCAGTCTGGAAATTCGACATGGTTGACTTTAAAAAATTCTAACTTCTCTTGTAGACATCTTTGAAATAAGATTTATACATCATTATACAAGGCGAAACAATAAGCTTTCACATGGTATAAAATTTTGTATAGGTTGTCAAACAAAAAAATTGATTTAATAGCATGAGAACATAAAAATAAATGTTTTTTTTTTGCTTTTTGGATGAAATTTGATCGAGTTCAAAAAATTCTAGCTCTTTTTATAGATGTCTCATAGACCTGATCGATATATATATTTTGAGCTTGGACAATAAGCTTTCAGATGGTATAACATTTTTTACAAGTTGTTAGGGAAAAAATGCATTTAATAGCGTGAGAATACAAAAATTCATGTTTTTTTTGCTTTTTTTCATGGAAATTGATCGACTTCAAAAATTCTAGCTCTTTTTGTAGATGTCTCATAGACCTGATCGATATATATATTTTGAGCTTAGACAATAAGCTTTCAGATGATATAAAATTTTATACAGGTTGTCATATAAAAAACATGGATTTGAAGGTGATAGAATAAAAAAAGGTAGATTTTTTATATTTTTTTTTTTGCAAGAAAAATGATTTTTTAAGGTTTCACTTCTACCACGTGTGAATTGCACACATGATTTTTTTTTATTTAATTAGAGTTTATATATTTAAAAATTCGATAGGGGCTTACGGATCAACTCGTGCTGGAATTTTCATAAGACTATCAATTTTATAGATTTCATTAACAAGAGGTATTTTAACACCCATAAAAGCTAAAAAGGTTGGGTTTTAATTTAATTATTGTCTTCTAAAAGCTTTTTTTAAGTCTTTAATGAGCAAAATGCGTTTTATATCCTCAATAAAATGGATTTAAGTTGTTCCACCTAGGCTTAACCCTTTCGGAACCAGCGTTACTCTCATGTAACATTTTTTTTTTAAATTCTTAAAAAATATTAAATTAAACAATTTTTTAGGTAACGATGGCTTAATTGAAAGATAATAATGCCTAGTTACTGGATTATTACAAAAAGTTAGTCAAATATCATACCTTTAATTTTTTTTTTATCGAGAAAGGGAAACAAAATTTTTTTACATACCTATGGTCATAATTTTGAAAAAAAGATATAAAAAATGTTAATGCAGAAAGTGTTTTGTTTTTTTGCTTAGAAGAATTAGCATACATTATAGTTTCATAAAAAGTTATTTTCTCAGTTCTCCGACTTTTTTTGGTGGTCATAGGTAGTGCATGTTACTTACATGTAACATGAGAAAAACACATTAGTTTTGCTATTTATTATTTTGGAAAATAACATTTTCTATTCATATTTCTTAGTTGTGATGTTTTTGAAACGATAATACCGAAAAAACATTTTTTGATATTGATTTTCATAGCTTGGGTTCGAAAGGGTTAACGGTTTAAGGCACAAGTTTAACTAAGCCTTTTCAGAAGCATCAACTGCTATAAGACGCTAGATATCAATATTTTTT
Organism: Episyrphus balteatus; assembly: GCF_945859705.1. Classification (NCBI taxonomy): domain Eukaryota; kingdom Metazoa; phylum Arthropoda; class Insecta; order Diptera; family Syrphidae; genus Episyrphus; species Episyrphus balteatus. The sequence continues at coordinate 144,508,967 of NC_079134.1, read as the reverse complement.
AAGAAAATTCTCGATATCAACTTGTATTTTTGGAATGGAGTAAGATTCCGAAATTAAGAAAAAAAAAAAAATAGCTTTGAGTTCCAATTACTCAGCACCCATACCTCCAAAAAACTATTGGTTTTTGAAAATCTTAAAAAAATAAATTTGACATTTTTAAACCTATATGAATAGACCTCTTTTCTATGAGCTCATATCTTCAAACCAAACCTTGTTTCGAAACAAATTATTGTTCCCATACAAATTATCGAAAATTTTTATCTGAGCTAAAAACGATCCCATACAAATTATTGATAACTTATATGGGAATTTTATCTTGGCTAAAATTTAGCGCGAGCAGCGTACCAGGCTTAAACAAACAATCATTAATAGAGCTTACCTTTATTGCAAATTGGTATAAAATCGTCTTGAAGGTAATATCGTGCATCAAAATAAACTGTGAGCCAATTCTAAGGCGGATTCGTAGATAGTCATGTGTTTAAAGACCCTTAAGGCGATTGGAAAAATAGACTTTTTCTCCAAACTTCATCAACACACTTTTCATCACATTCCTGAAATTTAAATTCGAGGAATAAAATGAAAAATGGAAATGGAAAAGCTCACTCTAGTCTCATATAAAAACAGATCTTTAATACTAAGATTAGAAAAGATAGTTAATCCAGTCAAATAAGGGTTTAACCTCGGAATGAATGTTAGTAGAAATTTTTTTTGCTCAATATCTTCCTTTTGCCATTCTATAACATATCTCAAAAGTCTAGAAAAATCTCATGTCCGCTTGTCGCGATTTCAAGGTCAAATCGCGAAATGGAGATTTTCAAAATTAGCAAAAATACGCTATGGTATTATATACCCATATGATACATGATTTCAAGTTATTTTTTAATGCTGATTCCAAAAAATCTAAAATCAAGACAATCTGACGTCTCTGGAAAAAGTTATACCTGTTTTTTATCTGTCAACTCATATTATTATAACAGTTGCAAACTTACTGCCGAAAAACCCTTAAAAGTTATGGTAGATGAACCAAATTTTGCATGAAGATTTAAGAATCCATCATTATTAAAAATCAAAACAATCCATTACAAAAACTATATATACCTACGAAATAATGGTATTTTTTTATGGAGGGGCAAATTTTAGGATATGCACTAAAGAAGCTTCTTGTTCATCTTAGGGATAAGTGGTAATAGGCTAATTTTTTCATTTTAATCTTTGTTTGGATATTCTTTAACTACCCTCAAAAATCTAAAAAAATCTCATGTCCGCAAGTCCTAATTTTGGAGGTTAAACTAAGTTAGGTGCAGACTTAAAAAAATTAGCAAGAAAAGTTTAAATTTGTATATGTATACCAACATAAGCGACATGATTTAAGGGTATTTTTTAACACTTATTCCAAAAAAACTCACAATAAGTCAACCTGAACATCCCTGAAAAGTAATGCACCTTATTCATGTTGATCTGACACAAATATCTGAAGTGTTGTTTTTCAATTTTTTAAAATCTGCACCTTATCTTCAAACCAGGAAAATTAGGACTTGCGGACATGAGATTTTTTAGATTTTTGAGGGTAGTTAAAGAATATCCAAACAAAGATTAAAATGAAAAAATTAGCCTATTACCACTTATCCCTAAGATGAACAAGAAGCTTCTTTAGTGCATATCTTAAAATTTGCCCCTCCATCAAAAAATACCATTATTTCGTAGGTATATATATTTTTTGTAATGGATTGTTTTGATTTTTAATAATGATGCATTCTAAAATCTTCATGCAAAATTTGGTTCATCTACCATAACTTTTAAGGGTTTTTCGGCAGTAAGTTTGCAACTGTTATAATAATATGAGTTGACAGATGAAAAACAGGTATAACTTTTTCCAGAGACGTCAGATTGTCTTGATTTTAGATTTTTTGGAATCAGCATTAAAAAATACCTTGAAATCATGTATCATATGTGTATATAATACCATAGCGTATTTTTGCTAATTTTGAAAATCTCCATTTCGCGATTTGACCTTGAAATCGCGACAAGCGGACATGAGATTTTTCTAGACTTTTGAGATATGTTATAGAATGGCAAAAGGAAGATATTGAGCAAAAAAAATTTCTACTAACATTCATTCCGAGATTTACCCCTTTTTTCTCCTTATTTGACTGTATTAAGTGATAAATAGAGTATTCTTTAAATTTTACAATAAAAATGTATTTTAAATTTATAATTCTAACAAAATGGCAGCCTATGAAAATTATGAAAAAAATTTAAATTCGAGATTTAGTGCAAGTTTTTCGTGAAAGATAACATTTTTTTCCAACATTTTAAAAATATGTTCTTCATGTTCACAAGAATACAAAATTTTCTTGTAAAAATTACGAATCAATGAGGATGGAACATGGGTTATAAATAAAGTTTTACAGACTAATTTGTTAGATTTCACTAAACAGATCTAAACGGCGGCATAGTTATACAATACATAAAGTTTTATGTAGCCTTTATGCAACGTTGCATAAATTTCTATTTATAAAACATTTTCTTAGCCATTATAGTTATGCTAGGTTTGTGTCCAAATAAGTATTAAAAATGGAAAATTAGTACTTTTAATCACGACAAACAACTCCATCTGTCGATAAAATAACTCCATCTGATTCGAAAATATACAAAAAAATAAAAACAAAATCGTGAGTGAAAGTTCTTAATGTCATATAGTATATGTATTATAAATCAGGAAATTATATCAGGAAAAAATCACCAAATTTCTTATTTTTTGTTTTAGTTGATTTAAAATTGTTCACTCAATTGCAAATGTAATCCAAAAAATAAATTCTTCAATGAAAAAAAATTTATATGTATACAAATCATTGTTATGTTTTTTTTTTTCTAAAAATTAAGTGAAGTTCAAATATATTCTTATTCAAGCTCTAAACAACCTAAAAACGCGTTTAGCTTATACAACCTCTATTAGGCTAGGCGCACACATGCGATTTTGATCGCGCGATTATTCAGTCGCAAATTAGATGACAAGAATTTTAATGACTGTAGACACAATTTTCAAATTTTTAATCGCGGGAAGCATGTGTGTTCACAGGCATTGAAATCCTTGTGATCCATTTTTGCGACTGAATAATCGCGCGACTGAAATCGCATGTGTGCGCCTAGCCTTAAACGTTGCATAAAGTTTATATATAACTATTTTGTGTTTAAAGACATTATAAAGAGTACCTACATAATGCTATGCACTGTCTATGATGAGTTTATAAATAGGGCTGTTAATGTATACCTAAGTTAAATACAACATGGTCTAATTTCAATTCAGTTCAGTTTGTCAATGTGAATAAAATATGGAAAAAACAGTATATTTTTAGTTCATAAATTTATGAGTGTTTAAATTTTTTTGTTGTTGTTGTCACTCATTGCAATAATTAAAAAATTTATATAGTTATAGTAAAGTGTGCAGTATACAGTAAAACCCTCATTAGTTTCTTTCAAAAAGGTGGTTTCAATGCGTTGTACACCGAAAAAAAAAAAAAACCAATATCAATTTAACATTTTTTAAATATCAGCCAAAAATGCTCTATAAAATGTGTTTTATAATATTTAAAATGTTAAAACAACATTATTATTATCAGGATGATATTTAAATGTCACATTTTGGAAATTTTTTTTGATATTTTATTATCAGTTTTTCATATCAATTTCTCATTCTAAATTATTGAAATGTTATTATCAAATTTTTTTTTCGGTGTATGATTAAAAAAAAAAATAATGTGTGAAATTCACACGTGGTAGAAGTGAAACCTTAAAAAATCATTTTTCTTGCAAAAAAAATAATAGAAAAAATGTACCTATTTTTATTCTATCACCTTCAAATCCATGTTTTTTATACGACAACCTATATAAATTTTATATCATCTGCAAGCTTATTGTCTTAGCTTATATACATTTATGTCGATCATGTCTATGAGACATCTACAAAAAGAGCTAGAATTTTTTGAACTCGATCAATTTTCATCAAAAAAAGCGAAAAAAACACGTATTTTTATTTTCTCACGCTATTAAATCCATTTTTTTCCCTAACAACCTACACAAATTTTTATACCATCTGAAAGCTTATTGTCTTAGCTCAAAACATATACATCGATCAGGTGTATGAGACATCTACAAAAAGAGCTAGAATTTTTTAAACTCGATGAAATTTCATCCAAAAAGCAAAAAAAACATTTATTTTTATGTTCTCATGCTATTAAATCAATTTTTTTGTTTGACAACCTATACAAAAATTTATACCATGTGAAAGCTTGTGTATTGATGAAAGAATCTTATTTCAAAGATGTCTAAAAGAGAAGTTAGAATTTTTTAAAGTCAACCATGTCGAATTTCCAGACTGAGATTACGGTACTTCCTACACTGGTGGCTGGTCATCGGCAACAGATCTCCACAGGTGTTTTGAGGTATTTTTAAATTGTTTTCAATTTAAGATTGTGTAGCTTGTAGAGCACGTAACGTTATGTGTGATATATCAAATAAAAGGTTATGTTATCAGCATGCGTATTAAAGTTAAATCAAATTTGTATGTGCACTAGATCAAAAGATATAACGTGTGTTGGAAAAGAACATCTTTTTACCGTTATCTCCGAATTTTGAATATGAAATTAATTAATGTACAATTATAATTTATTTAATTACCTATCTACAGTACAAATTTCATTCATCTATCTATTAAAACAAAAAAGTTATAACAAGTTGAAGTCGTGTCGCGTTTTCGTTTTATCTTGTTTCAAATCACTACGATACTAAAGAAGTTTTCACTTCAGAAAATTCAAAAAAATCAGGACCGCCAATCGCTTTTAATTACTACAGGTTTAGTACCTTAGACTTGAGTTCTCTGAAAAAAATCAAACCATCTGACCATTTTTTATTTAGTTTATTAAATTTAAAAAAGTTAAACGTGTTTTTCTCCGTTTCATAACTTGTTTCTTTGTTAAAAAAGATAACAAATTCTGAAAAAAATCAAAAATTGTAAGTATTTTAAAAAGTATAAATCGCTATACTTTTTTTCTACACTTTATGTACCTACGGCAAAAAAAAAATTACATTTACTTTCAGATATATGAATTATCTGTTTTGTACAGGAACACTTTGCGAGGATATTGTTAAGATTCAAAAACCAAACTGACAATTTTTCAATGTTCTTAATGTTTATTTTTTAATCTTTCCATTTTTGTATTATGTTTTAAGAATAAGATTTTCAAATGGCATCACATTACACGAACTAATACCTCATCCATACAAAAATCCTATAGAATTTTGTCCTCAAAGCATTATCTTTCTAAATTTTTGTACGAGAACATAGTTGATTCTCACTCATCGAACATTGACTTTAGAAAAATCTATGTTATTAAAAATTTATTACATGGGAATTGAAATGTTGTCTCAAAATAAATAATTCACGTAGAAATAAATTAAGTCAAAAATGTCCTATCATTTCAATTTTAGCTCTCTCATATCGTCATGAATTCATAATGGATTCTTTCGCAAAAGTATAATGTTTTTCTACTCCCCAAAATTCACCCTTAGAACTTGTTAAGTACCTTGTTTATCTTAACGTAATCCATTTCAAAAAAAATTTGATACACTCAACAGAGAAACCACACCCCTTCACGGATAAATGCATTTATCGTTGAACCCTTAATTCAATTTGTTAATGTCAATTCCCGTTTTGAAAATAAAAAGAAGAAAAAAAATAACAATAAAACAGAAACATGCTATAACTTAACGACCGCGTCCAGATCCACCCCAAACTTTCACTTCCAGAGATCTTGTTCATTTGTTCCGGGAGAATTGAATTCAAAACCTTGGGGTTGTTCGTTGCAACCCTCATGTGTGCTACGATTCTACTGTTTTTGATTATGTTATTGTTTGGTGCTTCGCTGTCTCTTTGTTGAATGGCGGAAAGGATGCATCACTTCTTATTCACATATCAATTCCCAGCGACGCAACATTAATAAACAGAAGAACCCTTAGTTTTGTATTCAGATTTAACTGATCTGATTTATACAAAACGCTCAATCCGCATGGGAAAAGGGTTTTCTTTTTATTTTTGATTATTTTATTTTATACTTTTTTGTTCCTGGTTGATTCTGTGGTGATTACGTTATTAGTTGACTTTTGTTTGCCATTTGGTGTGTTCTTATGCGTGCGATGTTGTTAAGGACTTTTAGAAAAAAAGGGGTTCGTTTTATGGCGACTTTTGTTGGCACAATAGATTGATATATGAATTGTTTCGTATAATAATTTCTTCGACAATGACTTTTTGTTTTTGTTTTTTTTTTTTTTAGTATAAATTACTTCCCGTTACGGTTTCTGGTTATAATTTTGTGTCACTAAACCATTCGCCATTATGGCATGTCACGTATTTGTTCAGGGATCATCAACGAGAACAATTTTGTAACGTCGTATTGCGATGAGTGTATAAGATGATAACGAATTCATTATTACAACTGCCAACTGATGTTCACCCTTTTTCCGATGGCAGACAAAAAATTACAGAAATAAAAAAAAAAATTAAGAAATTGAAAGGAAGCGTGAATCGTTTGGTTTGAAAAGTTGGAAAACGATTCCATTAAATGTCTTTTATCTTGGACAGCAGACAGTCAAATGCATTTTATTTTATGTTAATGATGTATTTAATGGGCCTGCTGATGTTGAACAAATTGGGATCTTCAAGAATGCTTTTAAGAAGTAGTATAATGGTTTTCAATTTGGTAAAATTTGTATAAAAGCTTATTCACTACACGTATTTTTTTTAATTTTGAAAAAAAAAAATGTTTTAAAGTTCGGAGCTCAGCTCTTTTGTTTAAATTTTTCACGGTTGTTTTTTAGGGAAATGAATTTGTGGCGATAGCCAGATCAATTTAAAATCATTAAAACTAATTCTTTAAAATAACTTTTTATATAGGTGTTGTATTTAAAGTAATCAAAAATCTTTGAATTATTTTATTTTCAAAGTTCATGCTTTCAATTAATTTATAAAACAGGTAAAATAGGCATTTAAAAAATAAAAAAATTGTTAGGTACACTCATGAAACTTGGCAAAAAGTTTGCTTTTGGGATAAGAACCAAGGATAAAAAAATTCTATAAAAAAAGTTGGGTGGAAGAGGGAGGGGTGAGGGTTAAAAATATAATGAACAAAATTGTTTGTGTCAAGGTATTTTTTGATGCTGAATCTATTGACATAAAAATAAAGTCAATACGATTGCACTAAGAAATGTTATTGCCGATTAAAAACAAGGATGCTTGTGAAAAACATGCTACACTGATGAAATTCGGTATAAATGTTTTAGATAAAGCAGGGACAAAGAATTCAAAAAGTTCTTAAAAATATTTTTGGTGAAAAGGTGTTTTTTTGATGGGTTGAGTTATGTGTGAGAAAATTATCATAACATTTGACTTAAATTTTATTAATTTTTAAAACTTATTGAAACAGTTGATTGGTATAAGAATTATGAATCTATAAAGTGTACAAAATTATTTTGAGTAAAAGGGTGTTTTTTTTTTTGTAAGAAATTATGAAATTCGGAAATATGATCACAAAATTAGTTAAAATGTTTCATTTATAATAGAAACCAAGAATCCAAATAGTGTATATAAATATTTTAGGTTAAAGGGTGTTTTTTGGAAAATAGGGAAAATCCGCTATAAGTCCCATAAAATCAATGGTATAAAAGGTACCCTTACGAAATTCATTAAATATAAATATCATGGTTAAAAGGGTGTTTTTTTTTAGTGAAAACAAAAATTAAATTTGGTAAAAACATTGAATTTGGAATAGAAAGTAAGAATAAAGGGTTTTCATACAAAAAAATTAGGTGAAAGGGTGTTTTTTTTCGAAAAGACAGTAAAATCTGTAAATGGTCCCAAAAAGCCAAATTTTTTTTTATTTGTTGATTTTGTGTACTATGTATTTTACCTGTACTATCAGTTCTTATTTATAATTTAACTAATAAAAAAACATCTTTTTATTTTTATTAATATTCCCACGCCTCTTTCCCCCCCAGATACCGCACGCGCTGGGGTCCATTTTCACCGAGTACGAAGTCATTTGCGGATGATTATCGTATCGGCACTTGTTAGTGTTTTTTGAAGGTAAAAACAAATTAAAAAGAACTAAATAAGTAAAGAGAATGGTGATACGAATATCAAAGGAAGGTCAAAGATTGGGACTGCTTAGTACAAGCATTTATTATATCTACATATGCAAAATAAAAAAAATTTAAAATGAACAAAAAAATAAATTTAATATTTCATGTTTAATTTTCAGAAAGTGTCAAAATTTTAAAACAAAAATGTTTTAATAGTCAAGAGTGTTGATAAAAAAATAATTCAATATACATATGTACATACAATTAGGTATAAAGACATTAAATGAGAAAAGAATCAGTAAACATTGAACATAAATACAAAAAAAAAAGTTTATGAGCGTGGTACACTGGTTTTTAGTATTTTTTTCAGGCTAGTTTTATTAATATTAAAATCAAACAGATTAGTATTCAAATTTACAAGCTTACACATGCGAGTTAAGGGCACATGCATACCATAATAAGTACGGTGTTGGGGTAATTTTATTAAATCTAAGCTACGAAAGTTATAAGCACCTTTCCGGCAGTTTAAATTAATAGAATTAAGCAGATCCGGGCCATCAATTACACCCGTTATAAGTTGATGAATAAATACAAGGTCGTTATTTACTCTCCTTTGAGACAAGGTTTGGATCTGCAGTAGGTTGATTCGATGCTCATAGGAAGGAAGGTTAAAAGGGTCCGTCCATGGTAAGCCTTTTAAGGCAAAACGAATAAAATTACGTTGGACTGATTCTATTCTTTCTATATGGATGCTGTAAAAAGGTGTCCAAACTTGAGATGCGTATTCTAAGTGGGGGCGAACTAAGCAGTTGTAAAGAGCTAATGTAACGTAAGGGTCCCAAAACTCTTTCGACCAACGCTTGACAAAACCTAACATAGAATTGGCCTTGTTGAATAAATTTAACTTGAATCTCTTATTTCTAAAAATTCATAGTCCTACCCTACTTTTGAAAAAAAGTGCAAGTGGCACCTACCTCAATTAAAAAAAATGCATTTTGAAAAGGAGGCAGTACTAAATTGAATAAAAATTATTTATTTGAAACAATTGTTTTTTGTTTTAATTTTTTTCCTTTTTTATTCTTAGAAAACAAAACATTTTGTAAATATTTTTTTTTTTAGAATACTGTTGCTGCTTAGCATAATAAGCAACTACAAAAAAATAAGCACAAGAGTTTTAAAGTTACATTATTTTTTATTTAAATTCATTCCAACTCCCCGAGGTTTTCCAAATATGATTTTTTAAAGTTTTTTTTCGTTGTTTTTCCAAGCATAATTTTTTGGAACTACATCTTGAGAACTTGAGCTAAATAAATAACTTTTCTTTGTCATTTCAGATATTTAATAAAAAAAAATTGAACAAAAACATATTTGACAAAAAAAATTCTTACTCAAAGAAAAATTCAAAATATTTCGAATCCTCGTATTTATTTATAATTTATAGGTAGAGTCTAATTCCGGATTAAGATTACAAAATAATTTGTTTTTAAATATATGGATAAGTCATAAAGATATGACCATTTTTGTAAAGAAAAAATAATTCGACTTTTTTTTGTTACTTTTTGAATTTTTGTCTTTAGCTTGAAAAGTAAGCAAACAAATTTGAAAGTATTTGCTGAGCAACTTTTTATAGAAAATTAATTAAACTTCCTATCAAAATTTAGAAAAATAAAAATATTTTTATAAGTTTAATATAATCTCTTAAAAATAAGAGAAAAAACAAATTTTGTTATGATTTCACTAAATATTTTATTTGTATGCTTAATATTGAAATGAAGAAGAAAAGAAGATAGGTATTTTATTAAATTTAAATTTCCATGAATATGGGCTTTCAAAATCTATTGTTTAGATTTTGGTTGAATCTAATTTCAAGTTAGAAGATCAGCTCTTTTGTTTTAATTACTTTTAGTACATATACAATTTCTTAATAACTGTTTGGAATTTAAAAAAAAACATATAAATATAACTATGCATACAATTTCATTTACTTGGCTTGAGCTAACAAATGCAACAAAAAAAGTATCAAAAAGTTTTTGATTTCCCTTAATTATTAGTTTATCTGTTTTGATTGAACGACAAAACTATTTTTAAATATGACATTTTCTTTCTTTTAATGTCAAATTAAGAAAAACTATTTCAAATAATGATTCATTTACTTTTATAATTATTTCTTTTTTTTTAATAATGTTACCATTAAAAAGTTTATTACGGTACCGTAGCTAATTTGCGTAACTTATTTAAAATACCTACAAAATTCTAATAATATATGCTTAAAATAACATTGTTCAAAAAAGTAATTAAAAATTCACCACCCAAATCACAGATGCGACAGCTGATAATATTCCCAGTACACCATCCATTCAAACTTACAATCTAACCTACATGCATATAACCAAAACAGCATAATCATTATCAAATCGTGAACATATATAGCAGAAGCACACATCAGCCAGCTATAGCGTCTCTTTTCCACACGGAAAAGTTAATGAATTTTTAATGAACTCATAAGCGTTCGTTAAACAACAATGACACTCGTTAAGTTTATCTAAACAAACATTGAATCGGAAGCCATTCATGGCCATGGAAGCGGAGCGAAGCAGGTTCCATTGCTGAGGTAGATGGCGGCGCAATAATGTTACCATGTGTACACAATGTGATTACAACTTTAGCGAACCATTGTTTCGCGAGGTATGGCTAAAAGTTTGTCTAGATTCTATAGAATCTAGGTATACTTTGTGGTGGATAATGGCATCGCGTTTGAACGTTTGTTTCTCTTTTTTTGCTTTTTATTTCGTTACAGTGTGGAAAAACATGCCTCATCATTTGATTGTATCAATTGCGGACAAACAAATAAATTATCATTTACCTGTCCAAATGTGCATCATACCCATGTGGCTACATTATAGCTTGGGTGCCTCCTCTGCTACAAAACGTTCCAAATAGCATCTCGATAAGGTCTCTGCGCCAGTGTCAGGCATTAGAATATCACAGACATAACTGAGCCACATCGAGTAGCTCGGCGCAGAATGATCATAAATAAAATTGGCCAAGAGACGAATATAAACGTGGTGCAATTGGCGATGATAGCTGAGCACAGTTGTGGTAAGATCGTCGTCGTAGTCGTTGTCTGCAGATTTATTGCAACCAAGAAGTGGAATTGTAGCAGAACTTTGTAGAATTGTAGGTAGGAATGTATGTGATGGGTGATTTGGAAGCGATCATAGCATGCCCAGTAGTTGTTGCACTCCATTGCGGTGGCGCACTCCACTTTCGCAGTTGAGAGAGCATCATTATAGAAAAAGGTAACGTGCAAGACAAACTTAAAACTATGGGTGCACTCTTGGAGTTCCGCCGAGGCCTTACACGCTTCGATGGGTTTTGCGAAAATTTGTTTGTTCTAATTCCATCAGTGCTTGTTTATGTTGAAGCATCAGTTAGCAAATTATCACCTACCCATGTACTAGTACTTATTTAACAGAAAGTGGGTAACTTTCAATCGGATAATTACAGCAGTTGGATGCAAGTGGGTAATCGTTGAGTTTATCTGATTGTAAAAAAAGTGGAGTATTTATTTAGTTTAGTTTTAAGTGGTTTTTAGCTTAGATGGGGGAAAGTTAGTTATACTAAAGTTTGTTTTAGTAAGAAATGATTTCTATGCAGATAGACTGTGGGGAGCATTTCTGTTCGAAATTTATGATTAGAATTTGAGGTATTTGATATCGAACTAGAAGTCAAGTTTCAGAAGAATTTCCAATTACAATGGGAAAAACTTGGATTTTCAATAATGACACCTTAAAATTATTATTACTTATTTGTTATTGATAAGAAAACTTTGGTTGATTTGGGAACATCCGAAGAGGTTCATAATAATAAGATCTCTTTTCCTCCCTGAATTTCTATTTATAAGTATTTTACCCGATTATAACGGATCTTCAGGGAGTCTGAATAAAATTTTTGGTCAGTAAAACAATTTTATCAAATAATAACACCGTTCACAAAATATTTTATTATTCTCAAACAAAAAACCAAATTAAGATTTGAAATGAAAGTAATTTTATCACTTACTGGGACGAGTAGGACAACGGTTTCTAGATCATATAGTTACGGCTTACATACATATATGTTATGTTTTTTTTTCAGAAAAAGGTTTGGTTTAATTTAAAACACTTACATTTAGTGTGTTGAAAAAAATCAAGTTCGTGGCTCAGCTCTTTTGTTTTAATGCATTTATGTATACAATCTATCAGTACCTGATGTTTGACATTTTGAACACAGTTAAATGTAATTAAAATGACTATTACAATGGATCTGAGATGATTCAAGGAACCCAAAAAATTCAAATAAAGAAACTTGGTGCTTAAGAAAGATGATAGATAAGAATGAACTCCAAAGAATATTTTGAACTTCAACATTAAAATATGTTTATTTTTAACTATGCGCTTTTTGTGATTTGAGTCAGTAAATGGTGCCGAAATAAATTTATACCGTACTTTATTTTTTTTTTTCATGTTACAATTTTAAGTTTATGCCCTGTTGCTTTAAAAATTACAATATTTTTGGTTCAAAAATGGTTGAAACACCATATTGAGTTTAGATTAAATACATATTTACCTAGTAATTGAAAAATGATAAACTTATCCAAATCAGCTCTCATTATCAGTTACAGCTACCTAAGCAAATATATTTTTCCTGAAGCTAATCGTACCTAATTGTTGAAATAGTGAAAGTCAAATATTACTTTCATATCATTTTGCCTAGAACAAGAGCCTTAGAAGAAAATAGAGGAATTTGTAGAACGAAATACAGGAAGATTGACAGACGAGTATTAGAAAAGCTTGGTTTTCGGGATTGAATATCCTTCCCGAAATCTGCCATTTTGAAAAACGCAAATTCATTCAATCTCAAAAACTATTGATGTTAGCAAAAAATATTTTGAGCAAATCTGTTTTTACCTGAGTAGAGAAGGTTTTAAAAAGAGTTAAATTTTTCAAAAAGATCACTTAGATACTAAATAAGTGGTTTTTGAAACAATATTTTAATAATATAAGGTATATGGCCAGTTTAAAAAAAAAATTATACTTGAAAGTATTCAAAAGACCATTGAGTTATATCCTCTTTTACAATTTTTCATTTTTCACTTGCGATATAGGTACTATAGGGCAAGTTTAGGAGTAAAAAAAAAAATGGAACTCGAGATAACAATGAGACATGACATTACGATGATGGAGAATGCTAAAAAAGTGGGTCCGTCGAATCTGTTTTTCCGTCTGTACCTTGAGCTAAAGCTTAAACTACTGGAGCGATTTTTTTTGTACCGTTATTAACGGTACCTGCCAAGGAAAAGATTTTTTGCTCTATTACTTCCTCGTAAACTACAAAGCCGATTCAATCAATTTTTTTTATACCGAAACGATTAAATAATGGTTACATAAAAATTTCACAAAATTTTGAAAAAAAAACACACTTTTGGATTAAAAAAAAATACATTAGTGGAGTAATTAAAGCAAATTATTAGGGAACCCAGCCAAACAGCTCTGATTTTGATGATTTTCTTATAGGTTCAAATTTGCCGATGTTGCCGTATTGTTTTTTAAATTAAAATTAAATTTTGTTTTTAACAAAACAATTTTTTGCTTAAATTTCATAAAATAAATGATACCTAAGGGAAAAAAATATATGGGAGTAGGTACACAACAACGGCAACACCTACAATATTTTAAAATACATTTTTTAAAAGCCAGAAGCTCATTCTTATCACTTAAATTTAATTCCACTAAATCTAATTAAGATTTTTTGAAAAAATGGTCATGAAACTCAGAATTAAAAAAAAATGTTATTAAAATAATTTAAAATGACGTTTTTCCTAACCTTTTCGTAGTCAAATATGAATTTATTTAAAAAAAAATTTGGCCATAAATATAACGAGTTGAATTCCGAAGAAGAAAAGGTAATAAATATCACACTTTGAAAAAAAAAAAGATTAAAAATTACTTCAATTTCATTAGATTTTTTTGGTAAAAACTGAATTTATGCATTGAAAGAATTGATTTTCTCAAAGACTTTGGCAAATTAGAACTTTAAACTTTTGCTTTTCAACTTTCAACAATAAGGGCTATTGAATGTATAAAAAATAACTTTATATTTAAATGTTGAACTTAAAAAAAAAAACTTGTATTAAAAAAATTTCTTCGAAAATGAAAAACTTTTTAATTTTTTTCATAAACTGTAATGACATTTCCTTTTACAATTTTAAATCATAATAAATGTGGCCTAAAAATTTTGAAAAATAAAATTACGAAAAAGTTTTAAAAACAACATCTTAAAATTTTTTCAATAATTTTTTTTTTTATCTGATTTTATTACCATTTCTTCAAAAACCCTTCATTCAATTTACTTAATTTTAATTTTACAAATATGAATAAGCTTCTCCCTTTTTAAAAATGTATATTAAAATAATGTAGGTGTTGCCGTTGTGTTCAAATATTTATTTTTTGTGTTTGAAGTCAATTTATGAGAAAAATCGATTAAACGATGGAAGATTGTCCTTCACTCCCATTAATTTTTTTTTTTTCCTTTAATTTTCTAGACAACCTTTTGGCATCACAGAAATCTTCAATTAAAAGGCAACAGCGGCAATTTTTAATCTATAGACTTAATGTATTTCTAATTACCGGCGTTTGAAAAAAATCAAAATCAGAGCTGTTCGGCCGGGTTCCCTAATATTGCCATTTTTTGAGCTCCACTCCACTAATAGGTATATTTCAAAGTTTTGTTTGAAAAAATTAATTTTTCGAAAACGGGTGAGTAATTTTTTTCAAAATTTTATTTTTTATGTAAAATTTTCTTAAAAATGGCATATCTAAAAACTATATCGATGATATTTTTGCCTGCCTTCATGTGTTAATGGTGTGAACACAGTTATTTAATCTCTTATATCAAAAACTACTGTTTTACTGATTTAATAATTTTTCAAGTTTTTTGAAAGTACTGCAAATCACAAAAAACATAAAATCAATTCAAACAACAAAAATACATAATTTATAATTGCTTCAATCTTAAAATACCTTTCTTGAAAGCTGTCAGTCATCCATCAAAAGACCAAAGGCAGCCATTTTAAGAACTTGTTTCCCTTCAATTTCGAACATATTACTATAGCTACGTTAGGGTGTTGAAACAACTCGCTACATTATTAAAACTCCATTAACTAGTCAGTCAATTCACCAGAGTTATGATGCATTCCTTATTACAAAACCGAAAAAAATTAAAACAAAATAATGAACTTATTCCTGGAATCCTTCCTTTTTTTGTTTCTAAAATGTAAAAACAAAAAAATGAAAACAAATTTATTCCCCGAAACAAAGATATTAATGAAACCATAATAAATAAAATGAAGACCCTAATTAAATGAATATATAAATGAAATATTCTGATCCATTAATTTCAGACCCCTGTCTTTGGACACCATACAAATACATATACCTACTCCCATCATTTCCAATCCTACAGACAGATAAATATATAAATAAAATACAGTGGTTCGTTCGAAGAAAAACGCCATAGCTAACATTTTAATTTACGATTGCGCGTCCAACTGTTACTAAAGATCTTTTGAATAATAATTTGCTCGTTTGCCCAAAAATGCATCAAAAACCAAAAAAAAAAAGAAGATACAAAACAAAACGAACATGAAAAAAAAACCCTCCCCTCTGTCCATTTGGAAATTATATTCGTTTTTCGTATAAAGACCCTAAGAGTAGGTATAACAAAAAACTAATGGATTCCTAACGTATCAATGCATCTCAGACCCATCAGGGAAGCTATAACATTCCACAAATTGAGTTCGAGTCCCAAGTCCGAGTCTGATGGTCTGCCATTAACCAGCGGCGGCGGTTGGCTATCATCTTCTTTGCAAACCAATGTACCTTTATGTACCTTTACCTATGTGTTTCGAGGCCTTTTTAGGTAATCAACAAACGAAGAGAATGAACCCCAGCTCTCTGAGACTCTGTGTATAAAATTGGGAATCGGTAAATAAGGCTCAGTGCGAGGGCTCGGCCATCATTAAAATCCGCTTTAAACTGATTAGTTGAGGGTCAATATTTTTTTTTTTTGTAGCTTAGTTGGTTTGGTATATCTTTGCTGAGAGTCTTTCATTTTGAATCTTCCTTCCTTCAAATGTATTTATATACATTTTAGGTATCTCGAATTTTTTAAACCTTCTACCTAACGACTTCCAAACATCGTAGCATCTTCTTCTTCTCCTGGGCTAGCAGAAGATTTGGCTTCCAATTTGAAATTCTCTCGAAAAGCATGATGGCAATGATGAGACTAAGCGGGTTCGAAGGCGGGCAACAGCAGCGGATGATGGCGATGAATTAAAAATGGGTTCTCAAGAAGTTCGTTTAAATTCAACAACAAATCTCTGCCTTGCATGTTGACTTGTGATGATCGAAACTAAAAGCAAATGTTGCTTCTGAAAAGGATTTTAGTGTGACCATACTTTTAAAGGGTAAATTGGAACTTTAAAAAAGCTTTAATAGATGACTTAAATTGAGATTGTCAAAGTTAAAATATTTTAAGACCTCTAAAATCTTGTCAACATTGATTCAAAACCTATTTTTGAATACCAAGTTCCTATTAGGTTGTAATAACTGTTTTAAAAGAAGTTCAATTCCGGTAAATAAAGAAAAGATGGTCACCATTGAAGCTTCCAGTAGGTAGGTAAACAGGAGACAAAATGCAATAATTTAACGATTTTATTTCGGACTGTTTGACTGTTCTCAAGCTGTTCTCAACGCAATTTGCTCAAAAATCAGAAAAAATAAACAAAAAAAAAAAAAATCCAAACTGAAGATATAATATTTATGAGGAACAGATACTTTTTTTGCTGCGGGATACCGGCCAATAACATCATTATAAAACCACAGCCATTCTTGTTTTTTTTTTTTCATTTCGTTTCGTTATATTATTATTTCTTTGGCTGTTAATTAAATATTTTTTTTCTTTTTTTTTTGTTGTGTTCAAACCTCCCGTAAATTTTTGTATTTAAAATGAATTCAAATGGAATAATAAGTTGTGTCCATATTAAGCTCTTAATTTGTGACTTGAAATGCGCGCTGATGTCGCGGTACAAAATTAATTATGGAGTTTTTAGCCAATAAAGTTTCAGATCTGTTTTTAGTGTCGTCGTTGTTTTTATACATCGTTGATTGGATTTATTTTTTGTTTTGTCTTTTTTTTTTAATTTCAAATTATCAGTCAAACAGTCATATAAATATTTAGGATTTTGTTTTTATTTATATATTTGTTTCGGCTTTTTTTTTTAAGTCCATTTAATTATCATGCGGTTATGGTTTTTTTGAATTTACTAATAAATTTATAAGTATTAAGACAGTAAATTGAATTTGTTTTCCTGTAAAACAGGAAATTTTGTTAATTTAAATTTTAAGAGTAAAATAACAATCTTTAATAAAGTAATAATTTGTGAAATAAAAAAAAAAAAAAAATTTAATTAAGTTGATAACATTTAAGGTAATACGAAATAGAATTGTTAAAACAAATAAATTAAAACATATCGATTAAATTAAAAAGTTTTTTTTGATGATGAGATTTTAATATATGTATACCTAAGTCATTAAAAATTGTATGGCTGACATTCCATATTATAGCTATTGGTATAAAAATATGTGTGGGACACTTTTCCCACGATCGAATTTAAGAAAACTTGTTATTCTTTTTTAAGATGGCGTCTTAGTTTTATTAAATGGGCGAAATTTGGGCTAAAATTCCATCCATTCATTAGATTTTTTTTTTGTTAATGTTTTAATTAAATATTATACAAATCAAGCAACTGATTATTATCGTTTAAAAGCATCAGTAAATAACATCCACTCTTTCTGTCTTCAAATAAATGCTTCGAAAGTTTAAGTTTATTGTTTTTACTTTTGGACAATGACTTTCTTTCAACAAAGAAATAATAATTCTTCAGTCTTAAAAAAAAAAATAATAAGGTGATATTAAAATGTTATCAGTTAAAAAAAAATCACAACAATTGGATAGAAATTCCCAGTAGAGATTAATTTGTGTATGAATTTTACTATAAAAAATTTTATTCTTATATGAAAGAGCTGATATTCGAACTTGAAAATATTTTTTACCGATTTAATTGTTATTAAATCTTTCCAAAGTCCAAGAACTTATAGAATAGTTGTAAATTTCTAAAGAAAGCTATTGGTGAGCACCTGTAGTATGAAATTAAGAGTTCATTGATTGCTCTTGTATTTTCAAAAATCGAAGAGGTCACTTAACATTTTCAAGCAATTTCTTATTTGATGTGGTACATTCAAACTTGATGGTTCTCTTCAAAATAAAGTTTCAATAGCAAGTAATTTTATCGTTTGTGTGGAAAACATTACTTGTGTTTTTTTTTAATACTGAAAACGAAGGGAAAACAATTTGTTTTCTTTTTTTTTAAGTTATCAAAAACAACATTGTCTCGAATAAAGTTTAGAACAAAAGGTAGCAGAGATTCTTAGCTCCATTGTCACTGACGATAATGTTGCTTCCGAAATAATAGTGGGAAAGGTTTGATATGAGAATAATGCGAAGTGTAATTTTACCGTAAAAAAACGCCATCTGTATTTTTTTAATGGAAAAAAATCTTGACTTAAGAAAAAAAATGAAAAGATTAAATTAAATTTTTTGAATAACTTTAAACGTTTTATAAGACTCTAGTGCAAAAAATTTCAAATTTTTTTTGGAATTTTTTAAGTGATTTATAAAAAATGCTTTTATTGAAAAACAAAAACTTAAAGGTAACACATTGGAGTTGTTGTTGTTCATTTAAAATCTTAGAAAAAAAAATTGAGTATGAGAGCTCCAATTTTCGTATTTTCAGATGTTTTACTAAAAAAATTAAAGCTAAAGTTAACGTTATTTTAAGAAATACCTCGCGACCAAAAATTTGCAAACATTTATTTTTGGTTTTCGGTTTTCAGTAAAATTTCATTTTTTCATTTTTTTTTTTTTTGCATTTTGATTGATTGATTTGTTTGCCTAACGCATAGGAGCCCCTTTTTCTGGCTCTTCTCTTTGAAAGACGTAGATGCTAACAAATTTTCGTTCAATTTATTGGATTTCCACAAAGGTGCTCCTGTTTTACGCCCTATTGTTTTTGAAGGCACTCCAAATTTTAAATAAACTCTTTATGAAAAATTTAATGTTTTTTGACTTTACCAAAAGCCAATATTCGATTTTTGTTTACTCGAAGGTGCCATTATAAATACAGTCGACTCCCTCTAAGTCGAACTTTCACGGGACTCGAAAATCGGTTCCAGTTAGAGGGAAATTTGAGTTACAGGAATTTATTTAATAGCACTGGTCGGCAAAAAAACTAAAAAAAAAGTCGGGAGCAAGAACTTTATAAGGTGATTTTGATTGACTTTAGTGTGCTGAATTCAAAAGAGTTTACAGATTTTTTCTATCACGTCTAGTTTTTGAGCTATACTTATCACTATTTTCTCTATAAAGCTTCAAAAACTAATTTTTAATTGAGTTTTTTTTATGTTTAGTCAAAAATATATATTTTCCGTAATATTTTGCTCTTTATAAGTCCAAATCAGAAGACGCAAGATGGAATTTGATTCAAAAAACCATACATTACTTTGAAAAAAATAATCAAGATTTTGAGATATCTATCATAAATTTCTTTTTTCAATATCTTCGAGACAAAAAAAAAGGTTTTGAAAAAATATAAATAACTTTAGGACGTGTTAATATGGCGTTTTGAGATTGCATAAGTAGTTTTACAAAAAAAAAAAATTAACGGTGATGTAATTCGATGTCAAATGTACCCAAAAAACGCGTTTTTGACCTATTAATATTCAATTATTTCAAAAACGTGACGTGCCAGTGAAATTTTGACTTCAGATTCGGACTCCTCTCGAAAAGTAGTGTTTGGTTCTTGCTCTATATCCGTTGCCGACCAGTGTAATATTTCTTCAAAATTGTTCATTAAAAATGTTGAAAAAGTTCGACTTATTTCTGTATTGACTTGACTTTCTAAACTGTTCTTATACATACATTTTATAAAGGGTCAATTTCAAAAGGAAGTTGTTTTCTCACTTAAGCTCCATTTGTCTTTCATAATTCAGCTCCAACTGTAAATGTCTCTTTAAAACTGATCTACCTATTTCGTTTTAAAAGAAAAAAAATCCTTTAATTTGACTTATACGTCGCAAGCAAAAAAAAAAAACCTTTAGTAACAAAATGTGTGATCAATGTGCATTGAATCTAATTTTCCTTTAATTTTTCCTCAGAGGATTCTTTTCCTTATTGATGTTTTTATGTTTGTTGAAGCACTAAAATAGAAGTTGGCTATTTTTTTGTAGCTCACTTTTACACTTGACCAAATAGCAGCTGCTTATACATATATCCCAATTTTTTATCATTTTCTCATTTATTCCTATCGCATCTGTGCACACATGACGACACATCAAATATAGATAACTATCACAACGAGTCATCAATCCCACAACATATAATAGCTTCTCTAGATATATAACATTTTGCTGTTTCTGATCCAACAACCCTAATCAAAAAAATAACTTCTGAAACAGCGCACACAATTACCAAAAAAAAAAAAATTCTAATAATAAATCCAAATTGCTTCCTTAATAAATCTCTAGATGAGCAG
This sequence comes from Episyrphus balteatus, assembly GCF_945859705.1. Taxonomy (NCBI): domain Eukaryota; kingdom Metazoa; phylum Arthropoda; class Insecta; order Diptera; family Syrphidae; genus Episyrphus; species Episyrphus balteatus. The sequence goes on along the minus strand of NC_079134.1, from coordinate 144,488,143 downwards.
CTGTTGCGTGAGTTATGTAATGAAGCAAATTACACAAAAATTATATCCATCCACACAAGGACATCAAAAGAGACAACAACAAAAAATATGTCTCCAGTGGATTAAATGAGCTAGCTCACCTTTTTTTTCCTGACTTTTGTCACCACAATTCTCGATATCTGATTTCAAAGCAACCAATTGTTAGCCACAAACAAACAACTGACAAAGTCTATTGAAAAAGTAGGATATCCTTGTTTGCACCACACACCACGTATACAAACACAAACCACAGTCATCATCAATGCCATGGCAGCGGGTATCTCATCCTTTTGCAGCTTCTTCTTCAGGCATGTTGCATTATGATGATATCTATGAGGTACATTCCGTTACATTGTCATTTTTATGGACAATGCAATATTGCAGTTGGCCTTCTTTTTTTCTTTTTTTTTTTGTTGCCAAAACAAAGTCAAATTTGAAAAGACCGATTAGTATACGCACCGCAGGACACGTGTATAATGTCTCATATGGTTTGTGTTTGTCCAGGACATACAGAAAAAAAAAAACCATTAAATACCTTGACATTTACTTAAGACTTTTGGTTAGAAGTGAAAGCCTTATTATTTATTCTGATCCTTAAAGACTCTCTCGCAAAGCCGAAAATGGATTTAACCGTCTCGAGTGTTTGTCTCTCTAACAAACGATTAAGTGCACGCAGGATGTTATGCTTTTTTACCTTGAAAAAAACTTACAACAAAAAATATCCTTTCTCTACTTTACTTTGTGATGTGGATTATTTTTTGGGTAAAATATTGTTTTGCCAGAAAAAAAAAGAAATTGTTTGCAAATTTTTGCCAAATGACAGTCTAATATTTTAGCAAGTAATCATTCTGCCAAGGAGAAATATGTTTTCATGAGTAAATACGGTTAGTCACGCAAAGTTTGGTTTGGCGAAAGGCGGCTTTTGATGGTTGCATAAGAGATTGGAAGGTATTATAACTATTTTCGTGTATATTATGAAGAAGGCAATTTTCCAGGAAGACAAATTATCTTAGATATGCTCGTTTGTTATAAAAATATATTTTTTTGGTTGAATTTTTTTTTGTTTTTTTTTTTTTTATTTAATGTGAAAAAGTGGTAATAGAAAATTACAGGTGTCGTTTCGAAAAGAAATTGCTTACTCCAACCAAAATTTTGATGTCGTGTCTTTTGTTAAATGTGGTTTGGTTTGTTTGCTTAAGTAGGACAAAATTTTATTCATTTTTAGTGTCATTATCATTATTTTGAGAAATTATGGCAATCTTTTAATAAATGTGTCCTTGTTAAATTCATGGTGTAACACAAAGAGAAAATATAAGTATCTAATTTTTCTTGTAAAGAAAATTGAATTAAAATAATTTTTAAACTGGTAAAAGACTGTTGTTTCTATTGACCTATTTAAACTTTGTCTTTAAGAATTTTTTTTTGTTATGGTTGAGGCATATTTTTCAAGGTGAAATGACAATCTTTCCAATGATATAAAATAATTATAAAAAATGGACCAAATCGAAATTTAAGAAAAAAAAAAGTTTGATTTTTTTTATTTTATTGATGAAAATTTATTGAATTGAAAAAAGTGATAGAAGTTATACAGACATAATTAATGTGAGTAAAGGAAGCTTAAATAATAAGCTTTCAGATGATATAAAATCTTTTATAGGTTGTCATATAAAAATGTTGAAAATATGATGTGTAAAGAAAAAAAAATTAATTTTTTTTCATGAAAAATAGCTACGTGATTTCAAGAAATCATTTTTATACTTTAACAAAACAGAAGAAATATAAAGCTTATTGAAGTTTATTTTTTTGTATACTTTTGCATATAAAAATTGATAAAGGTAATTTTACAGACAACCACTTTTTTTTCTTTGATATTAATCACACCAGCACACAAAAAAAAAAACCGACACCTTCTTTGGACCAGACCTACTTAACTATATGGATTTCGACCCGCTGAATCCGAATTTTAAGTCCGTTTTACCCGGTCATCCTCCAGTTTTGAAAGAAAAAATGGAAAAATCCCAAAAAAGGGCTCAAACTGGAGGGTGACCGGGGAAAACGGACTTGAAATTCAGATTCATAACGTTAGGTAGGTTTAGTCCAGAGAATATACCACTTTTTTTTGTGTGCCGGTGTTATTTTAACTTGAATTAATCTCAAAGAAAAAACTTGAATTAATATCAAAGAAAACAAAAAATACTGCATAAATAAAAAAATTAATAAATAATTATAATTGCATAAGATGATAAAAAATGCAATGCAATAGCTTTACCACAATAGCTTTTTGTTAAAATTTAATAACTTTTTATGTGACTAAACGAGCTCAGATAAAAAAAAAACAAATTCTAAGTTAAATTTAAATTTTTATTTTTTTAGTTTCGATTTTTCTTTGATTTATTTTTGACATGTAATTGTTGAGCGGTTGGCAACCTTGTTTGGATATGTGTTACACCAATATGAAAATAAGTTATTACAACTATATTTTTCAAAAAAAATGTAAGAAATTTAAAGATATTCAAATTATTGTATTATTCAAAATTTAAACGAAAGAGCTGATCTTCGAACTTGAAAATATTTTGATTGCATTTCATAACTAAACTCTTGAGTTAATTTTTTCCAAACAAATTTTGGACATTAGCCAAGAGCTCTGGCTATTTATTGACATTTTTTTGCACTCTTACTACCCTCATCGCTATTAGCATGATCATTTTCCATAAAAAAAAGTCTGTAATTCAATACGATTTCCCCCAAATGACCCCTTTCAACTTCGAGTCTGATGCATTTTATACGACTCACTATACGCAACTATATCCACTATAAGAAGTGAAGGGGATAAAAATATTAAATTAACAGCAGCAAATGTACGGACACCTTGATAGATCACCAACACTGATATTCAGCGCTGCAATTATGTCGCGATAAACGACCACGTATGTTTTAATTTTCACATTTGCCATCATTCTGGGGAATGGAGAGGAGGATATTGATGCTCCTTGCTTCACTCCTTGCTTTTAGGATGACTCGACTTATAAAGTTGGTTTTTGTTTTTGTCGCCTTGCGTGCACCAACTCTTTGCTATCTACACAGGAAACCACTGAATTCCCGAACGAAAACACAACAACTTCTGCAGTTGAATATTTGCGAATAAATTAAATTGTTAAGAAAAGAACATTGCTGGGGTCTTCAGTCTTTTCGTGTGTCGCTTGCGGGAAACGACTTGCCGACCTAAACGGTCAACTTGTTTATTTATATTTATATCGTCTTGAATTTATATCTTTTTCTGGCTTCTCGAACGCCCAATATACTTTTGGATATATCTTTGTTGGATGCTCTTGGTTCATGATTCAGATCCAAATTCGCGTATTCACAATGATGGATGGCGATGAATGGCTCAAAAGTAATTTGATTCCCATTGCCACCTTTGGACAAAAATTACAACGAAATATTATTTTACCTTAGCAAAAAATGTCACCACACATTTCGTCGGTGGTCGAGCTTAATTATTGTGCCGGCCAGACTTCTTTCACATATAAACAAACTGGACTGGACTGATTAAGTTTGGATGGTGGAGATGGTTGGACATTGTTCTGGATTTATGATTGTGGATGAAGATATAAATTTTAAGACAAAGTAATTTTCTATTTCTTGGAATTGTTTTATCTACTATTCTTCATTTATGTAGAATTTGCAATTTATGTGGATCCGTATGAAAGTAAGAGTCTTTGTGGAGCTTTGGGAGTAAGACTCATGAGGAAATGCCATATAAATAAAATGTTTGGAGCCTAGAAGTTGACAGTTGTGCAATAAATGTCAACTAACGTGGTGATAAATCTTTAGAAATAGAGTCGTTGCTGAATTTTTTCTGGAAATTATGAACCTCGGAGGCCTATTGTTTATGGCATTAAAAAATGCATAGTTAACAAAAGTGGAAATTTCATTGGAAATCGAATGATATCTTAGGTGATTTTCAAAATGTTGCAGTGTAGTTTCTTTCAAGGAAATTTTTGTTCATTTTGATTAGTAAGACTCTGGGTCATTCATGTCTGAGTAAATATAGTCATTAGTAATGTAAATCTCATGTAAAACGTACTAGTACAGGTAAAATAGTACATAAAATCAACAAATAAAAATAAAAAAATTAATATTAAAAATAAGTACAAATAAAAAAAAAATTAATTTTGAATTAAAAAAAGATCAATTTTTTGCAAACGGACTAATGAAATTTACTGAAACTTTGTTTTTATGTGTCTATTAATATTTTCTTTTAATTTGTATAATTTGTATTTAATTTTTTTTTTAATTTTTTTGAAAATTTTTATATAAAAAAAAAAATACTAGGTACTTTTCTTTAATGATTTAAAAAAAAATTTTTTATAAAAAATCCTTGTTTTACAGGAAATTAATTTGCATACTTTGTATGGTGATCAAAATCATTTGACTATGTGAAACAGAGATGTTTTATGTAACTTTAAACCAAATTTAATATATATTTTTTTAATTTCTTAAAGTAATTCTTTTTTGTATTTTTAAAAAGCTTAAATTTTCAAGGAACTTTTGACATAAGAGCAAGTACGTGCGACATAGCTGTGCATTTTATGATTTTTTATTTCAGTTTTATAAATGCTTTTTAAAACTGTTTGTTTCTTGTCAAATACGCTTACGAACTGTTAGAATATTTCCTGCTGGAAGAAAAGTATAGGGTAAAGTCGGGTGATATGGCACCACGGGCGATATGGCACCCTTTCAATATCTCCCACTTAATGACTTCTTTTCAAAGCAAAAAGATCAAAATAGAATTCAGTCTGACGTAAGCTTTCAGTGGATGCATTCGGATCCACAGTAACCATTGCCACCTAAATTTAAAAAATGGACAAACGAAAAAGTGAGTTTAATTTCAGCGAAAAGTTTTTTGTGTAAAATTGTTGTACGTGTGGTTCCAAAAGTATTTGACGCCGAGGGTTCATTTTAACACAAAAAGAACGGTAACGGTTGTATTTTTGTGTTTCCTCATTGCAATAACTAAGCAAACGTGATTATTCGTGTCATTTGAAGAAAACAGAAGTGTAGTCAAATGGGGGATATGGCACCCAAAAACCTCGGGATATATGGCACCGGTGCCATTTCCCCCGTATCTACTTTTCAACCTATTTATTTTTGAACTGACAATTGTATTTACAAAAAAACATCAGCAAACCAGGCCAAGTGGGCTAAAACCCAGCTCACAGCAGCCGTTGGAGCTGCTGAATGTGAAAAAAAGCAGGACCTAAGCATTTTGCGATTCCCCTCACACTTAACTACATTAAAAAGGCTTCTTAAATGACCAGAACCTAAAAGTTTGCCAAATAGCTTTCAGATTGGCTGAAAAGTGCGGAATAAGGCAGTAATCATAATGTCATTTTTGGTCTCATGATTCGAGTACGTCTTTCAACAACACATGCAACAAGTGTCAAAAAAAAATATGACGAAATAGGGCGCCATATCACCCTCGATTAGGTGCCATATCACCATCCATTTTTTCAATCATGTTTTTTTTAATGTTTTTTATTTTTGCAAAAAATAACAAGAATTTATTTTTCAATTAAACTTAAGTAACTATTTTGTATTTAAGAAATAGTTTTAAAATAAATCTGCTTTTGTTTGAAATAGAAATCTTCTTTATTTCTCAAGTAATAACGAAAAACGAAAATGGGTGCCATATCCCCTGACTTTACCCTAATGAAATTTTTCAAATACTTCAGAAAATTTTTATTAATAAAAATTACTCAAGTAGCACACTGGTGTATAAATTGGTGTAAATTCAATAATTTTGGTGTAAAATTGAGAAATTTGAATAAAATGGTGTATTTATCAAAAAAGATGGTATAAAAATTATACCATCATCTTTTCTGTGCAAAATTTCAACAATTCTTTTAAGATTCCGTGCAAAAAATACGCCGATATTCAATTGTTTTTATGATACACCATTATTGGTGCATAAAATTATTCGATTCTCAAATGAACCGAAACGGTATATTTTGTACACTCGCTTTGGTGTAGGAAATACACCCTGTGGACATAAAATTCACCAGACTTCATAAGTGGGAGACGTCATATTTTTCCATGGCCGCCATTTAAATAATGAAGACAGCGATTAATTATTTTACTATAATAGTACTATATCGGGATAATTATCCCGCATTCTTACTTTTTTTTCGATTCGTTTATATTATAATAAGAGAACGCTTCTAAAAAAATGTAAAAACAACAAAAAAAATTATTATTTTTGAAAAACAGATTTTTAAAATCGAAAAATAAAATCATTAATTCATTGAAATTTTTGAGGCGCTCGATTTTTAGACGGGGTAGTATCTAAAATCAGTAGATGGAATTTGTTTCGTTCTTAAAATAGGCACTCAAATTCATATTTAATCATTAGTTAATTGTATTGTGATAGAGAATAATTTATTTTCATTTATTTCATAAGAAATAGTGTACATTTTAATTCATCAAACTATTTAAGGTTAAAAAATAAACTTTGGTTCAAATTATAAATCAGAATAATTTAAATGGTGTATTTTATCCATAGATTTATTGTGTATTTTTCAATTTCAAAGGAATAATTTTTCACCAAAAACCAGTTCATTTTTAATACCACTAGCTCTATTTATATACCAAAATCGGTTTAATTTTTTAACCAGCGGAGTTTATTATAGACGAGAAAATGGTATATTTTTTATATTCAAAATGCATATCACGAAAGTGCAAAAAATACTCCAAATATTTTGGTGTATTTTAGACTTTTGTGCTACTTGAGTATTATAACAAAACCTACATTTATTTTGGAAGAACAACAATTTTGTAACAGCTATTGGAAAGGAAAAGGCACTTGGATATGATTATTTTATAATAGTAATGAAAGATATTTTTTGTTCAGTTTGGCAACTCTTACTTTTCTTGTTGATTTTAATGATATGAAATTTTTAAATTCTACTATCTTGCCTTGCCATGTCAACAAAGTCAATCTATTTAATTTTAATAAAAGCAGGCAATATTCAACAAGTTGTTCATTTTGTATTAATTTGAAAAATTTTAACTTGAACGTTCACTGTGGCGTATGTGGAACATTTTTTTTTTTCTTTAAATTTAGTAGGAGTAAACTATTTCTCCGTTTCCTCTGAAACTATATGCTCATCCTGAAGAATAGAAATGTTTACTTTTTGCTTTAAAGTGTTTTTTAATCTTGTTCCTTGGCAATGACCCTTTATAATGCATATAAAGGTTAATTCACAGCTTAATTTAAGATGTTCATGAAAACAAAGTACGTGCCTCTAATACTTTATCTATGCCAAAAGAAAAATTAGCATTTCACGATTTTCCGCATCATCATCATCATACACCTTCATTAGTGATTCAATCATATTGTTGCAGTTTTCCTTTCCTATCATAATCCTCCAAAGTAAATATAGGTTTGAGTACATTACATTGTATGCATCTTCAATGTAGACATGCGTCGATTGTTAGCAAACATTTCCTCATTTTCCTTAGAAAAAGTAAAAGATATGAAAGATTGAAAGAAAAACGAAAGAACAACAATAAAAATCGCGAATTATCTTAGTGCAAAACCATTGCACCGCCGCCACTCCACTCCTCATTTTGATTTTGTAGGTATAAAGCTGAACAATAACAATTTTCACATAATCTCCTGCAACATAATAAATCCCATCCATCGCGAAGGAAAAATCCTTTTGATAGCAGTCAATTCTATCGAACGATGCATCATGCTCCTTGGCAGTGTTGCCAACGGGACACTTTAAAATTCAATTTTCCTATTTTATTTTTTTTCTTCATTTTTGATATGAAAACATTTTCAAACAGTGGACAGAAGTGTAAAACCATTTTACCAAATTCAACCTGATACTGACCTAATTAAAAATGGAATTCCACCGCACCACCTCTGCACCACATCCGCAGCACTTTTTGACCACGTCCGCACTATTATCAGAAATTTCTATTGCGTCACACCACCGCTGCACCACGTCCGCACCATGATCAGATATTTCTAAACCGCCGCACCACACCGCGGCACCACGTCCGCACTATTTTAAAAATTGCCACATCACCACATCTGCACCGTTTCATTTTGAAAAAATGAAAAAAATATGAAAAAAATATGGACCACGTCCGCACCATTTCATTTTGTATGAAAAAAATCGGTGAACAACCACTAATTCATTTTGATTGAAAAATTTGGCGCACCACCGCCCCACCTCAACTGCACCACGTCCACACCATTTCAATTTTGAATGAAAAAATTTTATTCTCCTGCTTATACAAATGTTAAAGTCGTCTTCCAAGTTATTTTGACTTAAGTTACAAATTGCCAGTTCGTACAAACATGACTTGGTGGTCGTGTGGTTAAAGCGTTGGACTTATAATTGAAAGTGTTCGCACCATTTCGTTTTGTATGAAAAATTCGAAGCACCATGATACATAATTTTGGATTATTGAAAAATAAAAAAAAAATACAGACGAGAAGGAGATTCGAACCCGAGTTCCTTCTCGTCTATATTTTTTTTTTATTTTTCAATAATCCAAAATTATGTATCATGGTGCTTCGAATTTTTCATACAAAACGAAATGGTGCGAACTTGGTGCAGTCATGGAGCAGCTGTGGTGCGCCGAAATTTTCCGTCAAACGGCGGTGGTGCAGTTGTAGTGCAGCGCACGGTCAAGATTTTTTTAATTTTTTTATTCAAAAATTCAATTTTTATTTTTACTCGGGATTTTGCAGAAAGTTTTCTAAGTGTTGCAAAATTTCTTTCAAAATTTTATTGGTTAGTTCCAATTTTCTATTGGTTTCTAAAAACACCTGGTAACTCTTTTCCTCACTTCGTTGCACAAAAAATACAAATATAACATCTTGTAGTAATTTTTCTCGATATAGCTGGAAGAAACAATCTTCTCCTCCCCTCACATTTTCCTTCATTTATCTTCCATTTACCTCCTCTCGACTGAATATTGTATGAAGTCTTGCAACTTGTTTCTCAGTTTATACTTTGCTATGGTACTCTGTAATTTCCTCTTAACCAACAAATTGCTGCAAAGCATTTTAGCACTGCAATTTCGCGAAACGATCGCGCGTTTTTATCGCTTAATTTTTCTTTTTCGCATGTTGCATTTGTTGCAGCAGCAGCAGCAACGCAAATGCAAAGGGAATTCTCCTGATGTTGTGTATGGTTGTTGCAAGGCCCGCTTATGGCTCTTCTCTTCATCCCTATCGACCCTCGTCGTCTTCGGTATTGAGGAAACCGCTTTGGAGTGACCGATCTGTGGCCGCATTAACATTTCATAATGGCAAATTAAAACATAAATCGTGCGCGCCATGATGCTTTATAATGGCCATTATGTACTTAAGTCGTCGTTTTGTGGAGCAAGGTAATAGGGGCTGTGGATGGCGACCGAGACGTTGCAGCTAGTTTTTTGTATAGTTGTTATATGCTTGTTGCAAGTATTGACTGGTTTTTTTTTCTGCGTTGCATGGCATTGTGATGATTACCCAATGCAATGATTTAATAATCATCTCCTGTGGTGGAATGGGAAATGGGGCGGTATCCTTTGTGCAGCTGGACAGAGCGGTGCTTATTAAATAATTTACTTAAGTACGTTTATTAAGTGTTTCATTTTTGTTGTTGTTGTTTTTTGTTTGAGGGGGTTTTTGTTGTTACTGATACTCAAGCTCAAAAAAAGTGTCTTTTTTTGATCAAATTTCTTTTTTCTGAGTTTTGAAGGCATGAAAAAAGGCACAAAAGTGAATCAAATTTGTGTAAATCAAAATTATGTATAGGTACTACCAAATGGGTGGTAGAAGAGGAGATCACATTACAGCCTGCAGGTGTCCAAAGGTGGGTATTATACCAAACGACTCTTTTTTTTTATTTTGTTATGTTGTTGTCTTAAATAATAGGGCTCTGTCATAAAGAAAATTGATAGGTACACGGAAAATATAATATTCACTAAAAGGTTAAGTGTCAGTTTTGGTGCATATAACCAAGTAAATGTGTGTTGTGTTTGCATTTTTTAAATATTGAATAATGTAGGTACCTTAAACTATCAAGGTTGTTTGGTTCAAGCGAAATATTTTGTATCCGCATTTTAGTGAATACGATGTGTGAATCTTCGCAGGGGTCAAAACTGAAATCTGTAACTCATATAAACTTTCTTACGACGTATTCTTAAGTATGAAGTCAGATTAGGTCCCTCTACCGACTTACACATTTCTTTAAAATTTAAGCGTATGTTTGAAGTGTAAGGCAACAATCTAAAATTTTAATTCAAAGAGCTGATTACAACTAACAATTTTATTTTTTAACCCAAACGGTCACTGCGGCGTATATGGAACATTTTTTTAAAAAGTCAAATTCTTGTTGGTTCAGAACTAAAGTCTAAGAACGAGTCCGTTTAATCACTCTAAACAGATTTAAAACAGTTTATGAGAAAAGAAAATATTTCAGTTTCATACAAAATGGGGAAAAACTTGCAACAAAATATCTTTACCTTCCATAAACAAGACGTACCTACTTAAATTATTTTTTTTTCTCTGCTCTAGTTTTTAAATTATTTATATGTATATACAAAGGCATTCAATTCATATTTTTATACCTATAAAAACTCTTTTTTTTGTGTTTTATTTTACTTATTGAACCGAAATTAAATTCGAAATAAATAAAATAAATTAAGGCCAAAATGTGATAAATAAAAATATCTCAACAAATTGAGCTCTTAGAATGGAACCAGTATGATTTTTAGGCTAACTGAATCCAATTCATTAGGTTTGATATAAATTTTTCTGGAAAATTTAAAAAAAACAGTTAAAATAAAGCTAAGATTATACGGTCAACGAAATCGGTCAACGCGTTGACTCTCTGAAAGAAAAATCCATATTCTCTCTGTCATCTCACCGTCAACGTTCATAGTGTCAATGCATAAAACATTGACTATCACACGATTGACACTATTGCGTCAATGTTGTCCTAAATTACGTTGACGCGCAGTTGTGCCAACGTGACGCAAAACTTTGTTGTTCACACTGTTTGACACAAAGCAAAAATTTAAATTTTCCAAAAATATTTTGTAAAAAAAAGCGGTGAAAATGAGATTTGAAAAAAGCTCTCATAGAAAAATTTAACGAAAATTAGTTTGACATGGTTGCATTGAAATGTAAAAATTTCGAGATATACGCAATGCACTTTTAAGATGAAAGTCTTAAATGATTGCTGATAAGATTTTTGAAATCGCCCTATAAAATAATTTCCCCATCCAACTTTCATCACATTTCTATGCAAAAAACAATGTCAATCTGAAACTATGACACGGTTTAAAATTCTGCCGCGTCAACGCTGGGACAGGGTCATTGCGATGACACCCAGTCCTAAAACCCTGTCAACGCGTCCCAATGGCATTGACAGAGAGATTACACGGTCATCGAAAACAGTCAATGCGTTGACCAAAAAATGGGTGTCAACGCGAGTGTCATCGTACCCGTCAACGCAATGACAGCAGTTTTCGTTGACGATCACACGACGTGACACTCTTGGGACAGATTGTGACGTCATTTTTACGTCAGACAGTCAACGCGTTGACCGATTTCATTGACCGTGTAATCATAGCTTAGGTATATTTTTAAAATAAGTATGAAATTACCCCTAAAATGTAAAAAACGAAAATCTTTGAAATTTATATTAATATGTATAATTTTTTTTTGAAAATGTTAATATACGTTTAAAATAAAGAAATCTTAAAAATTAGTATAAAAATATGCCCCCAAATATGAAAAATTTAATAGCTATTTCGAAAAAAAAGAGCTGCTAAAAAGAAACCAATGTGATTTTTGTGAAAACTGGAACCCAAATCCATAAAATTTGATATAAATCTTTCTGGGAAATTAAAAAAAAAAAGTGGAAAATTGTTGGACAGTGTAAAAAATACCTTAAAGGATAGTGGGACCAACACATTAACGGCTCAACGTTTAGAGGTTGGTAGATATATTTCGCATTTGTAATTGAATTAAATAAATTTTATTATTTAGTTATTAAACAAGGTTTAAAATATTCGACCTTATAATTTCTAAATTTGAGAAATTGTAATTTATAGAGTATGAAAAGCGACAGTTTTGGTCGTTATTTTAGTACGACCTATTTGTTTTGTGTTTTTTTCTTACTCAGACTAAAAATTTTATTTTTTTTAATACTATTTTGAATTGAGAATGAATCAATCTAAGGAGTAAAGCTATTTTAAAAAACTAAAACTTTGTTGTTTATAAAAAAGAATTAATCGGAACCTATGGTATTTTTCTTGACCTTGCAATGTTTGAACTTCTGCATATACACATTAGAGTGGACCAAAAAAATTATTTTTCATTATTTTGATTTGCTCTACCGATAACTTGTTTTCTCGACACAAAATAATGCTACCCTAATTTTTTCAGAATTTTTCGATGATGTTTAGGGGTTGCGCGCACCCCTTTTTATAAAAAAAATAAGCTCTTTTAGTTTTTATTTTTTTTATAGCTTAAATAATTTTTTAATCGAAAAGCTGTTTGAGTAAAAAGTATTGAGTTTCAATAGATCTACTTACATCAATTTTTCTTTTTTCAAAAAAAAAAATATTCTTGACTAATTACCAGGCGTTAGAAGTCGAAATTACTGATAAATGCTGGGAAAAAAGCCTTAAAACTATGTTTTACTGTTTTTTATAACGGTTAAAATTATTTTTATCGTATTCCTCATCAAATTTACTATAAAAACAGTGCTTTTATATTGCTCAATTCTTCTTAAATTGATAAAAGAAAAATAATTTTTAAAAAAGATCGTACCAAAACAAGTGAAGGAAAAATATGGGAGGGTACTATATCTTGGGCGCCGAGATTTGATAAATGTATTTTGTAAAGGAGTTGAATACGATCACTTTTTACTATGGGAGGGGTGGTCTATCTGGCTCCGTTTAGACGGGAATGGCAATTTTCTAAAAAATGACTTTAAATAATAAAAAAAATATTAAAAAACAATGGCAACACTTACAGTTATGAATGATACTTTTTTCAAAAGCTAGAACTGTGCACTTTATTATAATTTTAAAGTGTAGTTATTTCAATCAATTGTTTATGAAATAATTTGAGAAAATTGAAAAATAAAAAAAAATCTTTTTTCTCAGACCAACTCGAGATCGTACTTCTGGTTCCACGAAATTTTAATTTGAAAACTATCCATATTTTTTAATGATGTTGTTGTTGATGCAGCGTCTTATAATATTGAATATCGAATATGTTTTTTGATGGTGGAAAAAATATCGAAAACAGCCATAAAAACTATAATCTGAGAAAAAAGATTTTTTTTATTTTTCAATTTTCTCAAAAACTAGGAAGCATTCAAACATGTGGACTTCAGTATTTGATAAGGAATCAATTGTGACACTTTATTTTATCAGCCATTTTTTGTATTGTAATCCACAATCTTGACAAAAATAGTATTTAATGTGTTTTTTTTTTAACTTTTTTTCCCAATTTTTTACTTTTAAATCGATTATTTCATAAACAATTGATTGAAATAACTACACTTTAAAATTATAATAAAGTGTACAGTTCTAGCTTTTGAAAAAAGTATCATTCATAACTGTAAGTGTTGCCATTGTTTTTTAATATTTTTTTTATTATTTAAAGTCATTTTTTAGAAAATTGCCATTCCCGTCTAAACGGAGCCAGATAGACCACCCCTCCCATAGTAAAAAGTGATCGTATTCAACTCCTTTACAAAATACCGTTATCAAATCTCGGCGCCCAAGATATAGTACCCTCCCATATTTTTCCTTCACTTGTTTTGGTACGATCTTTTTTAAAAATTATTTTTCTTTTATCAATTTAAGAAGAATTGAGCAATATAAAAGCACTGTTTTTATAGTAAATTTGATGAGGAATACGATAAAAATAATTTTAACCGTTATAAAAAACAGTAAAACATAGTTTTAAGGCTTTTTTCCCAGCATTTATCAGTAATTTCGACTTCTAACGCCTGGTAATTAGTCAAGAATATTTTTTTTTGAAAAAAGAAAAATTGATGTAAGTAGATCTATTGAAACTCAATACTTTTTACTCAAACAGCTTTTCGATTAAAAAATTATTTAAGCTATAAAAAAAATAAGAACTAAAAGAGCTTATTTTTTTTATAAAAGGGGTGCGCGCAACCCCTAAACATCATCGAAAAATTCTGAAAAAATTAGGGTAGCATTATTTTGTGTCGAGAAAACAAGTTATCGGTAGAGCAAATTAAAATAATGAAAAAATGATTTTTTTGGTCCACCCTAATACACATCAATATAATGCATAAGATATTGAGCCACTTAAGATTTTACCTAGAAGGGTGTTTATAACTATGCACAGAAAGCAAATTAAATTAATTTTTGTGAAATTTATGATTATTAGATGGCTCATGTATATCCTCCTAGGTAAAATATTAAGTGGCCCAATATCTTAAAATGAGGTATATATTGTACTAACAATTTTGGAATTGATTTTATTCGATCATTCGTTAAAAAAACACCTCGAAATAATTTATCGTATTAGTAAAAATGTTTCATTACCTATACTATGATTATGCACAAAGCGAGTGCAACACAGAAAAACTCTTTCATTTACCCTTCCGAATGGAATACAAGATGGCCCAGAATCTCAAAATAACTCTTATTTTGAGTGCTACCAACGTTGTCAATTTCATGCTTTTATCACAAAGCGCACAATTGACCTCTTTTTTAATGCTAAGTCGCCCCAATATTGTAACTGTTATTCTATTATTCTGTATTTCAAAATTCTGTAAATCTATTATTCTGCCTTTTGGAATTCTGTATATTCCAATCCTATACATTTTTGTCTTGCCTGTTGAACAATTTGTATTCAAATAACAAATTAAGTATAACAGTGTATAAGAGCCGTTTGGTAAAACGAAACTTAAGGATTTATGTTCTACATAAATATTTAAGTTTTGTTTGAGACTTTACCAAAAAAAAAAAAAAAAAAACAAATATATAAATGATAAAAGAAACATTGTTTTGATAATGAAAAAAAGTGCCCACTTTTGTTCTATCAAAACAATTTTTCTTTTATCATTTACAGAATTTTGGAATACAGAATTTT
The DNA here is from genome assembly GCF_945859705.1 of Episyrphus balteatus. Taxonomy (NCBI): domain Eukaryota; kingdom Metazoa; phylum Arthropoda; class Insecta; order Diptera; family Syrphidae; genus Episyrphus; species Episyrphus balteatus. Next base: position 144,472,968 of record NC_079134.1, on the reverse strand, counting down.
GAATTTATAGAATTTTAAAATACAGAATTTTGAATTTACAGAATTTTAAAATACAGAAATTTGGATTACAGAATATTGGAATCCGAATTTTGGCACATACAGAATTTCGACCCCAACCCAATTTATTCTTATGTCATGTTCTTATGGATAGTATTTCCTTTAACAATCAATACTTTAAGCAAGTTTCTAGCAATAATATTAACAAGTAATTTAACGTTAACGTGGGCCATAAATATCAAAGTAAACGTTTTCTTAAATCAACGAAAAATGATACCAACTTTGGAATTAGAGACTGTAGAATAATTTGTTTCTTATTTTTTTTAAATGTTCTTAACTTCATTTCACGTCACCCTGTGTGATCACTTAAATAATAAATAAACATTCAGTTCTATGAAAAGATTAGGAACTTCAGGAAATAAGGCTATAGTCAACATATATGTTCCGAGATGACATAGAACTCCGCTAATACATAGTGGATATTATTTTAATGAAAACAAGACATTATGTATTTGCTGAGAACAAAAATGGAAAAACGACATTTTGGTTGAATCACATGGGATTCAAATGACTCTTTTATTTTGTTTTATCATTCTTAATTAATCGTTTCATTAAAATTGGATTGGTTGCAAGAAGCTAGTAAAGATGCAAATTAACTAAAAGACTCAATAAAATTCTCACATAAAGGTCTAATTATTTTTCTTATATTCTTGTATTGATAAGCTACATTAACCCCTAAATCTTTCAACCATCTCCAACTATAAAAGTCTTTAAAGTACCTACCTTTAAAACTAATTCCCACCTTCACAAAATGTGTGTCGCAGTTATAAACAAAACATCCTGTGACCCCTATAATGGCCCTCATTAGCCTGAACGTTCACTTGTCCTAAATTAAACTTTTACACTTCCAAATATGGCTGACTTTGTTTCTCCATCCAAAAAGATATATATACTCTCCCCATAAGCCATAACGTCACATCCCCGAATGGGGCACCGACAAGTTCAGTTCACATGCTCCCCAAGAGCGCGGACGAAACGAAAAAAAAATAACATCGCCCTGCGCCGCAGTTGCAAACCGCATTGGAATCGACTCAAACGTGACATTATCAATGAATGTCAATGTATTCATCGATTGAATCACTAGACCAGACCACAAACTGTATATTTCACCTCACTTAAGCAAGCATCACACAGATCACACTATCAATTGCATCGCATTGTCGTTGTCGTTGTCTTCGTCGTCGTCGTCCGTCTATCGCGTCTATTGCTAGAGTCTTTCAGTCCTTTTCGATGCTCCTGTGTTCTGTTTCTGTCCCCCAAAAGACCCGAAGGCTCAAAAACCCAAAGCCCGAAACCAACATCAGCAGTGTCAAGTTGCAACAAATTAGAAATATTTTAAATGTTCCACTCTAAAGTGTCTCTTACACGATTCCAATTGATTTGCCTATCGCAGAGCAGTAATCTGAGCCTGGGCAACCATAATGAAGCAGGCGACCAGCCACTTGCCTCTGCTTCCATTATCATCATTGCTTTGGGATGGGATTTGTTCATTGTATGGGACTTTTGGTTTAGAGAGCGACCAAAGCCATTATTTTGGTCTCTACTCGTCGTCGTCATCGTTGTCGGTAACAGCCTCCGGCGGCAGTGTGTGACAGTCAGATCAGTTCCGAAATCTTAATAGAGTTCCAATGTCCTATTCAATTTCATTGCACGACTCGGTCTTCAAATAAAGCGAAGGCAGCTCGAACCGAGCTACAGTGGATTGAAGTAGTTTAAATGGTTTGTTAGAAGTTGAAGAGTGTCTTAACAATTGGCTGACTTTGGCTACGGTTGTGGCTTAAGAACGTAGAAGGTACATGTTACGTGGCATATGCATCAAATGGTGTTGAAAGAATTAGAATATTCATTTGAAGTAGCTCGTTTTGTTTTAAGTAGATTATATAAGGTGGCTTCGATTTAATGTTATTTCACTTTGATGTTTTTTTCGACGGGAAATGGTTGAGTTCAAAGATTGAAATAAAGATAGTAGATAGTATTAATCATGATGTTAGAAAAAAAAGTAACAAAAATTATAATGAAAAAAAAAATCCAATTAATTGAGAACCTATAGGAATATTCTTTTATTTATCAAAAAGATTTATAAATTGTTTACTATTGTTTTGCATAGTTTTTACTTGCCAAACTCAATATTATTAGGCACTCATCTGAAAATTACACGGTGTAACACTCAAAATATACGCGGGCGGAGACCTATCAGGTTTTGTAGAGCTAGTCGCACTGAATACGAAACGGTATTTGAAAATCCCCTAACACCCCCAAAATCTGGAGTTACGGGCAAAAAACCGTTTTTTGGACCTTCACCCATTAAAAAAATTCTAGCTTCGACAATTTTTTACCAATTTTCGATTTTTTTACAGTTTATAATAGAAGATAAATATACCTTTTTAACAATGTATAAAACATGTAACTCGGTTAAACCACTTAGAATTTATAAGATGTCAAAGTTCAAAAATTCAATTTTTTTTGTCATTTGCCCAACTTCGGCATCAATTTAAAGTATATGTTTTCAAAACAACATGCTATTTAAAAAATATATTCTAAAACAATATCTATTTCCCAACTCATCGAGGTATTTTTTATGAAAATCACTTCAAAATTGGCTTAGAAAAAAAAAAATTTCGATTTCAACCCAGATACAGAAATTCGAACTTTTAGGTATAGAACATAAATGTTGTTTCGGCACGTAGTAGGATAACTTGGGCGCCAGGATTTGATAACGGGTTTTTGTAGAGGAGCTCAATACAAACATTTTTTTTTCTTTAGGAGGGGGGTCTATCTCCCCCCGTTTAGGTGGGAGGGGCAGTTTTCTAAAAAAAAATTACCAAAATAAAAAAAAATTATTAAAAAACAACGGCAACATTTACAGTAATAAATGATACCATTTCCGAAAGGAAAAATTGTACATTTGATTCTAATTTTTAAATCAATATATTATAACCAATAGTTTTTGAAATAATCGATTTCAAAGTTAAAAATAGGCGAAAAAATTTTTTTAAAAACTCATTTAATACTATTTTTGTCCAGACTGTGAATTTTAATAAAAAAAATTTTAACACACAAAACTGCCTCAATTGATTCCTTATCGAACAGTGAAAACTATATGTTTCTATGTCTTCTAGTTTTCGAGAAAATTGAAAAATAAAAACAAATAAAAACAAAAAATATTTTGAAAAAAGAAAAATCTGATAAAATAATTTTTCAATTTTCTCAAAAACTAGAAGACATAGAAACATATAGTTTTCACTGTTCGATAAGGAATCAATTGAGGCAGTTTTCTGTGTAAGTAGGTAATTTGTTTACTAAAATTCACAGTCTGGACAAAAATAGTATTAAATGAGTTTTTAAAAAAAATTTTTCGCCTATTTTTAACTTTGAAATCGATTATTTCAAAAACTATTTCAAGAACTATTTTATAATATAGGTTCTATTATATTGATTTAAAAATAAGAATCAAATGTACGTAAATCGAAAATGGGTAAAAAATTGTCGAAGCTAGAATTTTTTCAATCTGTGAAGGTCCAAAAAACCGTTTTTTGCCCGTAACTTAAGATTTTGGGGGTGTTAGGGGATTTTCAAATACCGTTTCGTAATCAGTGCGATTAGCTCTACAAAACCTGATAGGACTCCGCCCGCGTATATTTTGAAACCTCATTTTTGTAACACCGTGTTATTATACCAAAATGTGTGTTTTATTAAAAAATTTTAATTTTAGTACTTATAATCTACTAAAGGCAAGTTGTGGTGAATGAAAACTATTTGTTCCGCATTTGTTGTGTAGTAAACGATTACGTTTATCTTGGTAGACTATTTCTGATTCGAAAAATAGTCTTTTACTGTAAACGCTTGTCCCAGGAGAGGAAAGGTAGACTTTAGCAAATGTTGTCAAAATTGGAAATTTTGTAGTAGGTATGTGTTGACCACCACTTGTAAGGGTCCGCTGTTCGATCTTGGCGAACAGTCCTCATATCAGTGTTGCCATGAAAATGTTTTGAAAAATCTGCTGAAACGACGAAAAGAAATCTGCAATGCAGACTTTTTTTTAAATTTGGGACACTCAATTTGAAAGTTTGCGAACAGGTGTCAGCAAAATTAATAACGAGAATATTTTTCCTCGCTCAAATTGTTAAATTTTCTTAATAGTTGTATTGTTATCCATTTTCCTCTATAAAATTAAAATCGTACTGAATTTTTGTTACAATTTGCATTTGAGAAAATGAAATGTAAAAATCAAGAAGGAAATTTATACAACGTTATGAACAAACTCCAGCTGATTTTAAAACTATAGTTAAATAATAGAAAAAACTGATAGTTTTGGCAAAATAAATGATGTCTTAATTCATCCTAGGCCTTACTTTAATTACCATTTTGGAAACGTTAAGTTTCAGTTGCAAATTTATGGTTCTTAAAAGTCTGGGAATAAGTTGAAAATGCAGATAAATCTGCACTATTGGCAACACTGCCTCATATGTAATTCGATTTTAGATGTCCACCTTTGCAGTAGTAGGTAGTGTGTTCAGACATTTATCTTAAAAGTAGTTCAGTTATTCATCGTTACAATACGATGTTGTTGGGAATTTTTTAAGCCACATCTATATTCTTGAGACAAAGTATAGAATTTTTGAAATTACCAACGTTTTTTTCTGATTATCCTTGGCCGAATATTCGGCGGCCGAATATTCGGTATTCGGCCGAGGAGCGTGGCCGACTATTCGGTATTCGGTATTCGGCCAAATCGATGTTCGCGGCATCTCTAATTTTTTCGCTTTGATAGACCTTTTCTGTTGTTTTATTTTTTAATCGACATTTAAGAATGCGCGAGTGTATCTGTTTCGTTAGAAAAAAAAAACTTGCTGTCTTTTTCACACAACCGTCAGATTTTATGAATTAAAAATGTAAAAAATAGATGTATCATACGGGCTTTACTATTTAAATTTTAAATATATTTGTTTTTTTGAGTATAATTTCTTATTTTCATAGTGCTAATTCAAATGGGGAAAAACAGGCAAGATATGAAAAATTTAGATGTCTCGAAATAGAAATAGAAACAGATTCTTGTTAAAGATCTATATGATAGCATTATTTATCAAAAAGAAAGCGATCTTCCTCCACCAGTTTAGTTAGAAGAGGCAATTTTCTAAAAAAAATTTTAATTTTATTTTTTATTTGAAAAAATGTATAACCCTTAAAAATAAAAGAAGACGGCTGGTAAGAGCTTACAGCATTTTGTTTCATCAATCACGTAACGCTGGTTTTTACAATTTTGTTATAAAATATCTAAAAAAAAAAGAATATTGTGGCTTTAAAATTCAATTTTTTAATTTGAATACTACCATTTTCCACTTACATATATATATAACATAACATATACAGAATAATTAAAAAATCGATTTTTTTTACCCTAACATTTTTCCAATAGTGTAGTCAGTTTCTTAATGTAACAGAAAAATATACAACGAAGCAACGTTGTATATTGTTTTATAGTTTTAAAAGTTCTAACGCACCACAATCAGAAGAACAAAGCACAGTAAAATATAAAACTTAAAACAAATTGCAAAATATAAAAAAAAAAACAAAAGAGCTGACTAGCAAACTTGATTTAGAATTAACATGGTAAAAACTGCCTGCTTTTTACAATATATAATTTTTTTTTACTTTTTTTAAGTATTGTTTTAAGTGTAGATTACTTGAAAAAAAAAATATTTTTGGGTGTAAATATCTTTCATTTTTTTCCATATTTATTAATACAAAAGGTTATTCAATTTTTTAGTTTTAATTTTTTGTTTTTATTAAAATTTCTGTAAATAGAATTTCCTAAAATTTATTGGACAACTATTTGCTCAATAATAATGGCGGATTTTAATGAATAAATTTGCAAAAATCATTTTAAAATTAACATAACCTTTTAGTTATGTAAGTGATTGGACTTGGTATTGACTGTAAAATGAATTAAAAAAAAAACAATAAATTTCAACTGAAAGATTACATATTTGTGATAAGTACAAAAATGTCTCATTCTTAATTTTGTTATCTGATGAAAATAAACGTTACTCAAAATCTGCCATTTAAGACTATATAGCTTTTGTAAAAAAATTCATTGCCTTCAAGACACGATTATTCCTTATTATGGTCTAGTACTTTTTTTTTCTGCTTTTTTTTATTGGACTTTTCGTTTCATTGGAAAAATACTTAAGTAAATATTTGCTAACGATTTGGATTTTTTTTTTTGTATTCGTTTTTTTTTTGTTGATTTCGTTGTTCTCGAAATTCACAATAATGGCCGGTGGCCCATTAATCTTGGCGAATTCCAAATAATCCCAACTGCAAGATCAAAGCAGAAATTACTTTATTATTACCACAAACGAAAAATCCTTGTATGCCCAAATTCAGGCACCTAAATCAAAGTCTGATCGTGATTTCCGATAAATCGAATTCGAATCCCTTTGATTTTGTAGAAAAAAGGGGTTGGCAGTGGGGGCAAATGGGAGGAAGATAGGACGACTGCATGCGCACAACACACAATTCAACGCGACGCAGAATATCCAGCATTTCGTTGAATATACACCCCGGGAGTTTGGGGCACGGAAATTATTCCATCTGTGCGCATCATTGTGGCAAACATGTGAGTGGATATGGTGGTTACTTGTATGGCTGGGGCAGGTTGGACCGGACACACAAACTCTATCAGACCATTGGTTCTGCGAATTCGAGACCTGGAATGGACTCATCAGGCATCGCAATCAGAAGGGATATGGCTGCTGCGTTGCGCGGCTTTATGTATATATCTACGCGCGTCTTGGGTTGCGTTTTGCGCGTTTCCAGTCCAAATGTCCGAACAACACAACAACGTTACGTCTTCCCTTCGTCGCAGTTCAACCATGCTCAAGGGTTAGCCACGAATACCTTTCTGATTGCTTGATTTAGGTCGGACCTGAGTTGTTACTGCGAAGGGTCGCCTCTCGTTCAATGTGGTACGCTACATAGCTCTCGGAACATGGACACTGTGTCTTTTTAGAGGGTTTTATGTAGTTTTGTGTTTTATTTCTGATTTTTTGTTTTTTGTTTTTGTAGTTGCGGTCGTTGTTTTTGCACCTCGGCCCGATTTCATGGTCTCACCTTTATATGGTGCGGGAGTCGATCTGAGACAGAGAGGCCGTGTTTTTGCAGTGCCTGTTCGTTGTGGCTTTGGCTATATCCATTTATTCCATGCCCATGGCTTGTGTGGTTCCTTAATCAAGATTTCAGTCTGAGCTGGGACAGATACATTTTATTTTCATGGCGGTTTTGCTGGTTTGTGTTGGGCTCTGAATTAAGCAGGGCTCTTTTCTATATGTGTTCCGTTTTAAGGTTTGTGGATGTTTTTTTTTTCTTTTTTTTTTGTGAAAAAAGGTTGCGGCACGTATCGAGACATAAATTATTTATTTTTGCCAGAATCGATTTTGTACGCTGTCGTCTGGTTGATTTTTTTTTTATTTTTTATTTTTTTGCTTTGTAAGATGCTTAAGGCTTTTAAGAACTTGGAACAGCCCCTTTCCTGCATTCGCTGCTCTCAATTTGTGGTTTCTCGATTGGGTCCTAAGTGTGTTTATACCTGATGATGATGATGCTGAAGCATATTATGGTTACCCAGTTACCACAAATACAGACATTTTGTGTAATCAGCTTTATAAGAAGGCATAGAACAGAAAATGCGAATATGGTAGGTATATTATAGGTACCATCATCGGAAGGAAAATTGTATAACTCAATGAAAAGTAGTTTGTGTTGTCATTTTAATGTCGAACAATTGTTGGCTTTTGTTAAGTAGTTTATTATTATTTCTATGATGAAAAATAATAATTGAATATTTTATTTTCTTTATTAAAAATGACTTTATTATTAAATGTTGCTCACCGGATTAAAAAAAATTAAATTGATTTCAAAAATTGTGTTTTGAAAATAAAAGGATTTTGAAAATCTAAATGCAATCAACTTTAAAAAGAAGGTATAAAGTCGTTATAGAATTTTATAGCTGATTTTTTGTTCATTTTCCACCAAACATAATTTTCATAATGTAGAGAAATGAGTTTCTAAAATATAAGCTAAAAACACAAAAAAGCTAATATTTTGTGCTTATGTCATAGATTTTGTTATTCCAAAAAAAAACCTAACACTTTTTTTTTTAAGTTATCAGTTACAAGATATCTCAACTTAAACAAATTTGTATAGGTAAAGCGTTTGAAATATAAGTATTTTTGATAAAACTCATAACTGATAAAATTGATTGAGCAAATTTTTACAAAATTGTATATTATTTGTTGATTTATAAAAGATTTTATTTAAAAAATATCAAAATTTTTACAAACTCGTCAAAAGTCAAAAAAGTAATTTTTCTTCTTTGCTCGAAAATGGCATAGTTATCGAAAAGAATATTACATTCAATTAATAGTCAAGAAGACAAGATCATTCTTAAAAGGACTTTCATGACAATATATTCGATACAAGGAAGATTTTGTAGTTCAGTAAATTTTAGTTTTATTTACAGAAAAATGCATAAGGCAATATTTGTAGATAATTTTATGACGAACAGATTTTCCATAGACCCCTATTGACCTCCGAGCAACAGGTCACGAGATATATGCGAAAAACTGATTTTTGTGACCTTTTGACCTCTATAACTTCTAACGCAGACGCGATATCAATGTCGATTTTTCACATCTTCATAACAACGCCGTAACGAAGGTCTATACCAAAATCGAGCCCGGTAGGAATTTTTCAGCAGATTGGGGTAAAAAATGCCTAAAATTACTGGGCTATGACTGTATATAGAGTGTTATAAAATAATTTACTTACTCTTTTCAATTTAAAATTTTTTTTTTAGTTGATGTTTAAGGGTAAAATGCTATTGGATATTGGATAACCTTTCATTAAAAAATTTTTATTTAACAAAAGTAAACTTTTTTTTTTTTTTGTAATAGTGGAAAAATGGCAAAATTATTGAATCGATTTTGATATTTTTTTTTGTATTGAAACATTGCGATTGCCATTAAAAATACTCTTACCTATTTAATCAAATATTGCCGCTGATTTTTAAAGATTGTAAAAAATCTAATTTGAGTTATGGATAATTTTAAAACGTCTAAGCGAAATTTAGAAATTTACTCAAAAATTTGACTTAAAAATATTGAACAGAACGACAATCCCTATAATAATAAGATATTAAAACATTTTAAAAAGCTCTAAAAATCAAATTTATTAAATGAAGTGTTTTTAAAAAAAAAATGCACTTAATCCTGCAAGATTAAATTGTTTAATAATTGTAGTTTTCAAAAAATTTGCATACATTTTTTTTGGAAATAAATTGTTTTTGTTTAAAAAAATTTTAGTTTAAATAAAAAAAAAGTACGGCAAGGACTTCAATTTTTAGAGATGCATCACTTGGTCGCCCATATTAGCCCATAAAGAAACAGTTGCTAAAAATGAGAAGATTCTTGTGTGAAAAAAATTAAATAATTTGAATTTAATCCTTAAACAAAAATTAAAAAAAAAAAACGCATACAAATATTGTGAAAACATCTTTTTAAAAGGTTTTGACCTCCAAACGAAGAAATAAATTATTTGTACATATAAAAATCTTCAAAAATTCTTTAAAAAAAAGTTGACATGCAAAATAAAAATAAATGATTAATAAAAAATTTCATGATTTTGTTTTCACAAACTAATTTAAAAAACTGATTTTTTTAAAATTTTACAAATTTTTAATAATTAAATTACTGTTGTAAAAAAATTCTTTAAAATTAGTTAACTGTTTAGCTAATTGTCTATTTCATTGAGTGCGAAGAATCTATCTCTTATATACGTTTAATAATAATAATTCTTTTAATAAAAATAAATAACCGTTTAAACACACCTTCTTATATATTATTTCAAAACATGAATATTTGTTCTTTACATAGATTTCCATAAGTCATATACTCTTATCAGTTATCGTTCAAAAATATGCAAATCAATCTGTCTATTCATTGTGAACCAGATTTAAATCTAAAAAGGTGATTTTTAAACCAAGTCAAATTATCAATTTCTAGCAACAAATTCTGTATACTTTTGTCGACTTTTCACGAGTTGATTTTAGACGCACGGCTTAAGTCGACTAGGATTTTTCTGTGGGGATTGTCACTTTAGTCACCTTCGGCTTATGCTTCACCGTACAGAAAAAATCGACCCGTTAAAAGTCGGCATAAGCTTTCCTAGCCCTTTCAAAAAAAAACAAATCAGGAACAGGAAATCAACAATTCATGCGATTTAATGCACAACAATTCATTTAATGTACAAGATAATTTTTTTTTATGTATTCCTGATGATATTTTTAACAAAAAACGTATACAAAAACTTAAAATTGCACTACGTCCCACCTGTTCTTGGCGATTGTGTTAAAATAACGTATGCTATTGCTATTTGTACACGCAGAAAAATAAAGGACCAAGCGAGAGCTTTTTTCGGTGGGTAAAAAAAATAACGTAGTCTAGGTTAAAAACTACGTAGTTCTCGTTGCTATAATCAACGAAGTCGCCTCGGTTAAACTAAATTGTTTAAAATTAGCATTTTAGAATGTTATTTTAACCCACCAACTTGTTTATATTGATCGAGAAACTCGGTTAAAATTTGAGATTTTAATACAATTTGCAAGTAAGTTTTCACTTAATAATTTACTATACAAATCTGACATGTGTAAATAATCCATTTTAACAAAGCATTTGACATCCTTTAAACAAAAGCCCTAAAACAAAAGAGCTGAGCAGCGAACTTTATTTTTCTTTTTGTCTTTAAAAGATATTATTAGTCTTTCTATAAACAGAAACTGTACACAAAAATAAGACAAATATGTTTAGTCGCTGATATACTACGAAAATTATACTAATTAAATCAAGTTCCACAGTCAATTTAAAATCCTATTGCTATTTTTATAATTAATAATATATTTCAGAATCTTCTCTTGGTGTACACAAGCTTTGATGATTGATTTTTTCATGAGCTTTTTTTTTTTGTGTAATTAAACGTAAAATCAGATTCAGATCCTTTTTGTTGTTGTTTCAACATAAAAGAAATACCAAGCATAATCGTGAATTCTTTATGAAATGACTGAAAATTCCACTTTATATCCACTTACATATCTACTTATTAAAACTGATAAAAAAGTCCTTATACTTAAGTAATTTTTTTAACTCTGATATTTACATACGTTTGACATTGGTGAAACTTCTGTGATTTAAAACAGCCCTATGTTATATCATATGTTTACCATTTACAATTTTCACGCTAGTTAACTTCCATCAAAAATTCCTGCATAATAATATCGGCCTACTTTCGTAATAAATGTCGCCCTAAGCCTCTCCAAAAGACACCTGTCAGTCCTAAGCAATTATGTGATTACGTTAATAAGATTTCTCTTTTTCACCAAAAATTGTAATTTCATTTTGGTACATATAAAACCCACGTTGTGTCAGTATACCTAACTACTTATCCCTGATCATGACTTCAAATTAAATAGCATTATTAAAAGTTCCATCTCTCAAACCTACAGCTTTACTGCTGTATCTTTCCAAATTCAACATCATGTTTCCTCCATAACTGCCAAGTAAAATAAAAACAAAAAAAGAAAAAACACACACATAACCTCATTATCCGGTATCGCAGAGTAAACTTGCAAATAGGGTGACAAAAGCATCAGCAGCATCCTCTTTCCATCATCATCATCGTCATCCTCAGCCTCATCGTGTATTGTCTTCAAGTCCAATCGACACATTCCTTACGAGAAAATCGATTTCATAAAAAAAAAAGAAGAAGAAAAAACAACAAAAGGACATGCTCAGTGCTCAGGCTCAAACTCACGGAAAAAAAAAAATGAAACAGAAAAGCAACATCAACTCAAAACACAGCATCCCTTTGTAATTGGACAATCTTCGTTTTTATGTGTTCCTGTGTTAAAGTGGTTCTTCCTTTGTACAGACTCCGCCCATGGACCTGATGCGAGCCAGGAGATGGAGACCGAAAACCATGGGATGGATGCGCATTCCCAAGCAGATGTTCTGTGGCCATTGACAAGGTAATATCTCCGATCAGACACCTGGGCAATGCTACAATGATGATGATGATGCTGGCTGACTGGCAAAAGGGATGTTCCCATATCTTCCTTGAATATGCTGTATCTTTCTTTTTTCTTTTTTCGGTTTCGTTCGTTTTGTCGGTGGAAATGGAACCACAACTCGTTTGGGCATTATTTCCCCACTTTTTGGAGAGAGGCTCGTGTGTTGGTTTATGTACCAAACAAACTTGATTAGGCATTATTGGTGTAAGTGGTGCGCCAGCGCTGGAGCTCCTCCATTGCTCGCCATTGTCGCAGAAGAAGGATGGCAATCTGGTGGCGGATGTGAGTAAATTGTTGGGGAATGAATTCAAGATTTATCCGACTTTAAAGACGAAGAATATGGCAAGTATCTGGGGAAATTAGATCTTCTTGTGGGTAATTCGATGAGAGTGTTGCTCTTAATGAAGTAGGAATTTTTGCAATCAGGCTGAGACATTAGTTAAGCAATGTTAGAGATATTGTACTTCAACTTCTTTTATATCTAATCTGATTTCAAATACAAAATGCATGAAATTTTCACTTTTCCAATTGGATTTAACGTTTTTCTTTCTTTTTTTGTCTTTGAAATTCCACATCGCAACTGCAGGTAATGCGACTTTGTTATGCTTTTAATGACATAAAACGGTGCAATTTGTCACTCTATTTCACTGCTTTTGCTGACTGCTGTTTATGTGGAATTTTTTATCATCACGTTTAGTGTGATTTTTGATTTGATTGGATTTTTTTGTTTGTTTCTAATCATCTAAAGTGGATTGAAAATATTTATTGAATTGGTTCAAATTGTGTACTAAACTATAAATAATTTACTGCAATCATTTTTTTTTAATTTTTGGAACATGAAACGGTGTTTTATGAAGGTATAGATATTTAATTAAGGTAGGTATATTATTTCTTATTATTATAAAACTTTTACTTTGTTGTTTAATTGAAGGCAGTAAATTTCAAAGCAATGTTAATGAACATTGTTACTAAATTTTTTTAATTAAAAAAATGTTACTGGAACTTATTTAACTACTGTTACTAGTTTCTGTATCAAATTAGACAAATAATAGTTTTCAAATTGTTTTATAAGCATTGTAAAAGGTTCGAAAGAAGTTTTAATAAAATTGTTACGTAAAAAATTATCATCTATACTTGGTTATTTTTCAAGATAAAAAAAAAAATTATTGCTAAATTGTGACGGTAAGTATGATTTTCGACGCTGAATTAATTTTAAACACAAAAGATCCTTTTTCCCAACTTTATGATAATGACTTCAAATTTGCAACACATGATTTTTGTTATACTAAAAAGCAATTTGTCTTAATTCTTATTTGAAAACGATTCTAATGCCTGGATTCACAATATAATTAGACGCGAAGAAACGGAGAGCGCTGCTAGGGTTTCGTTTACGATATTGAAAAATCCGGTTTGCTTAAAAGCCAATGGAAAACTTTTTTTTGGAAAAATTACCTCTTTGATGTAATTGTAGCCTTAAAAACAAATTTTTCGATGCAACCCCCGATTTTGTAGCTCGAACGTATTTTTTTTAAATATTTCAAAAGTAAAAAAATGCAAAATTTAAACATTTTTTTGCTAAAAGTTGTAGTCACCAAACACTAGATGAATCATTGACATATATCGATTTTTTAAATCTTTTGTTTTTTCTAATCTAGAACGAACTAAATTTAAGCTCGAATAAAAAATTCTCTCCAAAATTTATATAACAATTCGCCGCCCTAACATCACGAAGAGGTACCAAACATTTGATATTCTGCTACTTTAGCACACTTTATTAAAATAAAAAATGAAGAAAACGGAACAAATGTTAGATACAATTTAGTTTGAAAAAATTGTACACTAGCCAAAAAAATTAAGGGAACAAAAAAAAATCGTGATTTATTCTATTCTTCTAGTTTTAGGATTAAATTCTTTGAACTTTTTTATGAGCAAAATCAAATTATTTTGGGTTTATTTGAACATTTTATTGATAAATATCGTTTAAATTTAAGATAAACCTAGGAAAAATTAAAAGTTTTCAAAAAAAGTTAAATTTTGAAAAAAAGCTTTTTATACCATTTTTGGATATTTTTCCTAATTTTGATTTTTTTTGTTTTTTCTTAGTTTATCTAAAACTTAAACGATATTTATCAATAAAATGTTCAAATAAACTCAAAATAATTTGATTTTGCTCATAAAAAAGTTCAAAGAAGTAAGTCATTTAGACATGCAGAAATATGGTGTTTTATTTCATCTCAGAAATTCAAACCCTCACAACAGAAAAACTGCTTGATGAATAAGTCTGAAAATTTGCATATTAATTTCAGGTATATTAAGCTTTAATAATTCTTTGCCACCGGGTACAAAGGTGTTAAGTCATAAATGATAGTTTTCCAGAAAATGCGATTGAAGTTGAGCTAATGTATGAAAATCGATGCATTTTTGAGCATTGATCCTCTTATTTTTATAGGAAAGAGTTGCTCTAAATTTATGTTTTTGATACCAAATAAAAGAGCTAAAAGAGCTTATTCTTATTTCATCAAAAACCGAAAAGTGCAATTTTGTGACTTAACACGGGGGCAAAGAATTAAGCCTCAGTTTAATCTTATCAGTTATCACCCATGGAAATTATATAGCGGTAAATTTTCTAAAAAACCGTAAAAATGCCTATTTTGATAGCTTTTCTAAATTAATCTATAAAACAAGAAAACAATTTTTTGTTTAACAAAGCAAACTTAATTTCTTTGAAGAGAATTGAATGAAGTTTTTAAATGTGTCCTTGAATATTCTGTACAGTGATGTGTTGTTGAGATATTGATAGTCAAAGTCAAAAGTATGGTTTTTGGTTTGATGACTGATATTGCAGTTCAAAAAAATCGTAGAAGTTTGAACAAAATGAATCTTAAAGCCTAATAAATAGAATTTCTAAAAATAATAATTATTTTTTCAAACTTTCTTAAGAGAAAAGTAAAAACAAACAAAAATTGGAAAATGTTTGCTTTTTAACAGTTCCAACGATTTAGTTATTTTACCGATAGAAAAAAAATATTTTAACATTTAATCCTAAAAATAGAAGAATAGAGCTTTCAACTGCTTTTTATTTTGTCATGATGGGATCATTTTTCACTGAGATACAGCCTATCGAAAATCACAATTTTTTTTGTTCCCTTAATTTTTATGGGCTAGTGTATTTAATAAAAAACTAAAAATGTTCAAACAAATTTTTCAAAATCCACAAGTATTTATATTAATAAATATTAAAATTTTGGAATTATAAACAATGTTTTTAATTTAACCTCCGAATCATTTTGTGACCTGAGTGAACACAAAAGCATAAAAGCAATTAATAGGATTCTTTATAGAAATTATTAAAAAACAGGGTGTACTAGCCCGAACGTTTACCCATCGAACTATTCAAATTTCAACACTAAATTAAAATTCAACCACGAACTTTATATAGATGGTTATGGTTTAAGAATCGTTTTGGTAAGATATTAATCTCTGTTCATAGTTGAAAGAAAATATACCAATATATCAAAACTTTCCGAAAAATTCATTTTGAAAATAAAATTAATTGTAAATTTTCGTAGGTACTAAAACCTACAATGGAAAATTGGGCCTAGGATGGATCCTTGGTTGTTGTTAAAAAGTTTGATTTAAGATTCACAATCATTGCCGACTGTCTACCTTTAGGAAAAGACATTAATTTTGGCGAATGTCTGAAATATAACTTAACATCTTTTTGGACAGAAGTTGAATTGGCCGTGTTAAAACGTCACTTATCTTGGGGGAGGCTTTGTGGCGATAGAAAACAAATTTGTATTTTAGAAATTACAGCTAATTAAATGCTGTTGATGAATATTGAGAAAAAAAATTTCGAGTTTGCATAGTTTTTTAGTTATTGTACCGAAATCTCAAAAAATTCAAAGGCTAATCAAAATTTTAATTTTTTAAATGCTATTTAGTTAAAAAAAATTTTGTTTTGAATTCTTTTATTTTCCAAAATTGTATATGTATTATTAATAATTAATTTGTTGCCCAAAAATTGTTTTGTATCTCTTATCAATTTCATTTTTGAAAAGTGCACTTCGGGGTCCACTGTACACAGTAAAAAAAATTAAAAAATAACTTTTTGAATTTTTTTGATAGAATGGTGTAGTCACCGAGAAACCCCGACTGTTTAGTTGAGAAGATTTTTGTTTTTACCGGAATTGAAACTTTTCAACACAAACTTTATTACAAAAGTTTAAGTTTTCCAAGTCATTTGGTATACTTCTGGTTTGCTAAAACCGATGGTTAAATTTATAAATTTTCAGATTTTTTAAAATAGTGCAAAAGGTCAATTTAATCAGCTTAAGTTAAATGAAAACAAAAACTAACCATGCAAATCGGGCTCTGACAACATAATATCTCGAAAACTTATGAAAAATTACATTATTGCTTTTAGATTTTTTCGATCTTTAAAATCTCAAGTATTACGGAAAAAAAGTTTTTCAGTTTATTATTTCTGTTCTTTCTCCGTCGGTAAAACAACTTTTCTGTAAGACTATATTATTCTTACCAAATCCGTTCTTTAAATTCGATTCTCAAAATAATTCTAATTGGAAAACCGCAGAGAATATGTTTTTTTTATTGTTTTTTATTTAAAATTATTCAATAAACATTTTTCTTTAATTTCCAAAAAAATACTTTTAAATGCCGGTAAAGTTTTATATGGAAAACAAATAGCTTAGATGATGGCCTTTATCTTTGAACCCCAGTGAACTTCCAAAAGGTTAGGCAATCATCGATTCTTCTATGCAAATAAGAACCACTAACGTTACCTATTGGGAAATTGTTGATGGAAATACCTATTTTTCGGTATCAATTTTCTGGTCTTCTTGCATTCAAGCTAAACCTGCACTTTACACATTTCATTTCATGGCATCCAGCCAAAAGTCTGGTATACGTAAAATATAAAAAGTGGTTAAACACATCGCGTGCCAATGCAATAATCCTTTTTTTTTCTGAATTATTAACTCGCTGTTTGGCCAGCAAATTGGACCTAACAGATACAACAACCAACAATCGAGTTGGTGTGCCAGCAGTTGAATCAAATGAGCACCTTTTGCTCCTTTTTCGTGGGAACATTCCGCTGCGGCTGCATGTGCCGCGTCTCGTCTCTCATCGCGTTGATCGTTCACGGTAATCAAATAAACGTTCTAGAACGCGATGCTCTCAAGCCTGTAACACATTGCAACTTCGCACCAAAACGTGACACTTCTTCGGACGCCTCGCTACTTGGTCAGTTTTATAATTTGCATGTGTACCGAGTACCTACCTTTTCCCGGCCAATTGTATCTCTGTGGCAGAGTCTTTTGGTGTGGCAGTTGTTCCTCTCTTTACATGGAAAATGTCATTTCCAAAAGCGATGCATACCAAGAAGACTGCAACTATACCAACTCTCCTCGTCGTTGCTGGAAAAAGGGGATTCGTGTAAATTTCAAAATTCAATTTTCGGTGCAGTCTCTGGGCTCTGGGATCTGGAAACGATACGCACAGTTTGTTGTTTTCTTATGCTGATGGGTGCCCACGATGTGTTGCAGGATGGTGGCAAAAAACACACCATCGAACATGCTACCAGGTTAGTTAGGTTGCCTCTCTTTGCCTCCAGAGGCCATCATGTGTTTATGCCATTTACCACACATTTTCATTTGCATGTCTCTGGCACTCTGCAGCGAGCACATACTCCTCATGGTTTTAGGACAGGAGTGTAGTCAGACAAAAAGAATGGTGGCAGCTTCCCTGGTTTATCCGATTCCGCATTTTGTTTGTAGTTGAAGTTCACATTTCGCGCTGTCCTCACTTAATTAAATGAACATGGCCAGTTTGTTTATGCGCGATGACGGGAACGGCCGGAACTCTATGACTGTAGGTGTATGTTGGCTCTTGTTAGTAATTAGAGTTTTATATATTAGTTTAATTTTTTGGATTTGCTACTTTTAGTTGACATGTTGTCGTTCCTATTCGGAATATGTTCCAATCAATTCATTTAACATTACTTTAATCGAACATGATGCGTACACAACACGAAGAAGTATTTTTGTTTGATTTACTGCAGTGTCATTTTCTGTGAACGTTTGTACTAATGCTGACATAAATGAACATTTTTTACAGTCGCAAAGGCAAAAACTAATATGGGCATAACTACAGAATCTATGAAGCAATTTAAAGATTTGGACCATTTCTCTTGAATTTGATGCAAACAAAAATCTTCGATTCCAAATGTAATGTGAGAGTCAAAGATATTTTCGTGTTGTTTTAATCCTTAGCAAAATTTCTAAAACCATATAAATAAACATAAACCTCAATTAAAATAATACCTATATTGGAACTTTTTTGGATTTTTGGATAAAAAAGAACTTTTTTTAAATTTAGTTTGCTAAAAACGCCACTCGTTTTTATAATTTCGATTTTAATTTCATTTTGTATTGGACGCCCAAAAGCGTTTGGAAGCATTCAGAAGACTTCTGAAACCGTTTTATTGGCATTAAAAAGAAAATGACAGCTAGAACACTTCTCAGAAGAGAAATTCTCTTCTCGATTTAAAATCAGAAGCAATAATAAACAGAATTGCGTGGAAGCGACTTGACCTGTTCCATTCGATTTCAGAATAAGTGAATTCTTGAGTGAAACCAATCGAAAACGACATAAGTTTTTATTAATCAAAACTTAAAAATGGCAAAATAACTCTGTTTTGCTAAAAAGTATATATATTTTATTTATTAAATACAGAGATCAGAAATAAATCTCAACCTTTTGAAAGGTTCCTTAATAACTCTTATTTGCCGCCATTTTCAATAAAGGTCATAAAATAACCTTTATTTTTAAAAATGAAAAATTTCGGTCAAGGTCTGAGAGAAACCTTTATTTTGTATTTTTTTATGTTTCGGTCAACCAGTGAGATTTATCGGTGAGAAAAAAAAATAAATCTCATCTGCAAATGTATCAATTCCTAGAGACATGGAAATGGTGCCATTTGAAAGCTTATATTCTCAGCTACCCGATAGTGGTATAATCCGGTTTTGGATTTTTTTTTTTCAAAATTCCGAGAAAATCGCGTTTGAATGTTGGGGTAAATTTTTTTTTTCGAAAAATCCCCGAATCTTTGAACGCTCCTGGAAGCTAAACCACTTGAGAGCAATTTGTGGGAGTGATGCCAAATGATAGCTTGTGTCATGGGCCTACGCTTTGCACATTGTCAGATTAAAAAAAAAAATCAACTTCCATGTTAAACCGCCACATCATGCCTATTTTTTCAGAATCGGGCTTAAGATTTGTTTGACCTTTAAGTTCTCCCGGTTTGAGAACGCCTTCACCTACAGGGATGGGAGTTGTACCCAAATGTAGGTTAGAGTCCCCGCTACCTTTTGGCATCAACATTTTTTTTTCATTTTTTTTCAAAATTCCGAGTTTGAAGTTGGGCGGCCGAAAACGCTTCTGGAAGCAGAACGCTTTGACCAAGACATTAGAACATCAGTCTCCTGAAATATTCCAAATTGCATTGGTTGTGCTTGTCGTCCCTTTAGATTTTACTTTAAACGAAAAGAGTTATAATCTTGGGTCTAAAGAACTTTGAGAGTCTATTTGAAATGGTAACGGAGTTACGAATAACAGAGTTACGTGCGACATATGGGTCTATATGGGTCACTGACTGTGCTTATATATTGAGCTCTGTTACAGTAGGAGCCTAAAATTTCGAATTCTTCGTATTCATTCTTATAAACTAACATATCAAAGAATTAAATAAAAATAAAAAATGTAATATAAAAAATATCTTCAACAAAATTACAAGGCACCAAAATTCCTATCCAATCAAAATTTTACAAGATTAAATAACACCCATTTTCGTTTAACTCATTTAGTTCTGACCAATGAGAAAAATGTTAATCTCTTGTTTGTATTTCCATAATTCCATATCGTTCCTCGCAATTGTTGCCAACCCAAAAATCACATGTCATAGCTTAACATAACTTTAGAATTCGTAACTCTAGTTTTTCGTAACTTCGGTTTCGCGTAACTTTCACGCTCGTAACTCTGTCGCCCGTAACTCTGGTATTCGTAACTTCGTCGGTTTCCCCTTTTTGATAGTCCTTGCCTTCCCATTTTTTTTTTGAAAATTACTTTTATGTTGAACTTAGTATACTATGAGTTAAGAGGCACGTTTTGTTTCGAGTTTCTCTGTCCTATCATAAATGCAAAAGAAACTACCTATACAAACAAAATTGTGCAAGTCATAAAGCTCCTCACTAGAATAATGTTGATTTTATGGTTTCCTGAACAATTTTAGAAATTTAGCTAAATACAATCGCACGGGAAGGTATAGATATATTTTATACGTATCAATATTGATAAGGTTATGAACACTTTTTTATTTCTTTTTTCATGGTTATTTTTTTTTAGTGAAAACAAAAATGATGGGTCACCCTTATGAAATTCGATGAAATTGTTGAATTCGGGATAAAAATCAAGAATAAAGAGTTTTTTTTTTTTAATTCAGGTGAAAGGGTGTTTTTTTCGAAGAGACAGTAAAATCTGTAGGTAATTGGTAAAAAAACCAATGATTCATTTTATTTTTGGTTTCGATGACAAATAGAGCGTTTATACCTAAGTTCTTAGATATTTTACACGAATTATGCCCAAAAAAACACCCTTTCACCTTAAATATTTGTATAGACTGATTAGATTCTTGGTTTTTATTATATAAATGAAACATATGTACCAATTTTCTTTGGTGTAACATTTTTGTCCCAGTTTTTGTGGCACTAATTACAAATTTCATCATTTCTTATAAAAAAAACACCCTTTAACTGAAGATAATTTTGTAGACTCTTTAGATTCTAACTTCTAAGCTCTCATAAGGAACATAAATTTTTCACCAAGTTTAAAAAATTAATAAAATTTATGTCAGCTTTTACGATTCCTTACCTTTCTCACACATAACTCAACCCATCAAAAAAAAAAACACCCTTTCACCAAAAATACTTTTCGAAATTGTATGAATCCTTTGTCTTCGCAATATCTAAGACCATCATCTCCAATTTCATCAATGTATCTTGTTTTTAACATGGGTTTCGATAATATTTACCTGTTAAAGTCAAAAAACAAGCACCCTTGTTTTTAATCGGCAATAACTTTTCTTAGAGCAATCGTATTGACTTTATTCTTATGTCATTAGATTCGGCATCAAAAAAATACCTTAAAAACATGTGTCATATGATGATATTCCACAAACAATTTTTGACTTTCACCACCTCCTTTTTGGTCGAGAAAAAACACTCTTCCATTCAATTTTTTCTTATAGACTTTTTGTCAATTTTCATGAGTGTAACAATTTTCTTATCACCTGAACCAACCTACTATTCTTAGTTATATTGATCGCGATTTTTGTTCTAGTGCCAAGTTGAAAAAAAAAAATGAAATTTTTACTCAAACTTTAAGTCTTAGGTGTTCATAATTTTCTCTGTGTATCTGTAGAGTAAAAAGTTTTCCTTTGGTGTAGTTCCAATTTTTTTCACACAATTCAACTTGAAGAAATCTGTAGAAAATATAAGCATAATGCCATATAAACAACAATGTCTGTTGTTAAAAAAAAAATCAAACTAATTGCAACTCCCTGTTGAAAAATGTAATGCAATCAATGAAGCTTTAACGCTTAGCCTAATAATCCTTTTGAAGACGGATTGCATTACATGGTTTTTTTTGTTGGTTGGTTCAGCTGTTGTTAACTGAAAGACGAGTATTTCGTGTGCTTTTCATCTTTTAACTGGTCGAGCCGGTCAAAACCTCTCAAAGATATCACAAAATAGCCTTTAACAAAGGACTCTTCCAGTAAGATAGGTTTTAGTTTACTCCCATCAAAGATACAAAGATGCGGCTGGGTTAACTTTCTCAAAGAATCTGTTGTTTTCTTTTTATTTTTTGTTCCTTCAATACAAGAAAAAGACTTTGGCTCATTTTGCTTTTCCACGCACCGCGTCATTAATCATGCATGAAACTGCTGTTTCCTCCCCTTAAACTTTTTGAAATGAAATGAAACAAATCCAATCTGAATCTCTGAATCCCAATCCGACTTGCAAAAGATTATACAACAACTCCCTCTGAAAAAAAAAACTGAAAGAAAGATGCAAGTGGCCAAATGCAAGCAGTCGCAGTGATTAATTTCAATAAATTGCTACAAGAAATGCATCTATTTACCGTGAAAGAGTACATCTCGACCGTCCAGCACCAGTCGCAGACAATGCGACGGACCGATTGTTTACCCGGTGTACCAATTCACCTTGAAGTGCAGCTCCAAATGACATATACACAGCGCGAGCGCCCTCGCAGACCGATGGGCAGAACTGTATTACGCACCGAGCCAGAGCACCAGTGCCGTCGTCATCGTGCTCCAACTCCTCCAGTCAGTCCGCCATCCACTATCGCCGATCTGAGATTACTCCCAGATCAAGAAACCCTAAACGATGACGATGATGATGATGACGACCAAGAAGACTGTTCGCTCGCATTCGCAATTCGACTTTGCGCGGCCCTTCCTTCGCCTGCGCCTTAACCTCAACTCTGTGCGATGGGATGCAAAGATGTTTGGCGAATGTTGCCCTTCGCACTGCTGCGCTGCGCCTGTGTTGTTGTTAGTTGCTGCTGCTGCTGTTACTTCGACTGCTTCGATGCTGCTACATCCCTTTTGCTGTGCTGATTTGATTTCGTGATGGCCTGGGCTCTTTTGAACATTTGCCGAACGTGCTGGACCACCCAAGAAGATTGAGCTCCAGCAGCCTGTATGGCTGGCATCAGTAAAGCAGCGCAGGGGCTTCAAGACGCCATCGGGGAAGGCATAATAAATGGGAATACAGTCACAATTAGGAGGTGGAAGCCGGGCTTCGCTCGTGGGATGAGGATAGAGTTGCTTTTGGGCTGAACTGTGCGAAGATGTGCAAAAGGGGTACTGGTGGAAGTTGTGCGATGCCGTGTAAGGGATCCCCTCTGCGCGCTTGCCCTTGCGAATGGCCGCCACATTTAACCGTTCACACAAATGGAAATGAGTGTCTTGAGGGATTCTCCGCGCACTCACTCACGTTGAATGATGTCCGAATTTATGATGCGTATGCTGCACCAGGATTGCGCATTTCTGTGACTCTGGAATTTATTTTAATTAGGTTGTGCTGTTTGGCTTGACTTGATGGCATGGAGCGATGTGCGGATGCGATGGAACGAGGAGCCAGAAGGTCGTCCGTTTGCCAGTTCTTATGTCGTTGATTGTTTGTTGTTGTTAGTCGTGGGGGAATCTGGGCGCATTCTCGGTATTGACGATCGATGTCGCTCGTTTAGGTAGAACAGAAAGTGGGTATACATATATATTCCTAAATAAAACTACTATGCGGGATGCGGGATTCCTCGAATTTTGCTGAAATTGGAGTTAATTAAAATACAAGGAAGGTGGGAAATTCTGTAGACAATGGTATCCAAAGTGGGATTCTCGATTTTTCCTTCTTAAGTGCAAATCTCAATTTATTTTCGCAAAACTTTGTACGAGACAAATATTTTAACCTTGATGTATATAGAAATTGTTAACTAAAAGTGTTGGGTAGAATAAATGAAGATAGAGATTATTTCATTGGAAAATAGGCTTCTAAAATTTTTGTGAAAAAAATAAACTTGTTGTAATGAATAAGAGTAATTTTCAAGATAACTTTTTGTTTTATACCAGAAAAATGCAAAAAAATTATATATTAAGATGAAAACAAAGAAAGTGAAGGCATATTATGTAATTTTTTTTTTGAATCAACCACGTATCGAAAATTTCAAAACGAGTTAAAAAACAAGCGATACAAGAAAATTTTTAAGGAACATTTTTAAGGAAAAAATATGTACATAAGTTACAATTTTGTTGAACATATTTTTTGTCTTAAATCTAGAGATTTGAGATTAAGTTTGTGCAGCTGCACCCTTTAACAGGTCTAAGGCGGACGGCACACCTCAGGACTTTTGTCCAGATTATAAGCCACCCGAACTGTGTACCAATAATTATATTTCAATTTCAAAAAAAGGGGGGCTAACTTCCTCTCTATTTATGGGGCTTTTAAAAGACACTTTTAAATATTTTCATATTCGTGACAACTTCTTCTTCCTTAATATTAAAATATAATTTTTCAATTTCAAAATGTAGCTGGCTGATTCCAAATTTTTTTTGAAAAATTTTCAAAAATGGAGGTTTTTGACCTAGTCCCCTCTCTTTCGAAAATTGAAATTTTAAAAGTACCTATTTGAGAAGTTGTTACGAAAAATCTTTCAAATTTTTGGACCTCTAAGTTCAATATATTTTTATATTTATGTCAACTTTAAAAAAGTGTTCCAAAAAATTGTGGTCCTTCAAAAAACTAAAAAAAAAAATTTTCCAATTATTATTTTTCAAATTTTTTCTGAAATCAAATATTTAACCATACATTACATATTTTGAGTGAGTTTTAGTGTTCTACAGTAAGAGTATCAACTCGAAAATGCACTTTCAAAAAAGATTGTGATGTTTTCACTTTTTCATTTGAAAAAATAACATTCCAAAAGTTGTTCCAAGTTGAACATTCATATTTCTCAAACCAAAAATCGTTAAAAAACAAACACCTGAAACAGAAAAAAAAACCATTTTAGTAAGCTCTTGCCCCAATTTTGCGCCCTTTTGAAAATTTTAAAGTCCAAAAATTAAAACAAATTAATCTTCTGATTTTCTTTAACGTATTAAAATATAATATGTTTCAAAGATATTTCAACCCCAAAAATTAAAAAAAACCTCCACCACCCCCCATATGGGAAAACCGCAGCAAAAAAAATGCAAACAATAAAAACATTTGCATTTTTTTGCTCGTCTAAAAACGCATATTTAGGTAGATTTTTGACCAAATAATGGTTTTGGAGTAAAATATTCCACAAAATAAAATAAAACAGGTACCTGAAAAAATAAAAAAAAAATCTTTACTTTATACCTAACAAAAAAAAAAACTGGTCCCTCTTTTTCGAATTCCAAAAATCCAAAACTTGTTCCAGGTTGTTCTAGGGCTCTTCTAAAATGTTCTAGATTTTCGCTTCTTAATATATTGATTTTTTTTTTCACAAAAAATGCTCCTTCTTTTAACAAATCGAAAATCTTAAAGTTGTTACAAGTGCAAAATCGCACTCAAATCCAAATGTTCCAAAGATTCATTAAACATATTCAAAACTAAGCATTTTAAGCCAAAATTTCATTTAATATGGGAAAATCATGTTAAACTTGTTCTGGCTCCCCTTTTTCGAATTTCAAAAAATCCAAATCTTGTTCCAGGCCTAAGGCTCTTATAAAATGTTCCAGACTTTCGCTTCTTATAATTTTGTTATTTAGTATGAAAAATTAAATAAAAACAAGCTGCATTTTTTCTCTGATCAAGTACGTTTAAGCATTCGTTTACAGAAAAACATGGGGTTCATACCACCCAAGTCAAATTTTACCTAAGTTCTCTCAATTATGATAAGACTAAAAACTAAAAAAAATAAAATATAAAAAATTATAAAACAATTTAAGAAGAAACAATTTCGTTCCAAGAAACAATTTCGTTCCAAATATGACCTTACAGACGATTGCGCAGCTTCTTTATAAAAAGAGTGCCGTCCAAAGTTCCAATTCGATTAAAGGCTGCAAATCAGTCTCAAACTGAGTGGCATTTGTCAATCAATTTTACATTAAAACCAGAAGCTATCAAATTGACAAAAATCAAGCTGTCTAAATATCTATCAAGAATTGTATAAATATCAATTTTTTCTCTGCAACTGTTAGCTGTTTAACAAGGTATCATTGTTAAACCACATAATTCATTCAACTATTCAATAAAGTTCCATGTCGATAAAATGTATAATTTTTCAAATACCAAATATATAATAGCCCATTAATGTCAAACATTTTTGAATCAATTACCCCACAAAATATTATTATAAAGCTCGCATGCAAATCGATTCAATTTAAAATCCATAAACTCTAATATTATCTGCACGACATCGATCTTAAAAGACCCAATTTGAATATTAAAAACTTTATTGCATATAGTAGACGACTCGACTGACAGACAAAAATAATAATAATAAAAAAAAAATAGTGAAATTGAATTACAACCAGTTTTTTTTTTATTTTACTCGCATATTAAATTTAATTTGTTCATAAACATCACGGCAAACCCCGTTTTCCATTCGCATTCTCCGAGTTTAAGTATATCGACGATATCGATATAAAATATCGAATCAATATCGCTAACCTCGCAACAAAAAACAACTCAATTACCTCTGAATTCACTTATAACTCTTTTCAAATGCACACAACTTTATATATAAACTAAATAACTGTAAGGTAAGTGGGTCTTATGAATAAGAGAATAGAGTTGCTCTAACAAGGTAGTCGATAATGCAGAGCGCTAAAAGCCAACTCACCTACATTGCTTTTCGTCGTTATCGATTACTATCAATCGAAAAGGCGACTCTGTACATGTACACGAATAAGGCAGCCTAAACATAGCTCCCATCTGCTCGGATTCGAGTCGGATTCGGATGAGTATATGGACTGAAAACTGACTGACAGGCGATGAGACTCGACTCGACTCCTCTTGGTGCGGAGGCTTTCCGTTTCCATTTCCATTTTATTTTCCGATTCCATTTGCACACAGGCTTTATTGAGTTTTTCCTGTATGATGTGTAATTTTCTCGATAGAGTGCATGCCGCCGCACCGCGTCGTCGCTTAACCATGCTAACATGAAATCATAAAAGGAGACGTCAATCAGACGATCCAACTGACGACGACTGAAAGGATAAATTATTTGCAGGCAACCGACTTTATTTCCACAGTCAAGCCTAGGTAAGCAGTGATGTGGTGCAACAACCTCGCTCGCTATTGCCTGCGATGCGCCACACTACTTCGTTCCATTGAATCGCCTAAAGGCAATGGGGATATGGGGAACCAATTGGAGTTAAGTACTCTCTTGCAACATGGAGCTGGAGAGCGAGCGCCTTGCTGCAATCAACCGATGATATTGTCAAACGTCAAGGTAGGCAGCCCGCACTGACGTCCGTCGACGCGACGTGGCATAGCATTGGCATGGCATAGCGAGAAAAGGAACGAGATGTTCTCATCGCGGTTCGGTTTTGGCCTTGGATGATGAGATGGAAATTCCATCTGCACAGATAGGAACGAAGATTTCTATAAGATACAATACACGAGTACCTACACATCATCATTGCGAATCTACACCAAGTCGATGCTGATGCATCTATGGATGTTCTATGCTTAATATGGCTTCTAGCTGAGATTCTCTCAGATGTGTTGATTGGGCGCTCCTTGAGGACAAAATAGAAATAAAAAAAAAACGAAGATTTCTTGAGAATAAGACGACAACAATTCGAAACGATTTGTTTTAGGTGTGGTATTTAATTTAGAAATGGGTTTGTTCGATTCGCGGAGATGCGGTTAAGTCACAAATCACAAACTTGCCAAATAGATCCATAGAAAAAGACTGTATTATATCGTGGAACATATCAGGAATATCAAAATGCACAAATAAAATTAAAATTGAAAGGTTAGAGAAGAGATTAAGGCTGGCAGGATCAGAGGTCAATATTAATTGAAATTTGTAAATATTGTAGAATTCAATTTAAGACTGCGGGAATTTTTATAATGTCAACTTTATAGTTGTAGTGCCCTTGAGCTTATAAATACCTTGACGTAGAAATAAGACAAACAAGGTGAGAAATCTATATAAAAGCCGCTGCATTGTAAGATTACACCATTTTAATATCTATATCTTATCTAGCCTTGAGAGGGGAGAAGTTCTGAGCTTTGAGTGCAATACTGAAATAAGTAAACGAAAGACCGCTTATTAAATCTTTATGCATAAAATAGTGGAGTAACTAAAGCTCAAAAAATGGCAATATTAGGGAACCCTTAGATTTTGATGATCTTTTTTTTCAAACGTAGGTAATTAAAAATACTTTAAAGTCTAAAGATTAAAAATTGCCGGTGTTGCCGTTTTGATTTTTTAAATTTAATTGAAAATTTTTGTGAACAAAAAATTTTTTTTCAAAAATTTTGCTTAAATTTCATAAATTAATTGATGCCAAAAGATTGTCTAGGAAATTCAAGGAAAACAAATATATGGGAGTGAGGGACAGTCTTCCATCGTTCAAGCGATAGATGCAATTTTCTTATTAATTGACTTAAAATTTTCGTAATATAAAATGCATTTATTTTTAATTTTTTTTGGCCACATTTATTATGATTTGAAATTATAAAAGGAAATGTCAAAATGTATTACGGCTAATGAAAAAAATTAAAAAGTATTTCATTTTCGAAGAAATTTTTTTTAATAGAAGTTTTGAAAAAAAATTAACTTATTTTTTTTTTTTTTAAGTTTAACATTTAAATATAAAGTTATTTTTTATTCATTCAATAGCCGTTATTGTTGAAAGTTAAATAGCAAAAGTGCCAAAGTCTTTGAGAAATACAATTATTTCAATGCAAACATTTAGTTTTTATCAAGAAAATCCGATGAAATTGAAGTAATTTTGATATTTTTTTTTCAATATTGTAATATATATATTAAAACTGTAATATATATTACGGAATTCAACTGATAATTTATGGGCAAAATATTTTTTTAAATAAATTCATGTTTTACTACGAAAAAGTTAAAAAAAAAGCCATTTAAAATTTTTTAATAACGTTTTTTTTTCCAAAATTTTGAATTGAGGACTATTCTTTCAAAAACTCTTGACTAAATTTAGTGGATTTAAATTTTACTGATAGAAATGAGATTCTGGCTTTTTAAAAACGTGTCTGTCAATACTGTAGGTGTTGCCGTTGTGTTCAAAATATTTTTTTTTGTGTTTGAAGTCAGTTTGTAAAAAGATTGCATTTATCGCTTAAACAATAAAAAATTGTCCCTTACACCCATTTATATTTTTTTTTCCTTAAATTACCTAGAGAATCTTTTGCTATCATTTGTTTTATGAAATTTATACAAAAAAAAATGGTTTTGTTCAAAAAAAAATTTAATTTTAATTTTTAAAAACAATACGGCAACATCGGCAATTTTTAATCTATAGACTTTAAAGTATTTTTAATTACCTATACGTTTGAAAAAAAAAAAATCGTCAAAATCAGAGCTGTTCGGCCGGGTTCCCTAATAATTTGCTTTAGTTACTCTACTAAAATTTGATAAATAAAAACACAAATTGAAGTGAATTTTAAATATTTGATCAAGGTTTTGATTATTTGAGCTACATATATAAAACGTAAAAAAGACAAAGCGTTTGAGTAAATTTAATTTTAGGTTATTAATAATATTAATAGGAAACTCAGAAGAAATCTTGGACCTGAGTGCCGAGTGGACTATGAACTCTCCGTGAGAGATCGTTAAAATTTGGTATTTTAAAAGTATATTAAGGGTAAATAGTAAGGGACAGTAATCCTGTACCGTTTTAAATGTAGGTACGTCTTGTTTAAAGATAAGATTAATTAAAATGAATACTTTTAAATGCATTTTAAATGATGGTTCCGATTTATTGCTGGCTTTTTGATAAATCAAGAATTCGTATAAGTACCTCCCGTTAAAAATTATTATTAATAAATGTTCTTCTCGATTTTTAGTAAATGATTGCAAAATATTTTTGTTTCTCGAAGGATTGAATCTATTCAAAAGAGTTAAATTATAATTTTTCATATACCTTTAGAAACGGTTTTTTCACATTTTATCCACTTGGTCATTGACTTTCAGCGTACTTTTTGATCAAATGGATCAATTCGTAATGGATCAAACGAATTATGCTGTTTAGGGAGCTTAAGGGCTCTCAGAATTTGGTTCATCCCAAATCCTTACGGTTTCCGATTTAATGCAATTCTCGTGATATTTTGAAAAATCCCTACTTTGCAAAAGTATTTTGCTTCCTGCACCCATTGTTGATTTTTGTTTTTTAAAATTCTTTTACAAAACATCAAAATATTTTTTTATTCCATACGCCATTTCGCTGCAAATTAACTAACAGTTTCAAGTTTTATAAAAAATCCATTTCTAACTTTTATTTGAGATCAACACATCAAAAAACAATTTGTACGGTGTGAGAATGGTTTGTTATTTTGAAAAGTTGCCCTGTTATTATAGTTTTCAAAAAAGTATAAAAGTTTCCAAAGTTGCTGTTAGATCGGAAAATATTACAATTTGATTTCAACAAAACAGGGTTTTTCAGAACAAAAAACAACGAAAAATTAACTCATTTTCTCGAACTGTTGTTTGTTTATTTCTTTTTGAATAAAAGCCTCGATTTTTGTTTGTTATTTTGCGCTGAAAATCCTTGTTTTGTTGCATTCAAATTGTAATATCTTTCGTTCTAATTTCAACTTTGGAAGCATTTATACATTTTTGAAAACTGCAATAATACGGCAAGTTTTTAAAATAATAAACCTGTGTCACATCAAACAAATTTTTTTCAGTGTGTTGCTCTGAAATAAAAGTAAGAAATTAAGTTTTTTTAAAACATGGAACTGTTAATAAATTTGCAGCAAAATGGCGTATGAAATAAAAAATATTTTGAATTATTAACTGTTACACAGAGAAAAATAGACCACATAAAATAGAACAAAAACAATAAGATTTCTCTATGGTTTTCATCCAAGAAGGAAACCTTATTAAAACAATCGGGTTTTCCTTATTGTTTTAAAATCTGCAAAAAATAAAAAAAAAGATGACCAGGCTGGGAATCGAACTGGAGACCTCAAATCATTAGTCGCCCACCTTACCACCTGAACCAACCTGGCATGAAAATATTGATCGCGATTTTTGTTCTAGTGCTTAGTTGCAAAAAAAATCAACTTTTCAGTCAAATTTTAATAAGATTTTCTCTATAAAAATAATAAGAAATCTCCTTAAAAAAACCTTATTAATCGTTGATTTTAATAAGATTTCCTTATGAAATGTATGGACTGTAAAACAATATGGCAATCTGTTAGTTTTTAGCGGGTCATATTTTTCTCTGTGTACTTATTATTTGGTAATGTTTTAGTGAAAAAATTGTAAACAACAAAAATCAATTACCTATGAGCGGAGGAAGCAAAATACTGTTGCAAAGTCGGGATTTTTCGAAATTTAACAAAAACTGCATTAAATCGAAAACCGTAAGGATTTGGGATGAACAAGTAACCAAATTCTGAGTGCCATAAAGTTGACCTATCAGCATATTTCGTTTGATCCATTACTTTTGGGACACCCTGTATATAGAAACGGTTTTAAACATTTTATCCACTTGGTCATTGACTTTCAGCGTACTTTTTGAACTAGAACATGTAAGGTCTAACAATTCTGTTAGTTCATATAGAAAAGTGAATTATGTATGTAAATAATATTTTTGGGAGGAACTGTGATTTTATAATTATATTTTATGAATTATAATCACATTATTTAAGAAAAAAAAAATGACAGGTAAGAATTTTTAAATGCATTTGTGTAACTTAACAAGACTAAGAATTTTCAAATGCATTTGTGTAACTTAACAAGACTATGTCCCTCATTTACCTAAGGTTAAGAAGAGAGCCTACCTTTGTTTTGCATTATATTATATAAATAAAAAGACCTTTTCATGTAACTATTAAAATAATTTTGAGTTATTAAAAAATAATGCAGAGTTTTTTAGGGTTATTTTTTTGACATTAGTAAAAATGGTCTTTTTCCATCCAATTTATCGAATAAATTATTATTTCTTTCTAGAAACACCTGTACACTTTTTTTCTTCTAATGCCCTAAGCCCGCCTCAAGGTGGTCAGTGTTCTTTTACCTGTAAAAGGTGTAAACTTCATCAAATTGAAAAACGGTCTTCAGATTCGGTCTTCTTGTCGGAATATCAGTCTATTATGTTTTTTTTCATCCAAATACAAAAATAATAAGGCATTAGAGGGTTAAATAATACTTACTTTTACCCCATTTTACAATTTCTCCTGATTGTCCATATTTCATATTATTTTTCGGTAACACAATTATTAGGTAACTAATATTTTTTATTTTTTTAGACAACCCTATAAATAATATTTCCCTCTTAGGCCCAATTTATTGACTCTCCATTAAACTTAAATCGCCATTAAAAAAGGGAATTTTAAAATTAAAAACCAATTTCGTTTAATTCAGACTCTTTTACGGATTTTTTTGAAGTTTGGCATCATTAACTAATTGAGCATTAAATTTAAAAGTAGTTTTAGTTAAAACACCAAATTCGACCTTTTAAGAGGGATTTTAAGAGCAAATGGAGGTTTTAAACAGAATTTCTATTTATTCACTCTCCATTAGTGTCAAATGTCATTTCATTTATTTTTTTTATTTGAATTATTATTTTATTTGGAAAATGTCAAATGAGCTAAAGAATTATTAAAAAAACATCACAATTATGAAAAAAGTCCAGACTAGAATTTTTTGTAGGTATACACACATGCATTTGTACCATAAAAAAGAACAAAATTCAAAGAAATTAATGCATTTCTTGTCCACTTCGCACAGATAATACTAGATCTACTAGATTATATTCTCCACTTCAAAACTAATCATTTTTGAGATGCTGCATAATACATACATAACATACATAACGTTGCAATTGAAGCCATGAGAAGAAGAAATATACAGTTTACTTCTAAACCAATGACACGAGATGAATGCCGATAACACTTAAATTTAAGTTGTTATTTGACACCGATGGAAAAAATTAAAAATTTCACTTAACTCCTTCTTCTTCTCATGGTTTCAATTGTAGGTTGTAGCATTCTTTGGTTACCACTGGTATATCGTTAATCTCTTGCATTTTCTGGCGTTTTCAGCTGCAAAATACTTACGGGTCATAGTTTTTTGGTTTTTCTTCCAATTCAAATCTATTTGATTTGACAAAATTGTAGCTTTTGACAGATTATTTTTCAAACAAAATAAAAAATCCCTAGGATATTTTTAACAGAGTTTTAAATTTAAAGTTTCCATTAAAAGTAAGGACTTTAACTAAAGAAGAGTGAATTAAATGTATTTTTAATGATGTATACTTAAAGGCGACAATAGTTTAACGAGGCCGTTAACTAAAGCGATAAATTTCAAAATTTAATGAAGGCTCAATAAATTGGCCCTTAAAGGGTTTCTTATTTCAATTAGTTTAAGTAACAGGAAAAAAAATCAATATCGGTTATTCAAAAAAAAAAAAAAATTGGATCGAGGAAAAACATATTCATACACTTTTGATATTTTTAAATAAAGTGTGTGTATGTGTATATGTATATACATTTTCATGCAGACGAAATTACAGGCACGCTTATTTCTAGTTATGTCATGCTTATACAAAATTCGAGGTCGACCTTTCATGAGAACTCATAAATGGCAATAAAATACTTAATTTGAAGTAGCTCACACCGTGTATTGAAATGTTGACATCCTTTTGTAATTTCTGATCTTAGAGCTACTAATGCAATAAAATTAACAATTAATTTTTATTACTAAGGGATACTGTCTGAAAAATCATTGTTTATTTCAAGGCTTCTACTATAATTCCTTAAAAAAAAAAAAAGATGAAACAATAAACTAATTTAACTTCTGTCCTTGACTCCCAAACTAAGAAAAAATATAAATAATAGTGTATCCCTTGTGTCGAGGTCATCTCAATTTAAAACATAAAAATTAACAACCATAATTAGACTCGTCGTCGTCTTCATTTTCTAGATCGACGACAATGTAAGAAAAACAAGCAAACTTTATAATTCTTGTGACACTTTGACATGATGAAAGAAAAGATTCTTTTATTATTTGACGAAACATACAAAAGACAAGACACCGCCATCCAGCCACGCCGCCGCTGCTGGTGGTAGCTTATATAGCTCCTTAGGCAATTAAAAACTTTACACAGAAAAAAAAGTAAAGAGAGGTTACCGTCAGACGCGTGCCTGTTTTATGATACAATGACAACATGTTGGCATTGCCGGTGAATGGTTGTACGCGTGGCACGTACTTCTTGGAAAGAAATTTTCTCTTCTCTTCGTTTCTTTTCTGTATTTCCTGCCATTAGAGATGGAATTACTGTAAGTTTACCTGGTAATTGTTTTGTACTCGATTGGCACGCGCACAGCTAAGATGTCGTTATTGACCATGATCCTTAAAAGGAGTATAACCTTGTCGCCTATAATAATAATAAATAACTGTCTTAGATACCTATCTTTGTTTTAGACGGATATTAGTAAAAACTGAATGAAATTCTTTGCTTTGCAGTGAATCGAATTAGATTTTATGACAAACATTAAAATTTGGGAGAGTTTGTTGATGTTGTTGATAAGTGGACAAGGTTTTCTTCACCTAAAGTACCAAAATCAATGTCAATTTTATTCAAGTTGTCATGATAAATACATTTATTGGGCTTTTTTTTATTTATCAAACGTTTAAATTTTCAAACTACCAAAGCTTTAAAAAAATATGCTTACTATAAAAATTACCACCTCGTTGACTATAATTTAAATGCGATCATAAATTGATATTAAAAAAAAAAACATATTAAGGAGTTCACTTTGAATTAACTCGATAATTGCTTGAAAATATCACACTCTATGAACGCTGCAAATAGAAAAATTATCGAGTTAACGAATCGTGCAAAGCTATTGCTTTAGGTATAACGACTTGAAGCTAATTGAATTATGCCTGGGAGATGGAAGTTTTATTTTTTTTGTTGTTGATGTTTAAATTTGTTGTGTTATACAATATCAATTCAATTCATTCAATATTTATACCTCGTAGTTAAGTTAACAACATCAATAAGAGGAAGTAATAATTTTAATGCATACTAATTTGAACTTTAATTGAATTAAAAATCACATTAGCTGAGTCAATTGTGCAATTGAGTTTTTTTTAGTAATACAATATTTTCCACTCTTCAATTGCTTATATACATCACATAATTTAAGAATTTAGGTCTTTGTCTCAATACATTGCCATTTTGATAATAATTTCATAACAAAAGTTCGTTATTAGGATTTTATTCTTCATTTATTTTCATATCCCTTATGAAACAAAAGAGCTGATATGCGAACTTGATTTTGAAGTTTTGGGTTATTTTATCTGAAAATATTGTTTCATAAGCAAAATGTTGTATCAATCGATAATAAAATGGTAAATTCAACTAACAGACTTGATAATTGAATCTTTTGACTACACAATTACTTGAAAAAACCTCTTCGAAAAACCAATTAAGAAATTTTTAACTATTAAGATAATACTCTTTCAACATTTTTTTTTTACCATCACAAAATTGAATTATTTTTACGCCTTACCATTTAAGTCATGTGTGATCAACACATTACCCTAGTTCCTTTCCGACTTTTCTTATGATAGCTCATTTTTCAACTTAATTATAATTCTATTTTAAGCCATAACAAAATTATTATCAAAAAAATATATATTCCTTTCTTTCTTGGCCGAAATTGCCTGATGAAAAAATAAATTTGTAATTCAATTCCTCAAACATTATAGTAGGTAAGACTGTGCGCTCGATCATCACGCAACAGACAAGCACATTATAAATAATCCGGCGTATCTCACTTTCCCGATCTGTTTTTTTCGCGCAGAGGCGGAAGATGATA
Organism: Episyrphus balteatus; assembly: GCF_945859705.1. Lineage (NCBI taxonomy): Eukaryota > Metazoa > Arthropoda > Insecta > Diptera > Syrphidae > Episyrphus > Episyrphus balteatus. The sequence goes on along the minus strand of NC_079134.1, from coordinate 144,437,130 downwards.
GGTGCTAGCAAAGCGATCCGCGTTGATGATGGTTCTTCATCATCATCATGAACGCGTCGTCGTAGTTATCGTTGTTGTCGTCAACCAAACAACGTATATGTATGTTGTCTTTTGGTTGTTGCAAGAGTTTTGTGTTGCATTGCGCGCGCGCGTTGGCTGAGGATGATGATTGTCGCCACTAAGTTAGCAAATGGTGTTGTTAACTCGTATAGCGCGAGTATTAAATTTTGCGGAAAAAGGAGGAAAATTCAATTTTCGCTACTGAACGGTGGCGCAACCAGTAAGTTGTTTGGCCAAGCCAATTAACGAGGCGTGAATGTGCATGATGGGGAAGTATTATATATATACAAACCATAAGACGATGATGATGATGACGATGGACATACAGCCATATGCGATTTTGTAATTTTTTAAATTAAATCAAATTGGATATAGTTTGTAGTAAGACCTTGATAAATAATGCCCATAGACAGAATTTAATTAGGTAAAAAGGAAAATCAACATATTAATTTTAGATTTAATTAAGAATTTATTTTTACTAATACATAAGGAGTTGATGCTCTCTTTTTGTTTATTCTTTATTTTGTAAAGCTAATGCTTGGTCCACACTAGGTTGATCAACACGTTAAACAAAAAATTTATTAAAATTTGAATTTTCAAATATTTCACTGAGAGTCGGGTAACTACTCGTATCTCCATAAATGGTCTCGAAAATTGGTTCAAACAACCCCAACATTGATGGTTGTTTTTATTTTCAATCGGCATTTCAAACGTTTTAACATTTATAGAAAACTATAATATTCTTTATGTTCAGTAATTCAACGACATAAAATTGTTGAAGAAATAATTTTCAAAGTCTCAAATTTGAAAATTATCAAAAAAAATTGCACATATACACTCCGCTTCAACTGAATAAGCACACAAATTTTCAAAGGTATTTTGTCCATTTTTTCCTAAGATTAAGCTTTCATGTAACATTTGATGATGTTTACAGTTAGCTTGCGATGTTGAGAAACCAAATCAGAAAGAATAATTCTCAAAGTACCGCTATTTTTTTCGTGTTCTCTTACAAAGCGTCCCATATGGAAAAATGCAGTTTTTTTTTTGCGTCAACTGAATAGACACACGGTCTTTCAAGGTCAATATCTTCGTCGTTTATGAGAGTTTTGAGGTGTTTGGCATACCAAATCAAAGGTTGAAATGTTCTCAGTGAGATTTTGCCATTTAATTAAAATTAAAAAAAAAAATTAGTAGATTAAGGTCCATTTTCTTCACTCGGAGTTGAACAAAACTTTAGAATTTTTATATTAAAAATTCTCAAGTTATGTTCAACTCCGAGTGAAGAAAATGGACCTAAAAGCTTTGAATATTGTCGACAGAGCTAAAATCAATTTGCTAACGGAACAAGTACTGACCGGGTCTGCTATAGCTACCAAAATTGATCGGAGTTTTAGTGTGTTGCCTATTCGTACCTCAAAAATAAAAGTTCGTACAGGAAAAATATGAATTAAGGTAAAAAACGGCAAAAATAGCAGTTAATCGACGAGAAATTTTGAGATCTGCCTCCAATTCATTTGACTCTGGGGCAAAAATCAAACAAAAAGCTGGTGTTTCTGCAAGTGTTTCAACACTCCGCAGAGTTATTAATAGCACGGATCATTTTAACCCATTAAAAGTCCAAAAGAAACCAACTTTAAACAAGCAACAAAAAGGTATTCGTTTAGAATTTTCTAGACTCCATATGAGCCGGAAAAATGAGTGACGCAAAGTGGTTTTTCTCATTTAAAAAAGTTCAATTTTGATGGATTCACAATTGAAGTCATCGGGGCCATCAAAATTGACCTTTTTCAAATGAAAAAAACCACTTTGAGTCACTCATTTTTCCAGCTCATATGGAGTCTAGAAAATTCTAAACGAATACCTTTTTGTTGCTTGTTTAAAGTTGGTTTCTTTTGGACTTTTAATGGGTTAAAATGATCCGTGCTATTAATAACTCTGCGGAGTGTTGAAAAACTTGCAGAAACACCAGCTTTTTGTTTGATTTTTGCCCCAGAGTCAAATGAATTGGAGGCAGATCTCAAAATTTCTCGTCGATTAACTGCTATTTTTGCCGTTTTTTACCTTAATTCATATTTTTCCTGTACGAACTTTTATTTTTGAGGTACGAATAGGCAACACACTAAAACTCCGATCAATTTTGGTAGCTATAGCAGACCCGGTCAGTACTTGTTCCGTTAGCAAATTGATTTTAGCTCTGTCGACAATATTCAAAGCTTTTAATCTACTACTTTTTTTTTTAATTTTAGTTAAATGGCAAAATTTCACTGAGAACATTTCAACCTTTGATTTGGTATGCCAAACACCTCAAAACTCTCATAAACGACGAAGATATTGACCTTGAAAGACCGTGTGTCTATTCAGTTGACGCAAAAAAAAACTGCATTTTTCCATATGGGACGCTTTGTAAGAGAACACGAAAAAAAATAGCGGTACTTTGAGAATTATTCTTTCTGATTTGGTTTCTCAAAATTGTAAGCTAACTGTAAACATCATCAAATGTTACATGAAAGCTTAATCTTAGGAAAAAATGGACAAAATACCTTTGAAAATTTGTGTGCTTATTCAGTTGAAGCGGAGTGTATGTATGCAAACAGAGGCTTATTTAATTCTATTTTTCGTAGTTGTTTTTTTTTTTTTTTGCCTTTTTCTACACTGCAGTGCACTGAGAGAAAAAGCCAAAACAAATCAACGTAAAACCAATGAAACCATTTTGATTAACCTTTTATTTGGAATAATATAAAGTTGAAGATAAATATTTTAAGATCAATTTCCATCTTTAAAACAACATTAATCAAAGTAGAGTTCATCCTTTGAAACAAATAAGTTTAAACTTCAATTTGGTTTTTCTCGCTCAGCAAACTGCAAAGCGTAAAAAGTTGTTTAATATACTCATTTTACCTGCTGCTACTTAGAATTCTTCCTCTTTTATTGAGTTTATCAAAAAAACGCAACGCATTGTTCAAAAATCTCTAGCAAAGAAAAAAAAACTAAGAAGTGTGTATATAGGATCAAAAAATTCGTAGAGTAATCTTGGTCAGATCACCTTGTACAAATTAAAAAAAAAAAAAAAAAAATAGAAATAGAAATAGAAATAGAGAAAAAGAGAATAAACTGAATTACAAATTTTTCCTTAACTCCTTGAAAAAAAATATTTATTTTTAGCAGGATTTATAAAAAATCTAAATATTGATTTATTTAATAAAAATTTTTGGGCCTCAATTTTTTTTTAAAATTTTTCTTTTTTCAATTTAACTTAATTTGTTATTGATTTTTTTTCTTAAAAATTTAATTATTTGACGTGAATTTGACTTTTTATGATGTTATCATGTAAAGTCATTTTTTTTTTTCAATTTAATTCTTATAAATCGAAACCTTATGAACACAAAAAAATTAATTCCTATTCATTAAAAATAAACATTACTTTACTTAAATATTCTTTCATTTATAAAATTATATTTATTAAATAAATTAAATTCATGACAATAATAATTCCATTTTTTAACTATTTTTTTTTAATACCTAAAGTGTTACGAAACAAACCCATTTAAGTAATTTATTTCAGCTGTTGGTTCTTGGGAAACTTTAATAAAAGTACCGTTTCTCTACACTTTTTCAATCCGAAAAAAAAAAAATAAATTCGCTGTCATAACTAAATTAACTTAATAGCAAAATTTCAACCATCTCCCTCAATTATTCTTCTCAATTACAAACAAAACAACAAAAAAAAATTCTTTCTTTTGATTCCCAGAAAAATCTCTCTTACCCACCAAACACGACCATCATCATCAAAAACATGAAGAAATCGACCTAATCACCTCCATCTTTCAATTTTAATAACATCATTTTAATTTTAAAGAAAAAAAAAAACAACAATCAACAACGACAACTCCTAATCAAAACACAATCAAGAGACTTCAAAAATGATGATGCTTCATGTTCAAAAAAAATAATAAAAAAAAAACAAGGGCGTGACATCTTGAGATGAAAACAACAAAAAAAAAAAAATAATGTAATAAAAAATGGACAACGAAAAAAGTAAAACTAATAACCCAGGTGTGATGAAAAACTGCTTGTTGTTTGTTAGACCCTAAATCTGGTTGGCTAACAATACAACAACAACAAAAAATTAGAAATAAAAACACAGTCCTTAATCTTATACCCTGCCCCGTCTTTCGGAACTCGGATTGATAATGCTCTGGGGTTCATCTTCTGTCCAGAAATAATGATGATTACATTGATGGAGCAATGGCGACGAACGTGATGGTAGCTAGAAATCTATCCATTTCATGCGCGTTACCAATAAAACGAAGTACCAAACGGGCGCACTTCAACGTACCCACACCCATTTCGGTACCCCGACAATTTCATTTAACTCAAATGTCCATTTCCAATACCCCATCAACACCCTCTCCTTGACTTTTGTGTCTTTCTTTGTCGGCCAAGTCAATGCAAACCGACTTTGTGGCCAGTGTGCGCACTTAAAGAGCGCACAAACGGCCACTGATTTTACCATTTAACCGCAGCGGCATTCTGGAATTTACGATAATTTCCACATCGTTCTCTGTCCGCACATTGTCCCGGCTGCGCTGAGTGCTTTGATTGTTCATGCCACGGATTAGTGACAAAGATTTCCTTGGAACTGTTTATTCTCACACCTTTGGGTGTCACCTGCGTGATGCTGCGTGGTATCTCTGCAAATCCCCATCAGAGCTCTTCTGAGGTAGTAATCTGTTCGAGTGTAATGACTGTCAACGGACAAAGTGGCCGCGAACGGATTTCTTTTGTTGCGCAGAAGCAATTTTCGTTGATGATGGTTGAATGTCGTCGTGAAGACAAAAGATGCAACTGTTTCAGTTTCAGGTCATTGGACCGGTAACTGTTTCCCTTATTCTTGGTTATTTAAGGAATTCGATCAAATAAACGCATTATTGAGAAATACACACACAAAAGGTATACTAACACATTGAAAATCATATAAAGAGTATCTTAAAAATGCAATTCCCTCGTCAGGTCTTTGATATCGGGTGGATACCGTGAGATCGTTTTGCACCGCCACCGCTTTATACTGTTTGGCATGGTGATGACCCAAAAGGACCGTGCGCCAAAAGCATCGTGTGTGGTCCGATCTGATCGGATCCGTATAACAACAAGCCAGTCAGCCAAACAAACTGGGTAGGTAAAAAAAGAGGAGAAGAATCTGCCACATATTTACCTATACAACAACAGTAATTTTTTTGAATGGTTAAGGTTTTTTTTTTTTGGCTTCTGATGATGCGCAGCAGAGTTATCTAGAGTATGCGGCCATTTAACCGCCTCAACATTTAAATATTGTGATGTGATGCGATATCCTTGGCAAAGAAACATTTGTGCCGCATGATCAATTGTTGCAATACAATACAAAAAAAAAAGTCGAAATGTAGGAATACAAGGAGCTCTTTCGTTGCTTTGCATAGGACTATGGAGGGACTATGTGCAGCTATTTAATATGATTAATTGATTATTTTGAATGATGTTGTGTTAAAGCGAATGATAAACAAATCACGAATAAGGATGCAAAAAGGTTTAGAGTGTTGTGAGAATTTAGGAACTGGTCAATAAAGCCGTTGTGTTTCAGGCTTTTTTTTTTTCTTTTATGTCTTTTTTCAATTACAAAATATATGTTTTTAAGTTTCATTTTCGTATGCTTCCATTCTTGCAGTTAGGCTGCTATTTATTCCGTTATTATATATATATTTTTAAATTCTTACGAATATGTGTATATGTATATTTTTTTTAAGAAGAAATGCACATTTTTTACTTACATTTTTAACCAGCTAAATAGTAAGCATTTTTAAACGATGATCGATGGAAGGATTGAAAAATCAACGATACTAACTTGTTTCTCACGGCGCAGCTTCATAATTTCCACCTTGATGTCAATTTTAATTTTTGGTCAATTTTATTGCTTTCATTTACTTTGGAAAATACTTAATTTTTCCATTTTGACCTAAATGCTTTTCATCTCCAATTTATACCGATATCGAATTGATGCAGTTTTGCATTATTTATGAATTACTTTTCTGGTCAGTCTATTGAATAAAGAATTTTGAAAACAGGTTAACAATGGTGATTTACGAAATGGCTAATATCTCGAGCTGAAATCAATGAATCCAGTATTATTTATATTCAATAGCTTTTGTACGTTAATATCTACATATGATGATAATAACGTGCTTTCAAGCAAGCAACATTTTACACGTTTAAACGAAAGAGCTGAATAGCGAACTTTAATTTGTGTTTATTTTTTAAATTCTTTTATTATTATTTTTTATTATCTTATTAAAATATTTTCTATTGACGTTTTATTGAAAATGAATTGCAAATTAAATAATACCTAACAACATCCAAAAAACATCCAAAACTGGTACCAAGTTGAGGTATATATAGACAGACAGACAGACAAAGGCATTTTTTTGGTACATCATAATGACAGTTAGTACCCCGTGGAACGATGTTTAATTCGATGAATTATGACTGTCACTTGCGTGTAATTGACACACTAGTATATTTAAACAGAATAAAGTTAAATATACTAGTATATAGGTATTTTTTATCTGTGCACAAAAGTACTGTTAAGAATATTGTAAGTCACTAATGCCCACTTTTCACGAGTCGATTTTAGCCGAACGATATGTTGTTCGACTAGGATTTTTCTATAGGGATTGTCACTTAAGTCGTCTGCGACTTACGTTCACACGAGTCGAAAAGCTTCGCCGCACGGCAAAAATCGACTCGTTAAAAGTCCCCATAAGCCTTGCTTTTTCATGAAATCTCGTGCTACAGAAAAAAAAAAAAAACCATCGAAGTATCATGTCTGATCAGTGGCGTAGATAGGGGGGGGATCAGGGGGATATATCCCCCCCCCCCCATTGGGATCGATAATTTTGCAGTATAAACAGTCATGAATAAATAAGTTGAAGAAGCGCACTTTGAAAAAAACGCTATGGATTTCGAGTTCTTGATTAGCTTAAAGGTTATAAATATGGTTTACCAACTTTCGTTGCCATTAAGTCGATGTTTCAAAGAGTGAATTTAGACTTGGTCCAAGCAATGGAGCTCGCTAAAGATTTAAGGGATCAACTAAAAATTAAACGGGCAGAAGACGACTCATTTTCGAAAGTTTTTTGTATATGGGAAAAATTAGCTGAAATCCTTGACATAAACGTTAAACATAAGAGAATAGTGAAGCGACAAAAGAATCGTTCGAACCCTTCGGTTCAAAGTACAGTAAAGAATATTTTCATGTTACTGTTTTCAATCTTTTTCTCGATTTCTATGTAATGGGCCTTGGATTTCCTAATTGTTTTACCGACTTCCAAAAAGGAGGAGTTATTCAATTCGTCTGTACTTTTTTTTTTGTGTTTGTCACCTCATAACTTTGGACCGAGTGAACCAATTTTGATAATTCTTTTTGTAGGTATTGAAAAGCTGGTGCCTGTTCAGTGCTATTAGAAAAACCATAAAACCCAGTTTTGATCCATGGAAGTGGGTTTTGTTTTTTTAATAAAAAAAATACGATCATGTACGGGATCACCTTTTCCAACTTACTATAGAAATATTGGTCACAATTTTTGTTCTAGTGCCAAGTTGGAAAAAATATGAAATTTTTACAAAAAATTTTGAAAGATTTTGTATATGAAAATAATAAGAAATCTCTATGGAAAAACCTTATTAATTGTTGATATTAATAAAGTTTCTTCATAAAACAGTTCAATAAGGAAATCTGTTGGTATTTAGGTGGTTCTGGTCATATTTTTCTCTGTGTGAAGAATTAAAAACTCAGAAAAGATATTTGATCAGAAGGAAAAATACTTCCTCTATGAACTCATTGAAAGCGCTCGAAAGCTGCACCGAAAAAAGTTGTCCTGGTATTTATATTTTATTAAAGATATAAGCTACACTGCTGGTTTCTACGTCAACTACCGAAAGAACTTTCTCCAAGCATTATTAAAACTTAAAAAAAAATTTGCGAACTAGATCTATCCCCCCCCCCCCCCCCTTAGCAAAAAGCTATCTACGCCACTGTGTCTGATTGCTATTTTCAGTTCGATTTTCCGAATCCTAAACTTGTCCTATTGTACTTACATATTTTGCTAGTAAAAAATAAAACTAAAGTAGATATTTGACTTCCTCAAGAAAATTTGTTTTACAGTAAAAAAATTTACACTAATTTTTTTGTTTGCATAAAATCGACACTATAAATAAAACATAGGGGTTTTTGTTGTCCGGAAATAAAAGTTAAAAACTTATTTAATGCTTTAACAATCACCTATTCACTTGATAGCAATTATTTCAATTTAGTTCAAAAATTGTGGTAACAATTTTCATGTGGTGCCTGTTTCACCCAAACTCCATCAATTTTACGAGCTACATCAACGACCCTATCTATTAATATGTTCGGTCAATTTTTTTTTTTTTTACTTTTTTCCAAAAAAATATTTAGCAATTGTGAATTCATAATATTGCTTAAAATGATATTAAATATGTAGTTTTGAACAAATAAGGTAATAAAATATTCCCTGATATTCGTTTTTCCGTGTTATTATATTTTTTTTGAGAAAAAACTGAAAAGGCTGCTTTTCTGTAATTACTTAGTTAATTCCTCCTTTCGTTACCTTTTTCAGATATAAAAAGTGGACAGTCGCAAAAAACAGCGTTAGCTTTACATTGTATAAATGAATGACATAGAGCAGGGGCCAAATCGTCGCATAGCCAAGCGGTCTAAGGCGCGAATATCTTCTAAACGGTTAAAGCAACCAATTTGATGCCAAGGACTTTTTTGTAGAACATATAATCCCTTACAATAATCCATCTAACTAATTTAATAATAATGACTTTTCAGTGAAGTAGAAAATTTTGAAAAGTAAAAAAAGTTTTTATATTTTTGTTTAACTTTGACCTCGAATATCTTTCAAATGGTTAGATTAATTGATGTAAAAATGGAAAATTGAAAAGCAGAGGACCTTCCCATTAAGATAAAGAGCTCGTATTTGGTGAGTTTATTCTAGACGTGTCTAGCAATCGAGTTTTCGAGGTACCAAATCAAAAAACCGAATTTCGATTTTTTTGACCCACCCTAATACTTATATTTTCTTTACAATTTGTTCGAAAGCTTCAAACCAAAAGAATGACATGCCAAATGTACAGATTCCACTTACGAATTACTCGTTAACGTATAAGACGATTTGACCCCAGATTTCAATAACGTAGACATTTTACAGACAGAAAAACACTATTAGTAAGAGAATGTTGCTACAAATGTTGCTACAAATGTTGCATATTTTAGATACAGATAATACTGTTAACAGGAGATCAGATTGTGAGGGACTTAGTAATATTTATAGTCAGTTTGCCCAAAAAAGTATGTTAGATTAAATTTTATCTTTTTTAACTAGAAATTTAGGTCAATTTGTTTTTATTTCGATAAAAAATTTGAATTTCTTATCAAATAGAAATTATTAAACTTCATTATTTTGAAATTTTGATAAAATGAAAGTCTTTTTCAATTTTTGAAATTTTAAAATAAAATATTAAAAACAAAGGCAAGAAAATTTATAAGAAGTTTATAAACCTTAGTATTTAACATATATTTAACATATTTAACACGAATATTGTAACTATAGATAACACTGTGTTCGAAAATAGAACTTTTTTTTTCCGACAGAGGGCTTTCATGTCTACTAAAGATAATTCGAGTATGCTGAACACGATGGCGCACTCAGTTTTTCTGAATTAGGTCAAATAAGAAAGATTTTTGCGTTTGAAATTTTGTTTGCACATACCAAAAATGAGGGTATAAAACACCATATATTTTCCAATTTTTAATTTTTTATCGATGTAAATGACGGAAAATCTATTTTTTGAGAAGTGTTATTCGTAAAAGAAGTTATCGAAAAAAAATCTGTCGAATGACATTTGAAATCATTATTTTATGGCAAAAAAACGTCGATTTTTCTTCAATTTCTTCTTGTATTTTTCGTTTTACTTAAATTAAAATGCAGCACTCGGTGGCAACGATTTGATCTTGTGTTCCGGGATAGAATATGGCTTTGTTTTCAATTACGAAAAGGCTAGGCAGTACCTACCTACCTACAATATTGGTTAAGCTTAAGAGTGAAAAAGTAGCAGTAAAACCTTATTTTTTTCTCAAATTTTTAATTTATAAAATAAAAAAATTACAAAATGTTTAAATGCAATACATAAGTACACCCGTTCAGACCCGTGTGCAGACATGGAAAATCAAACGCACAGACGCAGAGTAAGCCCAGAAATCTTGTTTGTCATTTAAAAAACGTCCCCGGAACTATTTACCTGAAAAAAACGTGAAAGAAGTTGCTTTTGACGTTCTTGTACCAATAGCTTATTTTGAGGTAGGTATAACTTTGACTCTTAGTATTTGCAATTTTTTTAAGAAAGAGTAAGCACAAACTTCAAAATTACATTGGAATTAACATTTTGTTCATAAACTTGTGAAAAACTTCTTTCTAAAATAAGGTTCTCTAAAAAGGACAATAACTTAATTCCTTTGTTTAAATTCCATCAACCTAAGGGCTTACCTATGGTATAGAGGTGATTTACTCGAATTGTAAACCTAAATAAGAATGGCCTGACAAACGAATGTTGAATATTAAACATCCATGAATCGAATGGAATGTTAGATACATCGCTTGCAATCAACTTGCATTCCACATACTCACACAGAACACAGAGAATTGCCCCACAAATATAATTTTCCCTCTCGTCGTCGGTCGGTCGGAAAGGTACATGCTAAATGTAGTACACGTAGCCACCTTTAAAAACCAAAGAGTATATCCATTTGTATATCCTTATCTGGCAGAGCATTTAATTAAAACTAAACTCCGAGGTCTGTTCCAACAAAATGCGCTATTTATTTATATACTCGCGCCAACAGCACTCTTCATCGCCATATCATATAGTTACCTTTCCCCTCTCTCGAATGGCTCCATATAAATGTGTGGAATCGATTCCAAAAAGTCGTCCCCAGTACAGACAACCTAAAACAACACAAAACAAATGGCCAAAAAGGAAACACCAATCCTTACATGCCCCACAACTAACTACCAACAATAACAACAACAAATGAACACCATAGAGGCACATAGTCGTGGCAGCCATATTCAATTCACAGCGATTCGTGTTAATATTTCAATCCTTATCGCGCACCAAGCTGCCTGGGCTTCTGCTTGGTTCGTTGGCTGGTGGAAGTGTGGAAGTAACCTTTCCGCCGTGCTGCACATAAATTTCATCGGAATCCAAAAAGGAGGCAATGAGCCACCACCATCATCATCATCATCAGAGCCCCATACCTCGCGACCAAAGCCAACTGATAAGCGCTCTCTGGTGCTCAGCCCCGTGCGAGCTACTAACGAGCATCATTCCATGTGCTTGCTGATGATGAAGGCTGAACTAGCTTGCTCTGATGCTGCTCCTGCTGCTATCTTATAACTGCCAGTTGCCACCAGGAGCTGCCAGCTACCTTCGATAAGTTAGTTCCCGGGAATCGCATTGCCGCGCAGCGCAAGTGAGACCGAACCAGCAACCAGGGGGACATCGCAATCTGCCGAAAGTCGTTTTTCACGCGTTTTATATGCACCACCGAGGAAAATTGTGCAGACGCTTGTGGTTCTTGGACTCGTTATTATTCATATGGGAGCATCAGCAACAGCATCAGCCATGGATTTCCACATTTGGATTCGTTCCTCTTTGCCAGAGCCCTGACCGGCTGAAGCTGATGATGGTTACCACACAATTTGCATTGGTGTTAATCAGCAGCTCGCGGTCGCAAAAATAACACAAAAACAATAAAAAAAATATCGCCTCATCCCAAGAGAGAACAAAGAGATGAGAAACTTCTGGAATTGGCTTATCCTAGGCACTTTGCATTTTTGGTCGCGCTGTCTTTGTCACCTTTGTGCTGAGCTGAATGCTGGCTGGTGTCTGCGAAAGAGTCTATGGAGCCTATTCTGTGCTTGCGCTGGCCGTGGGAACATATAAACGAACTTTTGTTGTGTCGTGCCCCAATCGATGCCGTGGCATTGCATTTTGCAAGAGATTTGTGGACCCACCGCGCAACCGTTGCGATGGCTATTAGCACCTCTTGGTCGTTTATCAATTTTTAAACAAGGATTGTTCTCAGAATTTTGCAGTTCGCAACAGCAGCATATCTATTTTGCACGGAAACGCAAAGAGAGATTGATTAGCACAGCGTAGGAATCTCAATTACCGATGTCAACACGCACACGCGCGATTAATGTTCCAATTGCGCGCATTGAGTGCAACCATTTTTCACCAGCATCAGCATTAGCCACCGATAGATAGATAGAGAAGCTGCTCTCGCACGAATTAGCTCCCGCATCATCATCGCAATATCGTAATCGTTGTTGTTGCCTCTTACATGCGGATGCGGCAACCTAATTGAATGTGCCACATTTCCACAGTCGTCACGCACATCCATTTGCTACGATGCGATGGCCGTTGCAAATCGCTAAATATGTTAACATGCGGAGCAATTGAAGTCAGTTTGTGAGACGCGCGTAGTTACATACATTTGTACGTCGTCGTCGCAGTCGTCGTTTTGTATACGTTGTGTGTGTATTGCTGTGATGCGAATGCAAGTTTTTATGCCCGCACAATTGCGGTTGCTATTGAACTTGATGGATCACTCTTGGGTCTTTGGGTCTTGATGTGGCGCAGATCTGCTGCGGATGCGCTGCGCACAGATTGCCTACGAAAATTCCGCGAATGCAACTCGTTTTCCTGTTCACTCTGCGAAGACTCTGTGCGTGTGTGTGTTTGTGTGGAAAATTTGAATGTAAATTCAAGATAGTTGCGCGCTGAGGTTTACTATATTTGCGATGATTGCGTTAAATTCGCAATCGGATTTTCATTAGAAGTTCGCTTAAGTGAAGTTAATTATCTTCTCTCTCGGTGGGAAAAGTATAAAGCAAAGCACAAATGTGCCGCATGTATAGATTCCGGCATGTCATCAATTTTCTGTATGTAAAGATATTTCTTTCATGGAGTATTCTTTTTTGTAATCCGACGGGAAGTTAATAGGGATTAATTAATACACATTAAGGTTTTTTTTTCTTCTTTCAATAAGATTGCCTTTGAGAAAGTCTTTGGAATAGATAAGGTAGGCATTGGAATTTTGTACTTGTAGCCTGCAAAAGACTGTGGGCCTTACCTGAGCACATTTCTTTCGATTTTTTGATTTTTTTTTAATGTGGAGAAAGTTAGGAAGAGCCTTCTAAATTCGTACAGTTTCAGCTCTAGATTCGAATACAGTTTAAAGTCAATGCAATTGCAGTACAATCAAATTTTTTTGCAAGTTTGACAATAAGTTCACTGGTGTTTTAAATATTCAATTAGAAAAAAAATTAGACTTCATGCAGTTCATCAAGTTCACTCAATGATATTGCAAAAGAAATTCTTTACTTTCCATCGTGATCTTTTCATTCCTGTAGCATTTTTGTAAAGTTTCATCCTTAGATGCAGTTTTTTGCTGTTGGTCGCTTGGTAAAAAGGACATTTTCAGATTAATGTTGTTTCTTCTTTTCTAAATTAAGATGATAAAGTTCACAACGCACAACTGATATATTTTTAGAAAAAATGATGTTTGACTTGAGGTAATTTTTGAGAGCTTACGTGAATGTAATAAACGGAAAAACTTGCGTTTGGTATTATTAAAAATATTCTATTAGGTATGAACCTATAATTGGACAGCTATCCGAAGAATCCACAGAAGACAAAATGCATTTGAATTTAAAAAAAAAAGTATTTATTAATTTTTATATAAAAAAAAGTATTTATTGCAACTGAATAATATTTTCAGTAAAAAAAAAAGATTTTTATTGCAACTAAAAAATATTTATTGCAACTAAAAATGTTTTGCATTTAAAAAAAAAAATTGTATTGCAAATGAAAAAAAAAAGAAATGGTAACGGAGTTACGAATAACAGAGTTACGCGCGACAGAGTTACGGCCGTCAAAGTTACGCGAAACCGAAGTTACGAAAAACTAGAGTTACGAATTCTAAAGTTATGTTAAGCTATGACATGTGATTTTTGGGTTGGCAACAATTGCAACAACAGTTCACCACACCAAAATAACGTATGTAAAAAAAAGGGGTGGTTTGGTTATTATTTTAATATAAATAATAACAAAGTGGGTATTACAAAATACGCTATGAATAATTATATTAATTAATAGAAAAAAAAAAATACGTATTATGCAATATTATTTGGACAAATAAGAAGTTAAATTCAATTATGTCCCCCAAACTTACATAAGTATACTCATGTTTTTTTTTTTTCAAACAAAACCATATATGTATATCTATACCTATCCAATAAAAATTTTACAAGATTAAATAACACCCATTTTCGCTTTACTCATTTAGTTCTGACCAATGAGAAAAATGTTAATCTCTTGTTTGTATTTCCATAATTCCATGTCGTTCCTCGCAATTGTTGCCAACCCAAAAATCACATGTCATATAGCTTAACAGTTCGTAACTCTAGTTTTTCGTAACTTCGGTTTCGCGTAACTTTGACGGCCGTAACTCTGTAGCCCGTAACTCTGGTATTCGTAACTTCGTCGGTTTCCCAAAAAAAAAAAAATTGCATTGAAAATAAAATTTTTACTGCAAATAAGTGGCCGTGAAACATTCGGACTTATTGCACTTTTTCAAAGTGAAATAATGCCGAGTCCCAACTGAGAAATACAAAAAAAATATTAATTGCACACATTTTGCATTGAATTTTTTTTTTTTTTCAATGCAGAAAATTATTTATTAGCAAAAAATTTTTTTTTAAAGCAAAATATTTTTAGTTGCAATAAATATTTTTTTTTTTTCAGTGCAAATTTTTTTCAGGACCAATACATTTTTTTTTAAATTCAAATATTTTTCAGTTACAAAAAATATTTTTTTGTTCAGTGAAAATTTTAATTATTTGCAATAAATATTAAAAAAAAAAAAAAATTGTAATGGAAAGCAAATGCATTAATAATAAAATGATTTTTTTATACAACCCTGACCGGAACAAGCGTTAATTAACCTTAATTCATTGAAATCAGCTTTACAGCCCTTTAACTCACCGAGGGCTATGCATTTCGAAGCGTTGAATCTGAATTCAAGGTCTTTTTGAACCGTACAATACCAGATTTTGAGAAAAATCCAAAAAATCAACAAAAATTTGTTTTTTTGTAAGTACCTGTGTGTACTCAGGGATTCAATTCGGAAAAAGCAACAATGCAATGTTGTAAGATCCATGGTTACACAAGAATCGTACGAATACAAAGTGTTAAAAAAAAATTCCGATGAGTTTAATATCGGCTACGTGAAGTTGGCACAACAAAATGCTAATTTTTGTTTCAAACCTGTCTGGTTAGTTTGGCCAGGATAGTTTTTTCGTTAGCCAAGCCTTATTTCAAAAATTATGACAAAAAAACTTTTTTCAAATTACTTACCTCTTTAAAATAAAAAAATTTCTTTTCTTTTAGTGTAAAAATTGTCCTTTTTAAACATTTTCTCAATTAACCATGGCAAGTATTGAAATGTCATTGGCATTTTGGGAAAAAAATTTGTTTTGCTATGTTTCATTGGACAACTTTCTTTTATTAATGCTTATTTAACCTGTGCTAATATTTCCAATATTTGTAAGTATTTTTAGAACAGATGCATCAAAAATAAGTAAAACAAAATAATTCCTTTGAATATACAAATGCATCAGTTCTCGGATAATTAATTAATGAAATTGAGTAGTCCTGCTGAGCTCTTATTCAGATGTATTACATTTTCATTTTTTTTACATAATTTAATTGTAAATATGAAAAATTAATGTATTTATTGCAATACGCAGTGGCTACAAGTTACTACACGACTCATTATTTCAACAAAAATGCACCTAATATACTTAAAATATTTTCACACGTCCTTGATAGTTTTTTTTTTTTTCAAGGCAAGTGCAATCTCTATCCATTTAAATTAAATTGTCCATTTCAAATTTTGCTACTGAAAATAATTTCCAATCCATCCATTAGCCACCCAACTTGAGATGTATCTGATATTCTTCACATGTGAAAAAAAAAATCAGTGTTCATTTTTTCCTAATTCAAGGTCACAACGAGTCTCACAAACCCGTCGAAAATATTTTCAATCCGAATACCAACTTATTGTCCGTTCAAAAATTCAAGATGACAAAAAGAAAAAAAAAAAACTGATTAAACAACTACAGATGTATGAACCTCATAGACAAGGACAAACATTAAATTAAAATAGTAAAAGAACAATAAAAAAAACAAAAAAGTAGTAGTCGATGTGCAAAAGAAAATACATAACGACGACTAGAAGCCCAGAGGATAATAAATTTTCGCATTTTCTTCGCTCTCATTGTTTGTGTGACCACAGAAATTAAACATCTCTCTGAAAAGAAAGAAGGCACTCCTGTACCACCCGGCGAGCCAGATCTGAGCTCTGGAACATGCATATCCGTATCCTTCAGCAATTTTGTTAATTCACCTTGTTTGGTGCGTTGTTTATTGTCAGCTTGTTATTTTTTTGTTTTTGTTTTCACAGAGACACACAGTGATGTTGTTTAAATGCCCTGCGGTGTTTGGTCATTATCCTAACCTGGGCACAAATAAAAGGACGAAGGCTATATACCTATAGGATTTTCAGACTTTCCTTCTGTTGTCCTTGGTT